>NC_140003.1:20436992-20524970 GCF_964263955.1 Coregonus lavaretus
CTGCATCCTTAGCCATTTTAATTAGAGTAGGGCTGAAAATGTTAATTATTGGTTGTGGCAGAGAGGGACGAGAGTGAGATGACTCACATTCTTGTATTGCTAGTTTTGTTGATGATTACAGATTTCCCGGTTTGGTCGACGTTGTTGTCGAGGCCGAAGTAGGCGGCGACGCGTGCAGCAGCATTCTGTGGTAGGAGGTCATTGGAGGAACTTTCTCTTCTGGCTTCTGAGGAGGGGGATGAGGACAGGACAGAGGGGAGAGAGAGACAGAGGAAGGGAGGAGAGAGGACAGAGGAAAGGGGGAGAGGACAGGGGAGGTGGGAGTGGATGGGAAGAGAGTGGGAGAGGACAGGGAGAGAGGAGGATGGAGGAGAAAGGGGGACCAAATCAATAATTCAAAGAGACACTACAGGACAATTAGGAATAGTCGTTCTGGGAAAAAAGGTCCAACATAGCCTGGAGTCAAATCTCATTAGCTCTCCCCAGGCAGAGAGAGACACATCACACAAAATTATGCATGAGGCTTAATAAATGAACAGAAACAGCTTATTCTGTTGAAATTAACCCCCCCCCCCCCCCCAAATCCTCAACAAATCAAGACACAAGAGACTCGTAATTCAGTTGAAATGCACCAAAAAAAATCTAGACTGCTGAACTACTCACTCGTTATTACTGATAAAGTCGAGAATGTCCTGTTCCAACTTCAGCAGCATCATTCTGTCCCTGTGAATATAATGGATTGAACATGGAGAGAATTAGTTTGGAGTCTGTTTAGTAATTTGAGCATCCATCTCATTACCTCAGGGTATGACAAAAACTGCAATTAGTAATCGACTGATGAAGATGCCAAGTGTTCAAACCTTTTAGAGAATGAGTCTTTGCTTAATCACCAGTGAAAGAGAACAACAGCCGGGCTTGTGGGACCAGACAAAATATTTTTTAAATGACTAGCATGGCTACACACCTGGGGTTGTTTTTCAACGTGTTTACTAAGAACTCATGGATATCGATCCCGGTAGAGTCTGTGTATTCCTGACTGGAATCTGGAGGGGAAAAAATAGGCATTAAGACAAACTTTTCTATTGTGTTTCTTCATTTCGCAGAAACTTTGCAAAAGTTAGAGCACTTAATGAGCAAGAAACATTTAAAGAAAAATGTAAGCTTAACTTGTAGGACATAGACCATCCATTGCTTTTTACACTTAATTTTACAGAAACGTTGAAGGTTCTTTGAGTGCTGACTGAGCAAACTTTACAACCTCTGAGAAACCTCTGGTTCCATACAATAGCCGGTGCTTACCACACACAATGGCTATGTCCCAAATGGAAACCTATTCTGTATTTAGTGCACTTCTTTTGACCAGGGCCCATAGGGGACGCAGACGATGCCTACCTCTGGACAGCATCTTCCTGGGCATCCTCTCAGTCTTTTCTAGCAGCTTCTCCACTCCTTTGTCTTTGTCCTCCTCATCCTTGATGGGTGGTGCCTCCTCTTTGTCAAACGACTGGGAGAGCTGGATCTCAACTGCATCCTGCAAAATAAGACTGTTGGAGTCACCTTTTATAATGAAATAAAAGGGATCAGGTGATTTCTCTTTCCTAAGTAGCTATCCATCAGGACAACTTCACAAATGTACAGATTCTGTAGCTAGTGGGGTGGCATGGTAGGAAAGCCCATGTGTACTAAGGGTTATCAGTTTAATGCTATGATCTTGAGCATTCACACCCTACAGAGTAGCTAGAAACAAAGCAGGTTTCCCCCTCCTCTTTCTCTGATTAAGAATCTGAAGCAGCCAGAAAGGCATTCATTTAGCCTTTCAGTCAATACAAAAGTAGACCGAAGTAGAACAAGCACACAACGAGGCCGAGGGACAGCAAGTGTTTTTTTATTTAAATGGGGAAAGTTGCAATGTTAACATTGGAATAATTATTTTTTTTGCGCCGCCCCTGTGAAAAGTACTAGCCTGAGTGAAAGCGAGAGAGCGAAGGATGGTGAATCGAGTGAGGGGAAAAACTCCTGGGAAAGAATCTCATCACACACCAGTTCAAGGGCATAAATCTGACTGAATGAGTCTTAGTGACACCCTGCCAAGCATATTCTTTCATGAGGTGGGAGATATTTTGACTAGCATTTGTTTAGTTCACTCACAGTCGGAGAGTTTCCATACTGCTCCTTATTGAGGGTTTTTCTACAGTAAACCATCTGAACAAGAGACTATTTCATTCTATGGAATGGGTGGAATTAAAGAAAGTTGGCCTAACACCTAATAAAACAAACGTGTTCTACAGAAGCTTGGCTTCAATTCATTCGACAGATTTGAACCCCTGCTGTCGGATTAAAATGAATTATTTTAATAGGCTAATTCTAGTATGACCTTTTGGGTCTTAAAAATGTTCTGATTTCATGTTGATCAAAAACATTGGAGAATCTAGACCACAGCTGAGACTAAATATGAATCATGAGGTGAGTGACCTGAATCTAGGTAGGAGCTTCAATAGTCACAAATCCTTTCAAGCAACTGGAAATGTCGTGTTACTCAAACAAATTAATTTCTGAAGCTTTTGTAGGGGGGAAAATGTTGTTCTGGAGGCTGAAGATAACCAGAGGAGAACAGTTGGTGAGGAGTGGAAACTACAGGAATTTCTTGTTAACCTCCTCCTTGACGTTTCACTATTAAAAGAGATGCACTTGTGGGGTATAAATATGCAATGAAATGATGTTTTGACACCAGCTGATGGTTTGGGGAGGGGCAGTGAATTGTCATAGGAGGGGCGCGGGGGGGTTGCGGTTTACCTTGTGTTCTCGAGGCAGATCAGTGGTAATAGGGGAAGGAGGAGAGGACTCTTCGCAAACAGCCAGGCTCCGAACTAACTTTAACTTAGACTGGGGATTGGAGAGTGGTGAGGGTTAAGAAGACAGTCAGGATGGGACAAAGACGGTGCAGGTAGAGTTTGAAAACACACCACAAACCAAGCGCATGGTGGGAGGGGGTATCAGAAGGAAAATGAAAAGGAACCCAGAATTCCCGTGCAAGCACAGCACACACTGGCATTGCAACCCAAGCTCAAGAATACACCATTCACACGGTCACCTAGGTTACATTGACCATTAACTGGTCACTGGTTAGATCACTCGTCGTGATTCTGATGCATTACAATTTTGATTTTGCACTTGAATAACTGAAAACTACAAGCTTTAAAAAAAAAATATGGAAAATATATTTAACAAAAAATGCAGGCAGTGTAAATTAAAGGGAAAAACAACTCATTGTCAACTATTAGATGGTGGGGTTCATCAAGCAAACACTGTTACAGACATGCCTCTTGCCACTGTACCTTGGGCCTTTTTCCCATCTGTCCCGGTGTTTGCCGCTGTACGGTCAGCAATGAGACAAAATGGATCACATGAGACAAGGGTCTCACATTGTCTGTAAGCCCTGGGATGAGTCCCCTTAATAACAAAATGACTGAAGAGGACTGAGTAAAATTACATAGTAAAGATGTGAATCTGCTCTTAAAACCATTTATTCCATCTCTACAAAAATAGATCCATTGAATATTTTTGTAATGTGAAGAAATGTTTTAAGATGCAACCTTTTTTTGCCTAAATATCCAACAGATTCTAACCTTATTTATTAATGGTTGATGCACAATAACATTTTAATGTGTTAGCCCTAATGCATCAGGCTAACCTATACCCAAGTCTAAATAAGTCACTAGTAGAGGATTTGGAAAGAGAGCGTGCCTTGCCCTCCATGCTACTCTGAATTCTAGACTTGGAAGAATGGCCGCGGGGAATGGTAAAATGACTGTTCTCTCCTGCACACACATCTAAAACAGTACCTTGTGTGCAGTGAGGCGCCTCGATCTGCAAAGTGGAGGAGACAGATGGCGGCAAAGACATTTGTTCCGCCTCCCCTCCCCATCCCCCTAGGGGTGACACATGAGAAGTTTGTGGATAAACTGGGATTTGAGATCGAGATGATCTGCTTTTCCACTCTTGCATGGCTTTCCTCAGCAGACTGACTGCATGGCTCCTGGCCTTTCCATTCCCTTACAGGTATATCCCCCCCCTTATCCCAACTGCTTTTAGTACTGTACAACCACCTTTACAAGGGAGGCCAGCCAGGCTAAGATAAGACTGAAATGGCAATCTATTCCATATAAAGTACACTACTTTCGACCAGAGCCCTACAGGCCCTGATCGAAAATAGTGCACTATACAGGTAAAAGTCAGTAAATTAGAATATTTTGAAAAACTTGATTTATTTCAGTAATTGCATTCAAAAGGTGTAACTTGTACATTATATTTATTCATTGCACACAGACTGATGCATTCAAATGTTTATTTCATTTAATTTTGATGATTTGAAGTGGCAACAAATGAAAATCCAAAATTCCGTGTGTCACAAAATTAGAATATTACTTAAGGCTAATACAAAAAAGGGATTTTTTAGAAATGTTGGCCAACTGAAAAGTATGAAAATGAAAAATATGAGCATGTACAATACTCAATACTTGGTTGGAGCTCCTTTTGCCTCAATTATTGCATTAATGCGGCGTGGCATGGAGTCGATGAGTTTCTGGCACTGCTCAGGTGTTATGAGAGCCCAGGTTGCTCTGATAGTGGCCTTCAACTCTTCTGCGTTGTTGGGTCTGGCATTCTGCATCTTCCTTTTCACAATACCCCACAGATTTTCTATGGGGCTAAGGTCAGGGGAGTTGGCTGGCCAATTTAGAACAGAAATACCATGGTCCGTAAACCAGGCACGGGTAGATTTTGCGCTGTGTGCAGGCGCCAAGTCCTGTTGGAACCTGAAATCTCCATCTCCATAGAGCAGGTCAGCAGCAGGAAGCATGAAGTGCTCTAAAACTTGCTGGTAGACGGCTGCGTTGACCCTTGATCTCAGGAAACAGAGTGGACCGACACCAGCAGATGACATGGCACCCCAAACCATCACTGATGGTGGAAACTTTACACTAGACTTCAGGCAACGTGGATCCTGTGCCTCTCCTGTCTTCCTCCAGACTCTGGGACCTCGATTTCCAAAGGAAATGCAAAATTTGCTTTCATCAGAAAACATGACTTTAGACCACTCAGCAGCAGTCCAGCTCTTTTTTTCCTTAGCCCAGGTGAGACGCTTTTCGCGCTGTTTCTTGGTCAACAGTGGCTTGACACGAGGTATGCGGCAGTTGAAACCCATGTCTTTCAAGCGTCTCTTGGTGGTGGATCTTGAAGCCCTGACTCCAGCAGCTGTCCACTCCTTGTGAATCTCCCCCACATTTTTGAATGGGTTTTTTTTCACAATCTTGACTAGGGCGCGGTGATCCCTATCGCTTGTACACTTTTTCTGACCACAGTTTTTCCTTCCCTTTGCCTCTCTATTAATGTGTTTGGACACAGAGCTCTGAGAACAGCCAGCCTCTTCTGCAATAACCTTTTGTGTCTTTCCCTCCTTGTGCAATGTGTCGATGGTCGCCTTTTGGACAGCTGTCAAATCTGAAGTCTTCCCCATGTTTGTGTAGGCTTCAGAACTGGACTGAGAGACCATTTAAAGCCCTTTGCAGGTGTTTTGAGTTAATCAGCTGATTATTTTGTGGCACCAGGTGTCTTCAAAATGTAACCCTTACACAATATTCTAATTTTGTGACACACGGAATTTTGGATTTTCATTTGTTGCCACTTCAAATCATCAAAATTAAATGAAATAAACATTTGAATGCATCAGTCTGTGTGCAATGAATAAATATAATGTACAAGTTACACCTTTTGAATGCAATTACTGAAATAAATCAAGTTTTTCAAAATATTCTAATTTACTGACTTTTACCTGTATAGTAAATAGGGTGCCATTTCAAATGCAGCAGAGTGCTGCTGCGATACAGCTCTCCTCTGACTGCTGTAATACTATATAACCACCTTTACAGATGGAGCCAGGATGAGAGTAGACCAGTGCTGCTGAGATATGAAAAGGAAAACGAGCCGACATCAGCAGGGTCAAGGCTCTTCAGAAAGGGGGATAGCATGAGGGAAATGTCACAGCATCAAGGGAGACTAGCCTAGCTGTTCAAATCTTTCACGCGCTACCTGTCAGAGGATGGGGGTAGAAAAAAAATATATAGGCCGCCTGCCATACAAAACCTCCACAAGGTTAACCTTCAAGCGTATGATAACTGAGTAGTGGTTTTGAGGTACACCACTTTTGCGGGTTCTCACAACTCAATTATCTGACAATTGATTGCTTGTGCTTTGCCAGGGACTCCCCAGGGCCCCTGAGCCTGTGCTGTATCAGAAAGCAATTATTTCTCCCCGCTCTGCTAACCATTACAAAGCCCACCGATACCCCCAACCCTCACACGTCTGTCTCACTAGTCCCCTACCATTTCTCGATGCATATACCTTCAGTGTATTCCTCTGGTACATAACCCAACCCTTTCAACTGACATGCCATACTTTGATACGGAAAATGTGTGGGTAGGGATGGTTGATTTTGGGGGGAGGGGGGTTGCAGGCGTTGGTCAAAAAAGGCTGACTGGTAGGGGATGGTGTGGGGTCCAGGGGGTAAAATACAACCCTGCTCTGTGATGAGGTTTACCTGAGTTTCGTTCTTGTCTTGGCAGCAGCTCTCTTGTTGAAGCTCAGGTTGTAGCTGGGTCTGAGCTTCGGCCTGTGGCTGGGTCTCTGCCTGCTCCTGCTCCGTGCCGTTTGTCTTGGTCGGGCTTGGTTCTTCTCCCCCCGCTGGTGCCGGTGTGGCACTGGCATGGTGGCTCTCCTCCGTCTCCACACCTCTCATAGTGGCGCTAGTCTCCTTTACAGTGACAGTATCAGACATCCTCATTAGAGAAGGCTACTTGGAGCTTTGTCTACCAAGAGCTCGAGACCTAGAGAGCAGAGAGAGAGATAGACAACACACGACACGGTTCCTTTGGTCAGCCTCAGCCACTGCCTGTACTACCCGAGGCTACTGTTTCAGCAGCAGCTATTTGTATTAAACAGATCAATGAAGTTTCCTCAATGACAAATCACCCAATATTATAGCCAACTGTGTAATAATGCATCATTGTAAACCCTTAACCTCGCCCCCCTCCCTCCATCTAAATTGATGAAAACCCTGAGAGTGTGAGCAGCACCTGGCCTCAGGAGAGCCCAGCCATCTCAAAAGTGCTAATGAGAATCAGTGGCTTCTAAAGCGCCTCCATTAACACTTTAGAGGGTGAGATATGCTCTACTCCTGTGTGTGTGACACTCCTTTACTCACACCATGGGCCTGCCTGACAGTGCGTGTCTGGTGCCAGGGCGGACGTCAGCATGGCCAGATGGTGCAGCGAGCTGTGACTGCTCTGCCTGCCAGGCAGCCTGCCTCGCAGGGAGAGAGACAGTGGTGGTGACACTCCCATATGTGGGCCTGTAGACGCTGTAGCTGTAGCTAGCAGCACTGAGGCCTCCAGGGATCAGTCTCTTCCTTATCGTTAAAACGGCAGAAGCAATCTCCCTGTGTTATCTCCTATCTGGCAACCTGTCACCACACTGGCATCCTATTCTCTCCGAGCCAGTCTCTGTGGCTGTCACTGCCCGCTCTACCCTGCCTATCCAGTCTGCCATCTCTAGTCTGGACTGGACTGCCTTTTTAATGCTTTGGCCTGAGACATGGGCTGTGACTCTTACTGCAGAGGCTGTAATGTCTGTGATGCGAGTGATGTGTGTGTGTGTGTGCACGTGCGTGTATTTACTGGCTGCGGTGCTGGGCCTGCAGGTCAGTGGTAGAGCCGAAGAGAAGGGTGAGGCCCACTGAGGCGGGGTCCCTCTGGGTGCAGCTGCCGTGGGTGTCTGGGTGGTGCTGGACCAGGTGGTGGCTGAGGCTCTGGTTTGTATGGAGCTGGGTCGTGCTGGAAGCCCTGAGGAAGAGGCCCATGTCCCCGTCACCAGCACTTGGTCCGGCAAGCAATGGCGCTGGCCTCCGACACGGCTCTCATGCCCCTCAGTGACCTGGGGAGAGAGACAGGTGGAGGGAGGAAGAAAGAGAATGGTTTGTTAGTATACGTGTTCACTTAAATGCATAATCACCAATGTAAACTAATCTTTTAACACTTTTGTAGAACAGGGTGTTGAAGTTGTCAAGTGCATACACACTCACACAGAGTAGGAGTGATACTAAAACAATCATTTTGAATATACTCTATTTGGCTGACCACTGTCTAGCTGAGAAGAAGTGAATTGATGGAAAAAAACAACCATTTCGTTGCTTCTGATTCTTTTTAAATCTCCTGTGGTTGGAGGCCAAACTGCAGGGCAGGAGTCTGTCACAGAGAGCTAACGTTTCCATCTCTCTGTTCCCTCAGAGCTCCTCCACGCTCTAACCCTGCTCTCTTCTGGGTTAAGAAGCTGTGTGTGTGTGGAGGAAGTCCCAGTCAGAGGGGTCGGCCAGGAGGTCAAGTGGATTTCCAGCTCGCTCCATAATCCAGTTAACAATGGCTCCAACTCACCTCTTAGCCATACGGAGCCCCAGGTAACCGGGCACTGTGTCACCTCGTAGAGGTTGCCATGGGCACCAAGAAGCATGGCCTCATGGTAGCTTGTTCCTCCAAAATCTGGTCTCTCTTCAGTCCAGTTATCTGATCTGCTCTACACTGGCCAGGATGACTCTGTTGGTGCTTCTCAATTCAATTTTTTTGCAGAATTGAGCGGTGTAAATACCAGTCCAAACAGCTGTTAAAAACAAGCCTTTGTTGGAGGCCTGAGATCATTGGGACGTGTTGATTTGAGAATGGCAGGGCACAGCTAAGCAAACACTTGCTGGGTTCCTGACTGACAACGTAGCGCATTTATCAGGCTAATGGAGGTGGCGCAGAGCTGAAGCAGGGGCTGCTGCATTATTTAAGCCTCCGATGGCCTCGCCTGATTGGGATTCATGAGATCTATAGCCCAGGGCTGGTGGGGGCTGTCAGTGGAGAGGACAGGCGTGTCTGGGTGGCTCTTAGTCTCACACACACACTTACGGTCACACACACAAACCCCCGTCTGTCGGTTTGCTGCAGCCTCCTGTCTGTCAACAGGGCGTGTGGTGTCTGTCACAAGTCCCTCTGCTCCGTCTCTTTCCCCAGGCCTCCTGCTGTCTGGGCTGCCTGCCCTGTGTGGGAGTGACAGCCTGCCATAAGCCCTCCACATCTCAACTATGCGAGCTGCGCTGTGGGGGTCACAGGGACCAGACGTCGGCGAGGGGCTGAACGAGACACTCTGCATATTTTCCCACCTCTTCTCTAAGCGGACTGACACTCAAGGACAATTATGCTTTTAATGCGACGGAGAAGAGCTGTTCTGGAATTCATGAGAGCTCAGTAGCTCACCAACCCCCTGCCCCTACCACCCCTCCTCCCGTTTTTTCCGCAGCACATCCGGCGTCAGGCGAGCAAGGACACCCACGCCTGGCTGACCTTTTCCCTCCCATGCCCCCACTCTGGAGTGGCCAAAGATGGAGGCTCCCCCGGGCAGAGAGCAAGGCTGGGTGGTGGTGGAGGGCTAGTGGTAGAGAGGAGAGTACAGTACAGCCTCTTCTAGTGGGAGGATCAGTGCTGCCTGACTGAGGCCCAATGTGGATCAACCTCCATTACACAGGGTCGTGGTGTAATGGAACATCTAAGAAGCAGGTCTTTCTTGACCCTGGACATTGAGCCTTGTAGTCACATGACTCTTCAGGGACTTCTGGTCTCAGCTGCAGCACTGATTGGACGTTCAGTAGAATTTTCGGTGTCTGTGCATATAATAATAATAATAATATGCCATTTAGCAGACGCTTTTATCCAAAGCGACTTACAGTCATGCGTGCATACATTTTTGTGTATGGGTGGTCCCGGGGATCGAACCCACTACCTTGGCGTTACAAGCGCCGTGCTCTACCAGCTGAGCTACAGAGGACCACTATGCTTGTGGTTTGTGTTTTTCTTATGAATTCATGAGTGCATCATTTCTACGGCAGATGCTCGTTATCCTCACAAGGTGACTTGGTTCACACAAATGCATTTGTGGATGACAGATGGACGATATTACAGAAGCAAAGAGAAGGGCATTTTTATTTTCCTTTGAGACAGAAAAACAGCAAAAAAGGTCCCATTCATGGAGCTCTCTTCTTGTCTTCCTCCAGGGACTTTTATTTTAATTATATTTTTTTACTTTTCCTTCTTCCCTCTTCAATGGGGGAGGGGGGGAGAGAGAGGTAGAGCTGCTGCTCCTTTTTGACTGGAGCCTGAGCAGCTGCAGCCAGTGTTTAACAGAATAGGCGAGGAGGATCCGTGTCCACATTTAGCACTAATTGGCCAGTGTGTTCTAGCCGAGCGGCTAGCCGGAGTCAGACAGAGACCGCACCGGCAGTCTCTTCTCCTCACAGTTGACTCGAGGAATGGTTAGGTGGTTAGGGCTTTACGTCGAGCTGCTCAACCAACTGTGGCCGACCAGTGAGCAAAGGCAAAACTAAGAGTACAAATGAGGGTGGAAGTGGTGAGTTTGTGAGTGAGCCAGGTGAATGTAATGGATTGTAACGTGTTTGTGTGCGTGCTCGGTGTGTGCCTCTCCTATCGGTCATCCAGTCGGCTAATGGATCTTGGGGGATAGAAATGAGATGGGTGTTGGTGTCAACGAGTGACAGCTAAGAGTGGAAAAGGTATTGATTTTGTCAGGCTGGATAAATAAGCTGTTGCCTGCTTCCTCATCCTGCTGTGTTGTGTGCAAAACAAGAGGTAGGGTTGCATCCCAAATGGCACCTTACTCCTATATAGTGCACTACTTTTGACCAGGGCCCATCAAAAGTAGTGCACTATATAGGGAATATGGTGCCATTTGGGACGAATCCAGGGAGGTTTCACATAGACTTAAATAGTGAAGAAACATGGCACAAACATGGGCAGGAGAGGAAAGTGGGGGCAGTCAGCTACTGTTGATCTGCAAGTTGACACCGTAATAAACCACAGAGACAAATAGACTGATCTGTCTGACAGTCCAATCGTGTGTAAACTAACCATGAACATACAATTATATTTTCCAGAATATAAACTAGGTAAACAGTATTTCCTTCTTATGAAAGCATGTTTCTCATAAAAAATAATTATACCCTTTATCCGTGGGGGAAGCGTTTATTCTCATGGCTGACTTAAAATTGTGACAATGCAATGAGTAAAAATGTTTTGGGGTCAAGAATAGAATAGTGCATTTATTTAATTCTGCAAGATTACAATCCTTTGTGATATTGAAATAAGAACTGAGGGAGATGAAAACTGTAATTAAATGCCTTCCTGTCAACCTTTGTTATCTTTTAAGCACATAGACCTGGAGAGTGTCTCTCTTTTTTACCATCCACACACAGGGGGATAACATCCTTATTAATAATCCCCATCAGCACTGGGTGAACTATTTTTTCATAGCCAATTATATTTACGGATGATTGACAGTTGGCCGGCGTTGGAACGGAATATAAATTGCAAGAGGGTGCTCTGATGCCTGACACTACTGTGCTTTAACTATACACACACACACACACACACACACACACACACACACTTAAAACACAAAATGAAAAGAAAAATACCAGTGAGGCCAACTCCGTAACTGCCCCTTTTTGCAGCCACCGTGCCCACTTCCCTTACAGCACCATCTGAAATATGTAATTTCCTGGCTTCAGTTTGGAACTGCGCCAAGAAGTACACTGTTCCATTGACGGACTCTAAGATTCCGCTGCATTCAACACTGAAGGCTCAAAAGACAGTCCACCTCTAGCCCCGGGGTGCTTTCTTTAATGACGCTCTCTGAGTTAGGGAGATAAAAAAATGCCCACGAGGCAGGAGGTTCAACTCTCAGACCCCGGTGGTGCTGTTCATTTCCATCTGCTTAAACACAAAGCCGTGATCAAAAGCAAAGAGTCTTGCCGGCCGGCCAAACGTTTTCATTAAATGCAGGAATATAGAAGTCTATGTCCGAGCCAGGGCTATCAAAAATGAGATGTGAGAATTCCCAGTAGAGCGGGGCAATATGGACAAAAATCCATATCACGATAAATTGAATGAAATTATCACGATAACGATACATTGAACGATACGTTTATAACATTAATGTGCACCAATTACTTTTTTATATCACCCTTAAAACTACTACTACTTTAAATGTTGTGGCTATCGTTGTCCCGTTAGCAATTGCCCATATTGGCAGACTTATTTTATTTCAAACTTCACATTCCTCTAGTAAAGGCTACTTACCGTTATTATTGATAACAGTAAAATGTCCTCGATAAATGGTCGGTATCGATAATTTTTGGTTTATCGTCCCAACTCTAATTCACAGTACATCGAGCTACACTAATGACTTCAATATCAATCACAATATCCACTATCCATCATCTCATCCAGCAGAGACATTGTGAATCTCTCACCTGCTGTGTGAGTTTCCTAACAGAGGGGCCAGGTGACCTCAGGGCTGCAGTCAGAGGTGAGGCTACCTCTGGCTTCCTTTCAATTACCAACGGGGGAGAAAGAATTAATGAAACCTATAAGATAAGAGAAGGAAGGATAAGGATCAAAATCCTGGTGCAGTTTTTTTTCCTTTGCTGGACGGCAGCAGCCGCCACTCAGCACACAAAGGAGCGCTACGTTCCGCTAATGAGGACTTCCTGTGGAGGTTAGAGCGCAGCGTGCCGGGCTCTGCTCCCTCCCCCGCTACATCCATCTAGCAATTACACCACTTAATTGCCTTCATGAGCATGATATTCCCCTGCCTTTTGCCCCAATCTTAATGCAATTACGCCAGGGCTTCTGGGCAATGTTAAACGCAATCTCTGGAGTGCATCTCTGGGGCATTGTGGCTTGCAGTAGCACTGGGTCCTGTTATGTTATTAATTTCAACCCCCTCTTAGAGTGAGGCTGGAGGAGACTGAACTGAATCATTAGCCAGACTCTGAAAATGACCCTTGTCGCCTCGCTCCGTTCCGTTCCAACCATCTGGGACTATGATGGGAGCCAAAGCTCACTCACGCAAGTGACATTTGAGCTAGGCATCAAGTTAGAATCATTCACTTGGCCCCTTCATTAGATGTATGATTAGTAGACATAAAAGGATATGAGAGGAGGACTGTGGGGGGAGAATGGCTGATGCAGAGTAACCGTTAGTTGTGCGGTGCCAGTGGCGTCTGACAGACTCCATTCCCATCGTAACCTTGTCCCACTTTACCAGAACTCTGATTGCCCCATTTAACAGAAATGAGATGCACAGTATTCAGGGTAACTAAATACAAGTGGCCCCACTCTACCAATTACGACACCGTTTGCACGCACTTAGCATAAAAATGATTTGCTAACGGTCCCCTAAGGTATCATAAGGGGAAATGGAATAGGCGCAATTACCAGTGAACTATTAGCAAATAAAGCCAAGCTCGTAACGCTACATAACAATCTATGACAGGGATAATAAGCAATTCATCAGCCAGAGGACGATTGAGCAAACAAACGCACCTGGAAACAGAGAAATTAGCATGAAAATGCTTGACAGAGGCACAATAAAAAAAACAGCAAACCGCAACACTTCTAAATGGCTTATGAACAGATTGAGCACTTATTAGCCGAATTGCAACAATTATAGAAGAAAAATAGGAAGCTCACTCCTACCAGACAATGTAATAATATTCAGAGTTGCAAACGATCTGCAGATTCTGCGCCATTAGACTCAACAACCTTTCCGGTATGAAAAAAATCTACCGTGTCACAAATTGACAATGCCAGCTTGACATGCCTGTGAACGATGAGTCACAATTTGAATCGCCATTGAAGGAGAGAGATGGAGACCGTCTTACTTTTGCATGCATTTCCCTCCTGGTCCAAGCATGGCACAGCGGGTAAGGTTTTAGAGAGGGAATAAGCAGCATGGGTCCGAGTGCCGTGGTTCTATTCAGGACACATCAAAAGATCTCAGCAGGGGATCAAGCGCACCGCTTCCTTCCCCCTCTCTAACCTAAGGAAAAAAGCCATTTGGGAAAGAAACAACGTCGCAGCAGCGCAAATTACAATATTTTCAAAAGGGGAAGTTAATGGGACTACGGCCAAAGACAACCACAAATCTCCAGACTGCTAATCATATTCCTCCTTTTCGAACGCTAAACTTGTGAACTTCTAGAAAAACCGCAGCATTTCCCCGGCAAAACTCTGCTCTCTCACTGCAAATTGCTGAATACTACAGCCACACTCAAACAGTATCACGTTTATTTCTTTATGTACAAAGACAAACGGAGACAAGACCCACTTATAGTGTGCTCATATATTGGACATTGTTCTGGTAGGTACTTGCACCTCTCCAGCGGAGTGTGCACAACACAACACTCACCTGCCACATCGTAGCCTTCATTATTTCCATTGGTCAGGGGTTTAGTTTCCATAGTACCAGAGGCTGCATTGGCTGTGCAAGTTGCCGCTCGGAGAAAGGTCCCCGAGACAGCCCCCTTCTTCCGCTCTCTCTTTCTTCCTCTCTCTGCAGCGCTAGCTCGCTCTGTCTGTGCCGGGGTGCCTAAGTGCCAGAGCCCATGGTTGGGTTGAGACTCACTCTGAAGCCTCGGAGACAGCGCCAAATCAACGACTGGGCTGTATGATGTCAGAGCCGGGCTCAGCCACTCAGGTGGCTCGGCTGAGCTCTCGGCACGTCACTGGCTAAATTGAGCTCTTTATTAGCGGAGCCCACGGCGTCGAGAGGAGCCATGGGATGTTTACCTACCTCACCCACCCCTCCCCCTTCAATAACCAACCACCCCCCCCCAAAAAAAAAATCACACCTCAACCAGAGTGTGTGTGGGTGATTGTGTAGGAGTGAGTGTGGGGAAGGAGGGGGTATGTTGGACCACAGTATATGCCTTACAGACTCGAATAGTGTAAAGAGGTAGTGCAAGGTAAAGAAAGCTGAGATAATTATACTGTCTAGGTGTATTTGATTGACTGGAGTAGTCAATTAAGCGGGAGCAACATCTCATTTGAATAAAGGTTTTGACCCCTCTCTTCCTTTCTGCAAGTTTTTTAGTGAACAAAACGTGTTTCTAAAGAGATAGTTACTGCAAGACAAAATATTTGATTATTCATCAGTGATGAAGAATCGTTCATCAAGGAATGCTTGGCCTAATCAACCCAATAGGACAACATACAGATGCTCAGTGATCTGAACATGTAAACAACAAAGGTCTGAACACTGCTTATGCAGGCTCATACACATTTCATGGTATGGTCTTAACATAACATTAAAAACCAACAATGTCTTAATCCTACTGTACCCCACTAATACCATCTTCAAACAGGTTTCCTAGAATGAGAAAAACAGAACCCAACAATATGCAAAATAGCTTCTCCTTCCTAAACAATAGGGGTGTAACAGTACAGGTATTCGTAGCGAACCGTTCGGTACGGGGAACTCGGTTCAGTCCGCACTGTGAACCCGAATGAATACATAAAAATTTTTAAACACTAGGCCCAACTCTGGACCACGAGAATGAGGATGAGTGATATAACGTACCTTGATATTTCTTACATTTTTATCTGATGAAGCCCCCAAACTCAACTCTGGACCTCGAAGCTAGTTCCACCGCGTTTTTTCATTGTTCCCCTCTAATCAGGGACTGATTTTGACCTGGGACACTAGGTGGATGCAATTATCAGGTAGAAGAGAAAAACAGCAGGCTCCGGACCTCGTAGGGTAAGAGTTGAATACACCTGAACTAGAGCCTATGCACACGTTGTAATCAAAATTATAATCTTAATCTTGGCGCACTTCAAGCTGTCCTTTTGTGTGGCGCAGACAGGAACTATACTGAACAAAAATATAAATGCAACATGTAAAGTGTTGGTTTCATGAGCTGAAATAAAATATCTGAGAATGTTCCATACACACAAAAAGCTTATTTCAAATGCTCACAACCCTGTTAGTGAGCATTTCTCCTTTGCCAAGATAATCCATCCACCTGACAGGTGTGGCATATCAAGAAGCTGATTAAACAGTATGATCATTACACAGGTGCACCTTGTGCTGGGGACAATAAAAGGCCACTCTAAAATGTGCAGTTTGTCACAATAAAATGCCACAGATGTCTCAAGTTTTGAGGGAGAGTGCAATTGGCATGCAGGAATGTCCACCAGAGCCGTTGCCAGATAATTTAATGTTAATTTCTTTACCATAAATCGTCATTTTAGAGAATTTGGCAGAACGTCCAACCGGCCTCACAACTGCAGACCATGTGTAACCACGCCAGCCCAGAACCTCTACATCTGACTTCTTCACCTGCGGGATCATCTGAGACCAGCCACCCGGACAGCTAATGAAACTGAGGAGTATTTCTGTCTGTAATAAAGCTCTTTTGTGGGGAAAAACTCATTCTGATTGGCTGGGCCTGGCTCCGCAGTGGGTGAGCCTTGCTTCCAAGTGGGTGGGCCTATGCCCACCCATGGCTGCGCTACTGCCCAGTCATGTGAAATCCATAGATTAGGGCCTAATGAATGAATTTAAATTTACTTATTTCCTTATATGAACTGTAACGCAGTAAAATAATAGAAATTGTTGCATATTGCGTTTATATTTTTGTTCAGTATTGTTCTGTACGACGGCGAGTGGTGGGGTCGATAAACCAGGAGGATTCTCCATCATCGTTTAAATCTCCAGTTTGGGAACATTTTGGCTTCCCAGTAGATTACAATGGCGATGGAAGGAGTGGGTATGTTGCCACTTCTCAATGAGAATAGCCTATGCACCTGCCAACACCTCAAACATGTTGACACATTTACGCCGACATCACCCCAGTATTCCTACCACCCGAGCAAGACGGAAATGCAAAAAGATAAACTTTGTCTCACCTCTGCATTCAAGCAGCCCTTCGCAGCTGATTCTGACCAGGCCAAATAAATAACAAGAGCGATAGTTATGTTTATAGCCGGGGGTATGTGCCTATTCTCGGTGGTTGAGAAGAATAAGGGGTTTCAGCACCTCGTGCAAGTGCTAAAGCTACGTTATTAACTTCTCCCTCTCAAACCCATTTGAGAAAACGGGTAGTACCAGCTCTATATAAGCACGCTAAAGTCAAAGTTGTCAATGAACTGGCCAATGCACCCTGTGTTGCGCTTACAACAGATGGAAAGACCTCCAGGGCTACAGAGAAAATAGCCCATCACATTACCCCGGAGTGGGAAACGAGAAGTATCGTGCTATAGACATGCCCCTTTATGAGATTCACATCGGTGCGCATATTTGTCTCTTTGTAAGAAAACATGGCATAGGCCTATACAATGTCTGAACCATTTTTACATATTGATTTCATACGCATATTGCACTTTATTTTAGTGTTGTTGTTGAGTAATTGGTTTTAAACGTTTATTTAGTAAAGGTTTTAATCTAAGAAAATACAAAGTGTTGGTATTCTGATTATGCTCTCATCAGGCATTATATGACTCATGATCATATATGGAATCAGGAATACCAACACTTTGTATTTTCTGAAATAAACAAAAATAAATTACAGTAACTTTTGGCATTTCGCTGTACTGAAACCGAACAGTGACCCCAAAACCGCAATACATACCGAACCGTGGGTTTGGTAAACCATTACATCCCCACTAAACAAGTAATTCAAATCTGGATGGTATAAAAAAAAAAAAAAAGCATTTCTCTCAAGGATAGGGCACATGAAACCGGCAGCAAAATCCTTTCTTCCCCCTCTGCCATTGATCTACGTGGGGACCTCACAACCCCCTCGGGCTAACACACCGACACCTAAAAAAAACACCCCGCAAACAATTACTGCAGACACGTGCGGCACCCTGCCTCTACTGTAAACAAATGTGATTTTCACACCTTCAGAATTATACAGTTCTAGCAGAGAATGAATGCTTCCTTCCTCCATCCTCCCCCAATAATATATTACAGATCCCTGTCAAGCAACCATCAGGAGTCTGTGTTCATTACATTTGTTTACATTATACCGCAACAACGTAGGGAGTTGAGCGCAAAGAGATGGTGTTTGGTAATAACATAGGCTTTGAATGACTCAGTAATAAGCAGATTAGAAAGTTGGAGACTCAATTGGAGGGAGAGAGGGAGGGGGAAAAGTTAGTAAAAAAATGTAACCAAGCGTTTGTTTTTGCAAGCCTTTCCCTGAAACCTTGTTGCATTAGCCCTGGCAGGCTCGAGTCCTAGATTAAAACATATCCCTGGGCGTCCCTGATGATATTAATATTTGATGATAGCTCCTTAAACGATTGAAACTGCAAGTGCACACACCTTCCCTAAGCTGTAGGAAATAAATATTTGACTATGGCTTAAATTATCATCCTGAAAGAGAAATTCTGCTGATAGAGAGAAGAGGCTACTCCTGTATATCCAACCCATTAGACTTTACTCCTTAATTGAAGAAAACTGCACCCCTGAAACCTGTGCGGACAAACAAATTATTTGAGAGAAATAATGACATAAGGTCTATTTAACTAAATTGGTCAAAGAGCCTGTTTTTCGGGGCATCACACCATTTAGGTGCAACGTTTCACTGTCACCTCTGGGTGTACAACTATAAATGGAGGTGCGAGGGAGGTGGGCTGGGGATATAGTTGTCATCACTCGAGTGCTAGGGCAGGTCTGGTTGGGCGAACTGTGACAGGCTCACAGGGCTATTTGCACACACGAACACACTAACAGGCTACACAGTACACACACAAGCTATACTTACGCACACAGGCACACACACTCACAGCATGGTGCAGTGGTGAAGCAAACATCTAGGCAGACAGGTGCTGGTGCCGACATATAGTGAGTGAGCAATATGTTTGTAATATCAAATCGCAATACATTTAGAATCTCAACACATAACGTATTGGCACCTAAGAATCGTGATATTGTGAGGTCTCTGGCAATTCCTAGCCCTACACCTGACTAGATTTGTTATCAAAATACCTACACACCCCTGGCGAATAAGGCAGTTCCTTTCGCCGAATATTCACTCATACTAATTAATTGAATGCATTGCAATGCAAGCTGGGGAGGAAATTGATTCAGATTAGGGCTGGGCGATATGATTAAAATATCATAACACAATATTTATCCAATTTGACAGTATTTAATGTTTTTGAATAATACAAGTTTTAAATTTGCTTTAAGAGTAGTGCATGACCCTAGGGTGGCAACACATACATTCTAAGTGATTTGAAAATGGGGCTCTCTTCTATTCTGATAGTTTTATACTTAAGCAATAAGGCACGAGGGGGTTTGTGATATATGACCAATATACCATGGCTAAGGGCTATGTCCAGGCACTCTGCGTTGCGCCGTGCATAAGAACAGCCCTTAGCCGTGGTATATTGGGTATATATCACAAACCCCTGAGGTGCCTTATTGCTATTAGAAACTGGTTACCAATGTAATTAGAACAGTAAAAAATAAATGTTTTGTCATACCCGTGGTATACGGTCTGATATACCACGTCTGTCAGCCAATCAGCATTCAGGGCTCAAACCTCCCAGTTTATAATGTTCAATTAAATTCAACCAAAAATGTTCAGCATTGTCATCAATTTCTTGCACTCATTTGAGACCACACTGCCACGTAGGGCTGCATGGATGGGCAAAAAATCTAGACTTTATTTTTAACCAAATATTGCAATTGAGTTTTGACTTGTGATTTAGATCAAAACACATTTTAGTCATTTAGCAGACGCTCTTATCCAGAGCGACTTACAGTTAGTGAGTAAATACATTATTTTTCATACTGGCCCCCCGTGGGAATCGAACCCACAACCCTGGCGTTGCAAACGCCATGCTCTACCAACTGAGCTACAACCCTGCCGGCCATTCCCTCCCCTACCCTGGACAACGCTGGGCCAATTGTGCGCCGCCCCATGGGTCTCCCGGTCGCGGCCGGCTACGACAGAGCCTGGATTCGAACCAGGATCTCTAGTGGCACAGCTAGCACTGCGATGCAGTGCCTTAGACCACTGCGCCACTCACTTTGGTGAACTGTTGGAATCATGGAAATAGAATGATTATTCTAATAAGTGGGCACCACCTAACGTGCGATTACCATTAGCGGCTAACATGATTTGGCCACAAACTAGCTGTTTACAGACAGTAAGAAACAAACAGTGTAATTATAGAATGCTTGTGGATTTATATTAAGAAGCAAAGTGGAAACAGCATCGTTGTCATCTTGTTGCATGTGCTGCATTGACCATGCAGACTGAACGCAAGTGTTCTCGTGGTCGAGCAACAACAACTGCAATCCACACGGCGGAGTAGCGCATCACATTTAACAAACCAAACATTGAAATACCGTTATAGAAGGTAAAGTAAAAACCCAAACTGGTCCGTGCATCAATACCAGTATATAGTCAAAAACGGTACCTCCCAGCCCTAATTCAGATTAGCACTGATTTAGTTCAAACTGACAAGCGTGGTAGTAGTGGTGGAGACACTGCATTTACAAAGAGCAACCAACCCTTGAGTGACTAATTCTTGTAGTGCAATACATCCTGCAGTCAATTTAACATGAGGAACATACAGGTAACTGCCAAATTAAAGGAAACACCAACATAAAGTGTCTTAATAGGGCACTGGGCCTCCACGAACCAGAACAGCGTCAATGCACCTTGGCATAGATCCTACAAGTGTCTGCAACTCTATTGGAGGGATGCGAAACCATTCTTCAAACAATAAATTCCATCATTTAATGTTCTGTTGATGGTGGTGGAAAACGGTCTCAGGTGCTGCTCCAGAAACTCCCATAATTGAGATCTGGTGACAGACAGCCGTGCCCTGTGGATGGGGGCATTGTCATCCTATGGGGGGATAGCCATGGGAGCCAAAATAATGGCCTGCTGTAACGGTGGATGGTAGGCCCCTTACTTAATCTGGTGAGCAATGAGAGGCAGGAAGCAGAAGATCCAGTGCAAGGTATTTATTTAAGGCTCTTGGAGCAGGTGCAGGTATTTACTAAATCTACAAATCATCCAACAAGATGCTGGACCAGGCTCAAAGTAAATAATAAACGGATAAACTAGTCAAATGAATATAAAGACTGAAGATCAAACAACTCTACAATAACAGTTGAAATACTCCCGAGTGGCGCAGCGGTCTAAGGCACTGCATCTCAGTGCTTGAGGCGTCACTACAGACCCCCTGGTTCGAATCCAGGCTGTATCACAACCGGCCGTGATTGGGAGTCTCATAGGGCAGCGCACAATTGGCCCAGCGTCGTCCGGGTTTGGCCGGTGTAGGCCGTCATTGTAAATAAGAATTTGTTCTTAACTGACTTGCCTATTTAAATAAAGGTTAAAAAAAATAAAAAAAATACTATAACCTGTACAATACAGAAACACTTGTAAAGAGTTGGACTAGAGCATAAACTATTTTTACCCCCAATTAGTAATGGAGTGTCCCTTCTTAATGAGCAGACCATGGCCACCTGCGCCTATGGTGGCCACGCCCCTCCATACGCAAACATTTGTAGAGACAGATCTCACACACAAGTAAAGCTTTAGACTAGCACTGAACTAATAAACTTTATCTAATTTAAAATTTAGAAATGATTTAGACTAGATCAAAACACAGGTAACACACTTAACCAAAATGAATGTTTGGTGAGGTGACTAGGCAATTACATCACCATGTATACTGTGAAATGGGACTAGTGAAGAAGCACAATTAGCTTTCTCACGCCTGCCCAGCAGTTTTATACATGGCCCTAACTAAGCATGATAAGATGTTAATTGCTTAATTAACTCAGGAACCACATCTGTGTCTAAGCACCTGCTTTCAACATACTTTGTATCCCTTATTTACTCAAGGGTTTACATTATTGAGGCAGTTACCTGTACATGTAGCCTATATGAGCAGAATACAGCCTACAAGGCGGCGGCTCCTTCACTTGGGCTGTGTCTGACAACTTTACTTGAGGTCAAACCTTTACTTTCGTTCTTGTTTCTCTCAATTATTTTCAAACCTCATTTTGGGAGTGAAACACGGATGGAAGAAGCAAGGATTTGACGCCGGCAAGTAACGTTTTCAGACACAGCCCTGGAGTTGACCTGAGAGGCAGTAAGTGGAGGAGGAGACAGACAAAACAAATGCCATCCCATCATCCCGGCTCCCCCATCTAATTGCCCCTCGCCTTCTTTCTCCCCGAAAAAAATGATCCCCCTCTCCATTACTCAATTAGAAAGAACATATGTCAAGGGTGACTCTGCGTTGGCAAATTATAACCCTATATCGACCATAAAATCAGAAGTAGTGTCACTACACTGTTAATTACAGACACTCCAGAAGTTCGGAGTCGACCGCACCGTGCCACCCTACAGGACACTATGCCCACTCACTGGTTATTCAAGATTCTAGAATCCCAAATTGAATAATATTCAGGCGTGCGTGCATGAGCACACACACACACAATTAAAGTGACAGAAACCTCATCTCTCAAATGCCAACCCAACACTTAAATAGCAGACCTGGCTAAAACCAGGGCAATAACGTGCAGCGAGTTAAAGGACACCCCCAGAGGAAGTTGACGCCACTATTCTGACGTAATTTCCTGTCCTTCGGTTTCACCTCCGAAGAATGACGAAGGCTACTTATACATATTCACGATTTGGGTGTGGGAATTTCCACGTGGAGTTGATAAACATCAATAAATACGGCACTGGCAGTTTTCAGTGTAGCTAGCTAGCATGCTAACCTTATCTAGTTAGCAAAGGTTATGTTGTTGCAGGAAAAATTTTTGTTACTACACTGTATTCAAAAGATTAGCCAGCTGGCTCTATGGCTGGTTCTGGAGCTGGATTTGTCATAAGCATTGATTTAGGGAAA
Source organism: Coregonus lavaretus (assembly GCF_964263955.1). NCBI lineage: Eukaryota > Metazoa > Chordata > Actinopteri > Salmoniformes > Salmonidae > Coregonus > Coregonus lavaretus. Next base: position 20,459,831 of record NC_140003.1, read on the forward strand.
ACTTCACCACAGATGGAAACCACTGGCCATTCTTTGACTTCGCCATCTATTGTTATCTCCAAAGTTTTGGCATCTTCCATAAATTGCGGCCGCGAATCCACCATAGAAATAGTTAGAAAGAATAAGATGAAGCGCCGGTAATATGGATAACTATTGAAAGATAGCTGATATGTATTTTTCCACATTTTAAATGGACACAGTGGTAGGCTCTGGCCATCGTCTTTCAACGTGAAAAAGTGGATTAGGCCTACATAAGCAGACAGTGAAATGATTGGACTCATAGCTTGAAACATCAACCACTTCAATGGGTTATTGCAGGGTTCCCTAACTGGTGGCCCCGCGGGCCAAATCAGCTCCAAGCAGGGGTTTGAACAAAATGTTCCCCAATTTTTTGGGGCACTGAGCAAATTGTAGGTCTTGTGAGCGGAAACTTGAACGTTGTGAGAATTTTGTGCAACTTCCTGCACGCGTTTACAGTGAACTCTGAGGCTGTACCCTTATAGTTTTAGACTGTTGCCAATAGGCTATTGTGGCTATCTGAGCATAATGTAGGCCTACCAACTGACAAATTCCATAACATTTTCACATGGAAATAGCTTTTGATTTCTATGACATAGCCTACAGTCGTGGTCAAAAGTTTTGGGAATGACACAAATATTGGTCTTCACAAAGTTCGCTGCTTCAGTGTTATGAGATATTTTTGTCAGATGTTACTATGGTATACTGAAGTATAATTACAAGCATTCCATAAGTGTCAAAGGCTTTTATTGACAATTACATTAAGTTTATGCAAAGAGTCAATATTTGCAGTGTTGACCCTTCTTTTTCAAGACCTCTGCAATCCGCCCTGGCATGCTGTCAATTAACTTCTGGGCCACATCCTGACTGATGGCAGCCCATTCTTACATAATCAATGCTTGGGGTTTGTCAGAATTTGTGGGGTTTTCTTACCCTCGACCACAAGTTCTCAATAGGATTAAGGTCTGGGGAGTTTCCTGGCCATGGACCCAAAATGTCGAAGTTTTGTTCCCCGAGCCACTTAGTTATCACTTTTGCCTTATGGCAAGGTGCTCCATCATGCTGGAAAAGGCTTTGGTCATCACCAAACTGTTCTTGGAAGGTTGGGAGAAGTTGCTCTAGGAGGATGTGTTGGTACCATTCTTTTTTCATGGCTGTGTTCTTAGGCAAAATTGTGAGTGATCCCACTACCTTGGCTGAGAAGCAACCCCACACATTAATGGTCTCAGGATGCTTTACTCTTGGCATGACACAGGACTGATGGTAGCGCTCACCTTGTTTTCTCCGGACAAGCTTTTTTCCAGATGCCCCAAACAATCGGAAAGGGGATTCAGAGAAAATGACTTTACCCATGTCCTCAGCAGTCAAATCCCTCTACCTTTTGCAGAATATCAGTCTGTCCCTGATGTTTTTCCTGAAGAGAAGTGGCTTCTTGCTGCCCTTCTTGACACCAGGCCATCCTCCAAAAGACTGCTCCACAGTCCAATGGCGGCGAGCTTTACACCACTCCAGTCGACGCTTGGCATTGCGCATGGTGATCTTAGGCTTGTGTGTGGCTGCTCGGCCATGGAAACCCATTTCATGAAGCTCCCGACAAACAGTTCTTGTGCTGACGTTGCTTCCAGAGGCAGTTTGGAATTCAGTAGTGAGTGTTGCGCTTCATTCTGTGAGCTTGTGTGGCCGACCACTTCGCGGCTGAGCCGTTGTTATCACTTCACAATAACAGCACTTACAGTTGACCGGGGCAGCTATGTCAGCAATGGGGGTAGCTGAAATAGTTGTATCCACTAATTTGAAGGGGTGTCCACATACTTTTGTATATATAGTGTACTTCCTCAATGGATAGAACAGCTTGCTATGGAGCGGGCAAGCCTTGTACATGCATTGGACAGACAAGTGTAGTGTAGGGTGCAACATTCAACACATTTTGCAGGTGAGGAGAGCGCTGGGCATGAAGTGCTGGGCATCTTGTTATGTAATGCATTATCTGAATTAGGCCCACAGAATTATACCTAAGCCAGAGCGGTTTCTATGAAGGAAATTTGAATGTCTGAACTTCAGAGAGCTGGCTTAACTAACGTTTGACCAGAGCTAGCCCTTGGTCATGACTCTCAGTTCCATTACATTACACATAATGCCTCCTAGAGTTTAAGAGCTAGACCAGAGCTAGCTAACAAGCTTGTGTGTGGAGAGCAGCACCCAAATTAAAATAAACACGCGTCTTACCTTTTTGTAGTTAATAAATCCAATGTGAAACGTGATAAGGATTCTATAGTTAACTAGAATTGAAGAAGTTATGCCATTGTTCTCCAATTAAAAATCTCTCCCTAATATCTGAATCACGCCTGTAACTACAGTAGAATATGCATGTTTCGGATGGAGGGGGAGGGACAGGTAGCCTACACACACACTGGCAAAGATGTTCAGCTGGCAGGCAGGCAGTCTCTGGAATAAGTTTGAGTGACAGTGAGGGCTTTGTTGCATTTTTGTGGGACATTATTTTTTCCCCAAGAACGTAAAAGAAAGTTATTAACCGGTGCCCATGCTTTTAAAATAGCAGTGCTGTTCCAGAACAGTATAGATCACTTTCGTTCTCGGTTCTGGTTCTGTTCCTCTAAAAGGTATATTATTTTCCAGTTTTCGACTACTGTTCCCTGAACAGGTTCCAACCCCAGTGATTTACATTTTTGGAAATCTGTTCCAAAAATATTCCCATGCATAATAAAGAGATACTGTATGTGATCATATACAAGTTGAAACTATTATGTTTAAGTCAAATATATCTGTTTGGGCTTCTTGCAGTCAACAAATTATTTGTAGTTATGTTCCGGCCTCCTGACCATCCGCTCAAGAAAAAAAATCGTCCCGCAGCTGAATCTAGTCAATAATTCCTGGGTTATTGGCTCAGAGGGATATATACATTTTTCTTTGATGGTCATTCCGAGGCAAAATAGCTTGCATTGCTTTGCAGTGATTTACAATGTTAAGAGGAGCATACCTTTTGCCAGCCAGACAAGAGTCAGATGCCAATGGCAGGATTTTTCATGCCCATTCGTACAGTTTAAAAACACAGAACGCATTGAGTATTTATAATATTACATTGCTCCCCACAGTGATATGATGCTGGCCATTATTATGTACACTTTCACAGTGAAAAGCCCAATCAAAAACAGCAGAGGGGTCCCATTGAAAAGACTAGATCAAAATCTTCCCAATTGACGTCAATCCAAATTACACAGGGGAGTGGGTCTTCCAACATCAAACAATTTTTCAGTATGAGTTTTGGAATGAGGAGGTTCTTCTAAGCAATAAATGCACTTTAAGTGACTTGGCAGAGCTGAATGCGCTGGCTCAGCTTGGGAAAGGAGAGCAAACGGAGAGGCAGATCTAACAATGTCGTCACACCCACTATTCCCACTGTCTCCTTTTCTCAGAGATTTTGAGATTGAGCCATTAACAGATGGTATTCTCAATACAAAGGAGTAAAATCAAACGTTTTATCATTTGACTCCATCCAAAACATTTAATGAGGACAGACCACCAGCCAACTATATTCCTGCCTGCCTTCTGTAGTTTAATAGGCTGTTCTCAGGTCCATTCTGCCCACTGCCCATGCAATGGATCCACCTTTAAATGGTTTGTGGCCGGCCTGGTCAGGTGGTGGAGGTTTGTGGCCGGCCTGGTCAGTTGGAGGAGGTTTGTGGCCGGCCTGGTCAGGTGGTGGAGGTTTGTGGCCGGCCTGGTCAGGTGGAGGAGGGTTGTGGCCGGCCTGGTCAGTTGGAGGAGGTTTGTGGCCGGCCTGGTCAGGTGGTGGAGGTTTGTGGCCGGCCTGGTCAGGTGGTGGAGGTTTGTGGCCGGCCTGGTCAGGTGGAGGAGGTTTGTGGCCGGCCTGGTCAGGTGGTGGAGGTTTGTGGCCGGCCTGGTCAGGTGGTGGAGGTTTGTGGCCGGCCTGGTCAGTTGGAGGAGGTTTGTCGCCGGCCTGGTCAGGTGGTGGAGGTTTGTGGCCGGCCTGGTCAGGTGGTGGAGGTTTGTGGCCGGCCTGGTCAGGTGGTGGAGGTTTGTGGCCGGCCTGGTCAGTTGGAGGAGGTTTGTGGCCGGCCTGGTCAGGTGGTGGAGGTTTGTGGGTTTATGAAAAGGAGAGGAACCGGAGAAGGCGTGTCAGGGAGCCCTAATCTCCCCATAAAAATAAATCATGACCCCAGAATCTGCCACAGACGGGACGACTTAGTGTTTCAATATTAAAAACGACTGATAACACCTGCAGGCTATTCAGCGCTGCGGTTTTCAGGCACATTGCACTCTGGATTTATGAGTATCAATTTCAACATGTTTGGCAAAGATGGTTTCCCGGGAAAATGGCAGAGAGCGAGGCGGTTCCTGAATAACTGAATGCTCATCAGCAGTCTCTGTCCGATACGCACTCGACAGCCACCACTACGCACCCAAACTGTAACAAAGGATACCAAAGTAGCCCGTCACTCATGTCTTTCCAGCACTATAGCTGGAAAAAGAGAGAAAAACTAATCTGTCAAATAATTATAGCTTGTCCTACGATTCCACAGTGCAGTTGTCTTTTTGATTCTTTCACATGCAAAAAAAAGTCCCCGACATTCAGCTTGGAAACACCTGGCACAGGGCTTGTGAGACAACACTTCCAAAGCGCTCGACCAATTCATTTGCATAATAAAGAAAGCGTAATGGCAGCGTTTACTAATTAAGCCTCAAATTGCAATTTGCTCCCAGGAAAGAGGACGAGGGAGAAAAAATAAGAGGGAGGAGATAGAAGTGACAAAAGTGTTTATTTAACATTTTCCCCAAGGACATACTGATTCCTGCACATTCTAGGAAAGCAAAAAATTAATTAATTAATGAGGTCCCTTGGGGTGTAGGGAGAGCCTTCCTCTCTCCCAATTTCTCTCCTCCCTACCTTCTCTCCATCTCCTCCCGCTCTCTCGTTCCCTCTTTCTCCCCCTCGCTCTCTGTATGTTGGTGAACGTGACAGAGCTCCTTTGGACACGGTTCTATCCTCATTAGAACAGAGGCAGAAACCTGGGCTGCACAGACACTACAGGTTCTGCATGTGTCAGACGGTGACACGTGACCACACCGTGACACGCTCGTGCCGAGATGATGGGTGGAGGGGGCAGCAGTACGAGCACGTAATGTATTCTGACAGCCCAAACCAACGTTAGCGTACATTAGATTTTCAGTGCGCTCTAGCCAATAGAATAATATTAGTCTAAACTTTGTGATTGGCTGGGTCAATTCAGGCAGCTCGCAAACATTGCGTGTCAACAACGGCATTCAACTGCAAAGTTGTAAATTGCATTTAACGATGAAAATTATGTGTTTGCAGAACACAAGTCTTTGGTGGTTTGTGGTGGCAAACCCTGATTCTCAAATGACGACCTCTGGTACACTAGATCTATTGATCTGAAGAGCACGGTTTCCCCTGGGCATTTTATAGGACAGTGTTTCTTAGCAACCATTACATCATTGTTTTTTTCTTTACCAAAACCGGCGGAGCAAAGCCCTAAAATGATTATGCGACTCCAGACAGTTTTTCCCAGCCCAGACTTCATAAACAAACACAGCATATTAATGCAGGATGCGACAGATCACTGCTCACATTTATTGATTCCCAAAGCGGCAGGCAGGCGTACGATGCACATATCCAGATTGGCATCTTCACACACACGCACAGTGCAGAGTGTCATCAGCCTCCTCCACAGTTGCTTAAGGTAATAATCTCCCCCCCCCCCCCCCCCAGTGATTGACCTTTTCTATTGCACAGGTATACAGAGCAGCAGAGTATCCACTCCAGGGAAAGGGCAACAGTGTTTGCAGAACAATATTAAACCCATATAAGGACCAGACAGACATTTCTCTAAATCTCTATCCGCAAATCTGCAAATCTGTGTGAGAAAAATTGCTAGGGGAGAAGAAACTCATTAGAAACACATGGGACAGATCCGTCGCAATTAGAGGGGAGCTCGTAAACTGTGAACCTCTACTTGCAACAGTGGCTCTGCAGCTCCGCTGTGCACAGATGACAGGGTGAGCGCTCAGCACAACTGACGCTCTGCCTGCCCGCCTGCTCTCCCTCTATCTCTTTCTTCCCCGCTCTCTGGCGACCCTGAGCGCCGGTGAAAAATATGCTGGAGTAGGGGCAGCCGCAGAACATTTCTGTGGGGGGCCAGGAAGAAAGAGCGAATAAGCGGGGTTTCACCAGGCATATATTCTTACTTGGTCAACCCTTGTCCTACTGGTCGACCTCTGCCTTGATTTGACAGAACCTGGTGCTGGTGGACCCCCGCCTGGCTGGCAGATTGCAGGGAGAGGGGGAGGGAATAGAGGGAGGCATCAAAGGGAGGGTAGCATTCAAGCCCAGGCGAAGGACTACCAGACGGCAAAATAAAAATACATTACCGTCTGGCGAGAGCAATAGTTTACTTAAACAGGTTCCTCAGGTTTCCACCCTGGCCTTCAGTGCTTTTATCGCTTTTATGTTGCACTTGCAAGCTTGCTTTCAGGGAACTGAATGCAATAAAAATACCTAACATTGTCCGAGATGCCCTCATGCTGTGTAGAATGATTTACACCACCAGCCAGCCATCGCAGGTTATTCCTTCATTTTGTGGCAATTTAATAATTGGCTCTGGGGACCCTTTTTTGATGACGGACGACTCAAGATTCGGAGAGCATTCATACGATGTGAAAGACTGATGAGGGTCAAATGGCTTAAAAAGAGAGCACTTGGGTCACTGCAAATGTGTATAGATAAAACTGCTGTCTGCCTGCCTCAAAGGAAAAGCTCCAACAAATCTTGAGGCATAGGCAAAAACAAAAAAATGCTCTACTTGTCAGTGTTCCAAATGGGACATTGTCTTTTTGGGCAGGAGCTCACCAAAGTACCGGCAGTTCAGATTTTCTTCTGCTTGAGTTCCTGCACCGCCTATAGAATATTAGCGCAAAGGTTTTGAGGAGTTCCTGCACCCGAAATCTGTACCGGCACCTATTTCAGTCCAAGTCTAGCACTGGCCTAATAAGGCATACACCATCAGATAGAATTCATAGCAAGCAGTAGGGAGGAGGTGGGACAACGAAAGGGATATACACTACATCACCAAAAGTATGTGGACACCTGCTCGTCGAACATCTCATTCCAAAATCATGGGCATTAATATGGAGTTGGTCCCCCGTTGCTGCTTTAACAGCCTCCACTCTTCTGGGAAGGCTTTCCACTCAATGTTAGAACATTGCTGCGGGCCCATTCAGCCAGAAGAGCATTCGTGAGGTTGGGCACTGATGTTGGGCGATTAGGCCTGGCTCGCAGTCGGCGTAACAATTCATTCCATAGGTGTTCGATGGGGTTGAGGTCAGGGCTCTGTACAGGCCAGTCAAGTTCTTCCACACCGATCGACAAACCATTTCTGTATGGACCTCGCTTTGCGCACAGGGGCATTGTCATGCTGAAACAGGAAAGGGCCTTCCCTAAACTGTTGCCACAAAGTTGGAAGCACAGAATCGTCTAGAATGTCATTGTATGCTGTAGCATTGATTTCCCTTCACTCCTAGCCCGAACCATGACAAAGCCCCAGACCATTATTCCTCCTACACCAAATTTTACAGTTGGCACTATGCATTGGGGCAGGTAGCGTTCTCCTGGCATCCGCCAAACCTAGATTCGTCCATCGACCTGCCAGATGGTGAAGCTTGATTCATCACTCCATAGAATGCGTTTCCACTGCTCCAGAGCCTAATGGTTTTGAGCTTTACACCACTCCAGCCAACGCTTGGCATTGCGCATGGTGAGCTTAGGCTTGTGTGCGGCTGCTCGACCTGGAAACCCATTTCCTGAAGCTCCCGACGAACAGTTATTGTGCTGACGTTGCTTCCAGAGGCAGTTTGGAAATCGGTAGTGAGTGTTGCAACTGAGGAGAGATCATTTTTACGCTCTACAGCACTCACCGGTCCCATTCTGTGAGCTTGTGTGGCCTACCACTTCGCGGCTGAGCCATTGTTGCTCCTAGATGTTTCCATTACTTTTGTATATATAGTGTATATTGACAAAAATAATAATACCACATTTTTTTGGCAGACGCCTTTCAGGTCACTCAAGGACATCTTACATAAAATCTAGTACTGTACAAAAAAATCTATTTAATTTAGGCCTAGGCCTATGTAGAATTTGAATTATGCTTGATTATTTACTGTGGGAAGAAAACACAAAAAACTATCAGCTTATCAATTTCAAAATAATGGTTAGGGGTGTGAACGTTTAAATGACGTTACGATTGTTAACTTTTAGAACAAATCCTTAACTGAAAAAAAATATTTATGTAGGTCTACAAGACTATTTGGTCTGTAATGCGAAATCACATTAGATGGTTAGTTGTGTGCGATCGATTACAGTAGGGTATAGGGTAGGCTATGCTTTTATCATAATTGAATGATGATTTGAGTACCCACATTTTGGCCCACCTACATTTTTGCTGGCCCTGCCATCAACAGATTTCTGCCTAAGCCACTGCATTGGGGACGGGAAGTTTTGATGGATGCCACATGAAAAAGGTGAAGGTAAACCAGGGATACGGTGCTTTAACTTTTACACAAGGTATTGAGAATTCAGAATTCTGCCGTTCACATTTCCATAAGAAAAAGTAGAAGGGAAAGAAGACAGAGAGAGATAGGGAAATAGATGGTGAAAAGAATAAGAAAAAAAGCACAGGTTGCCTGTGGAGGAGAGATTGCGAGGAGCTAATGTACTACAACAAGACCAGAACAAGGTTGTTCTGAACTGTATGTATACACATACTGTGTAATGGCTGTATTTCAGTTACAACAGAAAGAGAATAAAAAGTTAGGCTTGACAAAAATCACTGACATGTGTTCCTGTCTCAGCGCAGGTACAAGCTCCATTTATTTTTCCTCTGGGCTTACACCTCCCTGCAATGCAGCAGTTTCCCTAGGAGAATCAAACAACTAGCTATAATCCATGCCAAACATGCCAACATTTTGGAGCTGTACCATTTCCATAAACCATATCAATAAACCAAAAGGTACAAATTATCCAGCTACTCCATTTGTATGATTAATGAACGAGTACAAATTACAAAATATGATTCAATTAGCCAGTCTGTCACACAATGATGATAGGCTAGAGCTCAAAAAGGCAAGGCCACTATTCATAATTCCCTCTGTCCTACAGTCTCATCCCAGAGGAGATGGGAGTGTTGTCATCCTTCTAGAACCTGGGCCCGTTACCTCAGTGCTCCATTCTCATCACAAGGAAATGAAATTTACCTGCAGCACCAATGACTCAGACAGCACCATAGATGCGGTAAAGAGATCAATCGAACTCCAACAAAACAATGGAAACGCCATGGCAACACCACTCATGTGTCCCACCAAAGGGGACAAGATTCAGAATCTCTACATTGCCCCCATCAAAATTAGCCCACATGTAGGCTATTGTTTATATGTGTATTTATATTACGTATTATGACTGTATGGAGGACTAAGTTATAATGCTACTCCGGAAGTCTAACTTCATCTGACTGAGTCCTACTATGACACCACAGACGGCGTGGATGGCAAGACACAGTGATGACAACGTGCTGCCTGCCTGCCTGCTCCCGGCTCTCCCCTTTGACCACCTCCTCCCTACTCTGACCTCACTCAAACCATGAACTTCCTCCACCTTCAGTCTCTTGACCGTCGATCTACTCATGCTGAATAATTATGTTGTTTTTTGTTATTGCTTTACAGCACTGAGATTTCTTTATGTAATGAATAGCGCTATAAAAGTGTAATTACTATAATACATTTTTATTTCACACTATTTTGTGGTAAAAATCTGAGTATAAAGCTTGTATGGGATGTCAACCCCAATAGATGTTCATGTCATCATCACCAATCAAACGCATTACACTTAAAAACAGCTTAAAGAACCACTATGCTATCTTATTCAGACAGGAGTTAGAATTTAGCATAAATGTTTTCTAAGCACAAAAAGGCCAATTTCTAAATATTATGCAGCAAAAACAGCCAAATGTATCCAACTCGGATTTTAGTAACCAAATTGTGGGCCTGTTAGAACACAAAAATCATGACAGATTTGACGAATATCCACTTTGTAAGATCATATTTTTTGTATGTGTGCCAATGACAGTGTCCTTGTTCTTTCCCCCACAGTCTGTGTTCCATTGATCTCTTTATCACATGTATAGGGACCCAAAGGGCAGCCACCAAACAGATGGGCTAACTCTTGACTAGCAGCGTACCGTATGTGTCGCAGGTAAACTATTCCATTCACCACCACAGAGCCTGCTTGCCTCGCCCGTAATACCACATATTCATGCTTTTCAAAACAACATGATTAGAGAACAGGAAATTGAATGTTGGTTCAAAAAGAACAATCCAATACTATATAAAATACATGTCTAGCTTCCAGATGATCAGTGGGGGAAGTGAAATTATGAGGTCATTCACAACATGCAGGTCAATAAAAATGCAGGCTGTATCCCAAAACAACAAGGATAATGCATCCTAAAGTGTGTGTGTGTGTGTTTGAAGTGGGGCAACGTTACCTTATTGCTGTGTTTACAAACGCGAGCTGTGCAAAGCCAGGGAGTTAGTTAGGTGAGAGCCTCCTGGGGCCTAATGGAGACTGACGTTTGTTTCTGTTTCTCATTCCACAGGAGCCCATATGGGCTATGCCGCAAATGGCACCCTATTCCCTATGTAGTGCACTACTTTTGACCAGGCCCTTAAGCAAGCAACCCATGCATCACATCCCCTCAGTCCCATTAATATCCCCCTGACAGATACAGGCCAGGGAAAAAGAGACCATTGCCAAACAATACTGAGGCTGACATTAGCTGTAATGCGATTAGACAGCTTGACAAACCTAGACCGGAGAACATTACAGTCAGGGACGTAGCCTATCTGGAGGACGGTGAGACTAGTCAGGTGGTTCTTTCTCCTTTCAGTGTTTGTTTTTTTCACCTGACAGATAATCATGTTCTCTCGATAAGGCAAGGCATCGTCCTGACCGCATGGCTCACGGCAAAGCGGCTGCTCGGTGCTTTGTCCAGCTTCACTTCAGTTGCCACTAGAGAGGACCGACTTATGATCGCACTTGTTTGAACACCTTGTCTTGGTGGAGTGCTTTGCAAATTGGCTTAATGCCCTTGAGTAAATGGATGGCCTGGTGGATTAGTGTGTGTGTGACCTAACCCTGAGAAACAAGCAGAAACGGTTCAGCACTTTGACAGTCAGTGAGTGTAGCATTGCTGAAAACCCACATGTATCCATTATGAACCACTCAAAGGCAGACAGGTGTATTAACACAGAGGTGCCGCTGGGCAGCCCTGATTAAAACTAGGCAATAATGTGGTTTGGAAATTTGCAGTTGTTGCAGGGCTGGGAGGAGAAGAGAGGAAGATCTTCCCTCAGGTGATCAACTATTTATTGCTTTGGAGCATGTGCCATTTCCCATCATGTGTGATATCATTCAGTAACCACGTTTCCACCCACAGTTTTTATGCGAGCAAAGTCATACAGTATTTTTTTATAAAATCATGACAGCTGTGATGGAAACAGGACTTTATATTTTTTAGGGGTAGATCAGATTTATGATTGCATACACAGTCGTGATCAAAGGTTTTGAGAATGACAAATATTAATTTTCACAAAGTCTGCTGCCTCAGTTTTTATGATGGCAATTTGCATTTACTCCAGAATGTTTTGAAATGTTATCAGATGAATTGAAAATGAACTTAATCCCCCAAAAACATTTCCACTGCATTTCAGCCCTGCCACAAAAGGACCAGCTAACATGTCAGTGATTCTCTCGTTAACACAGGTGAGAGTGTTGACAAGGACAAGGCTGGAGAGCACTCTGTCATGCTGATTGAGTTAGAATAACAGGACTGGAAGCATTAAAAGGAGGGTGGTGCTTGAAATCATTGTTCTTCCTCTGTTAACCATGGTTACCTGCAAGGAAACATGTGCCGTCATCATTGCATTGCACAAAAAGGGCTTCACAGGCAAGGATATTGCTGCTAGTAAGATTGCACCTAAATCAACCATTTATCGGATCATCAAGAACTTCAAAGAGAGAGGTTCAATTGTTGTGAAGGCGGCTTCGGGGCGCCCAAGAAAGTCCAGCAAGCATCAGGACCGTCTTCTAAAGTTGATTCAGCTGCGGGATCGGGGCACCACCAGTGCAGAGCTTGCTCAGGAATGGCAGCAGGCAGGTGTGAGTGCATCAGCACGCACAGTGAGGCGAAGACTTTTGGAGGATGGCCTGGTGTCAAGAAGGGCAGCGAAGAAGCCACTTCTCTCCAGGAAAAACATCAGGGACAGACTGATATTCTGCAAAAGGTACAGGGATTGGACTGCTGAGGACTGGGGTAAAGTCATTTTCTCTGATGAATCCCCTTTCCGATTGTTTGTGGCATCCAGAAAAAAGCTTGTCCGGAGAAGACAAGGTGAGCGCTACCATCAGTCCTGTGTCATGCCAACAGTAAAGCATCCTGAGACCATTCATGTGTGGGGTTGCTTCTCAGCGAAGGGAGTGGGCTCACTCACAATTTTGCCTAAGAACACAGCCATGAATAAAGAATGGTACAAACACATCATCCGAGAGCAACTTCTCCCAACCATCCAAGAACAGTTTGGATTGCTCAAATATTTTATAAATTCATTTGCATTTTAATGAGGGAAATAAGTATTTGACCCCTCTGCAAAACATGACTTAGTACTTGGTGGCAAAACCCTTGTTGGCAATCACAGAGGTCAGATGTTTTTTGTAGTTGGCCACCAGGTTTGCACACATCTCAGGAGGGATTTTGTCCCACTCCTCTTTGCAGATCTTCTCCAAGTCATTAAGGTTTTGAGACTGACGTTTGGCAACTCAAACCTTCAGCTCCCTCCACAGATTTTCTATGGGATTAAGGTCTGGAGTCTGGCTAGGCCACTCCAGGACCTTAATGTGCTTCTTTTTGAGACACTCCTTTGTTGCCTTGGCCGTGTGTTTTGGGTCATTGTCATGCTGGAATACCCATCCACGACCAATTTGCAATGCCCTGGCTGAGGGAAGGAGGTTCTCACCCAAGATTTGACGGTACATGGCCCCGTCCATCGTCCCTTTGATGCGGTGAAGTTGTCCTGTCCCCTTAGCAGAAAAACACCCCCAAAGCATAATGTTTCCACCTCCATGTTTGACAGTAGGGATGGTGTTCTTGGGGTCATAGGCAGCATTCCTCCTCCTCCAAACACGGTGAGTTGAGTTGATGCCAAACACTTTCACCCAGTTCTCATCTGAATCACTCAGATGTTCAATGGCAAACTTCAGACGGGCCTGTATATGTGCTTTCTTGAGCAGGGGGACCTTGCGGGCGTTGCAGGATTTCAGTCCTTCACGGCGTAGTGTGTTACAATTGTTTTCTTGGTGACTATGGTCCCAGCTGCCTTGAGATCATTGACAAGATCCTCCCGTGTAGTTCTGGGCTGATTCATCACCGTTCTCATGATCATTGCAACTCCACGAGGTGAGATCTTGCATGGAGCCCCAGGCCGAGGGAGATTGACAGTTCTTTTGTGTTTCTTCCATTTGCGAAAAATCGCACCAACTGTTGTCACCTTCTCACCAAGCTGCTTGGCAATGGTCTTGTAGCCCATTCCAGCCTTGTGTAGGTCTACAATCTTGTCCCTGACATCCTTGGAGAGCTCTTTGGTCTTGGCCATGGTGGAGAGTTTGGAATCTGATTGATTGATTGCTTTTGTGGACAGGTGTCTTTTATACAGGTAACAAACTGAGATTAGGAGCACTCCCTTTAAGAGTGTGCTCCTAATCTCAGCTCGTTACCTGTATAAAAAGAAACCTGGGAGCCAGAAATCTTTCTGATTGAGAGGGGGTCAAATACTTATTTCCCTCATTAAAATGCAAATCAATTTATAACATTTTTGACATGCGTTTCTCAGGATTTTGTTGTTGTCATTCTGTCTCTCAGTGTTCAAATAAACCTACCATTAAAATTATAGACTGATCATTTCTTTGTCAGTGGGCAAACGTACAAAATCAGCAGGGGATCAAATATTTTTTCCCCTCACTGTAAGTGACGAACAATGCCTTTTCCAGCATGATGGAGTACCTTGCCATAAGGCAAAAGTGATAACTAAGTGGCTCGGGGAACAAAACATCAAAATCTTGGGTCCATGGCCAGGAAACTCCCCAGATCTTAATCCCATTGAGAACTTGTGGTCGATCCTCAAGAGGCGGGTGGACAAACAAAAACCCACAAATTCGGACAAACTCCAAGCATTGATTATGCAAGAATGGGCTGCCATCAGTCAGGATGTGGCCCAGAAGTTAATTGACAGCATGCCAGGGCGGATTGCAGAGGTCTTGAAAAAGAAGGGTCAACACTGCAAATATTGACTCTTTGCATAAACTTAATGTAATTGTCAATAAAAGCCTTTGACACTTATGGAATGCTTGTAATTATACTTCAGTATACCATAGTAACATCTGACAAAAATATCTAAAAACACTGAAGCAGCAAACTTTGTGAAGACCAATACTTTTGACCACGACTGTAGATTATGGCTTCCATCAATGTAATTGTCTGCATCATTTCCAATCCCCCATATACAGTGCATTCGGAAAGTATTCAGACCCCTCGACCTTTCCACAATTTTACATTGCAGCTTTATTCTAAAATGGATAAAATTGTTTTTTTTTATCCTCAATCTACACACAAGACCCCATAATGACAAAGCAAAAAGTTATAATTTTTTTTGCAAATGTATTAAAAATAAAAAACAGAAACATTACATTTCAATAAGTATTTCAGACCCTTTACCCAGTACTTTGTTGAAGCACCTTTGGCAGCGATTACAGCCTCGAGTCTTCTTGGGAATGGCGCTACAAGCTTGGAACACCTGTATTTGGGGAGTTTCTCCCATTCTTCTCTGCAGATCCTCTCAAGCTCTGTCTGGTTGGATGGGGAGCGTCATTGCACAGCTATTTTCAGGTATCTTCAGAGATGTTCTGGGCTATGGCTGGTCCACTCAAGGACATTCAAAGACTTGTCCCGAAGCCACTCCTGCGTTGTCCTGGCTGTGTGCTTAAGGTCATTGTCTTATTGGAAGGTGAACCTTCGCCACAGTCTGAGGTCCTGAGCGCTCTGGAACAGGTTTTCGTCAAGGATCTCTCTGTACTTTGCTCCGTTCAACCTTCCCTCGATCCTGACTAGTCTCCTAGTCCCTGCCACTGAAAAACATCCCCACAGCATGATGCTTCTACCACCACGCTTCACAGTAGGGATGGTGCCAGGTTTCCTCCAGACGTGACGCTTGGCATTCAGGCCAAAGAGTTCAATCTTGGTTTCATCACACTCTACCATAAAGGCCTGCTTGGTGGAGCGCTGTAGAGATGGTTGTCCTTCTGGAAGGTTCTCCCATTTCCACAGAGGAACTCTGGAGCTCTGTCAGAGTGACCATCGGGTTCTTGGTCACCTCCCTGACTAAGACCCTTCTCCTCGGATTGCTCAGTTTGGCCGGGCGGCCAGCTCTAGGAAGAGTCTTGGTGGTTCCAAACATATTCAATTTAAGAATGATGGAGGCCACTGTGTTCTTGGGGACCTTCAATGCTGCAGAAATGTTTTGGTACCCTTCCTCTGATCTGTGCCTCGACACAATCCTGTCTCGGAGCTCTACGGACAATTCCTTTGACCTCATGGCTTGGTTTTTGCTCTGACATGCACTGTCAACTGTGGGACCTTATATAGACTGGTGTGTGCCTTTCCAAATCATGCCCAATCAATTGAATTTACAACAGGTGGACTCCAATAAAGTTGTAGAAACATCTCAAGGATGATCAATGGAAACAGGATGCGCCTGAGCTCAATTTCAAGTCTCATAGCAAAGGGTCTGAATACTTATGTAAATCAGGTATTTCTGTTTATAAAGATTTATAAATGTGCAAAAAAAATCTACAAAAGTGTTTTTGCTTTGTCGTTATGGGGTATTGTGTGTAGATTGATGAGGATTTCTCTTTTATTTATTCCATTTTAGAATAAGGCTGTAATGTAACCAAATGTGGAAAAGGGGAAGGGGTCTGAATACTTTCCGAATGCACTGTATTTTTGGTAAATATATACACTACCGGTCAAAAGTTTTAGAACACCTACTCATTCAAGGGTTTTTCTTTATTTGTACTATTTTCTACATTGTAGAATAATAGTGAAGACATCAAAACTATGAAATAACACATGGAATCATGTAGTAACAAAATAAGTGTTAAACAAATCAAAATATATTTTATATTTGAGATTCTTAAAATAGCCACGATTTGCCTTGATTACAGCTTTGGACACTGTTGGCATTCTCTCAACCAGCTTCACCTGGAATGCTTTTCCAATAGTCTTCAAGGAGTTCCCACATATGCTGAGCACTTGTTGGCTGCTTTTCCTTTACGCTGCGGTCCGACTCATCCCAAACCATCTCAATTTGGTTGAGGTCGGGGGATTGTGGAGGCCAGGTCATCTGATGCAGCACTCCATCACTCTCCGTCTTGGTAAAACAGCCCTTACACAGCCTGGAGGTGTGTTGGGTCATTGTCCTGTTGAAAAACAAATGATTGTCCCACTAAGCCCAAACCAGATGGGATAGCGTATCGCTGCAGAATGCTGTGGTAGCCATGCTGGTTAAGTGTGCCTTGAATTCTAAATAAATCACAGACAGTGTCACCAGCAAAGCACCACCACACCATAACACCTCCTGCTCCACCGCGTCTCAGAAAGATAGGGCGGTTGGAACCAAAAATCTCCAATTTGGACTCCAGACCGAAGGACACATTTCCACCGGTCTAATGTCTAAATTGCTTGTGTTTCTTGGCCCAAGCAAGTCTCTTCTTCTTATTGGTGTCCTTTAGTAGTGGTTTCTTTGCATCAACTTGACCATGAAGGCCTGATTCACACAGTCCCCTCTGAACAGTTGATGTTGAGATGTGTCTGTTACTTTACTCTGAGAAGCATTTATTTGGGCTGCAATTTCTGAGGCTGGTAACTCTAATGAACTTACCCTCTGCAGCAGAGGTAACTGGGTCTTCCATTCCTGTGGCGGTCCTCATGAGAGCCAGTTTCATCATAGCGCTTGATGGTTTTTGCGACTGCACTTGAAGAAACGTTCAAAGTTCTTGAAATGTTCTGTATTGACTGACCTTCATGTCTTAAAGTAATAATGGACTGTTGTTTCTCTTTGCTTATTTGAGCTGTTTTGCCATAATATGGACTTGGTCTTTTACCAAATAGGGCTATCTTCTGTATACCCCCCTACCTTGTCACAACAACTGATTGGCTCAAACGCATTAAGGAGGAAAGAAATTCCACAAATTAACAAGGCACACCTTGGGCTCCTGAGTGGCGCAGCGGTCTAAGGCACTGCATCTCAGTGCTTGAGGCGTCACTACAGACCCCCTGGTTCGATTCCAGGCTGTATCACAACCGGCCGTGATTGGGAGTCCCATAGGGCGGCGCACAATTGGCCCAGCGTTGTCTGGGTTTGGCCGGTGTAGGCCGTCATTATTAAATAAGAATTTGTTCTTAACTGACTTGCCTAGTAAAATAAAAAATAAAATGTTCCAGGTGAAGCTGGTTGAGAGAATGCAAGAGTCTGCAAAGCTGTCATCAAGGTTAGTTTTGATGTCTTCACTATTATTCTACAATGTAGAAAATAGTAAAAATAAAGAAAAACACTTGAATGAGTAGGTGTTCTAAAACGTTTAACCTGTAGTGTATATATATTTTTATATTTTTTCCTTTATTATTTTCCCCTAACCCTACCACCCCTCCCCTAACTGGTGTAAACTAATGGACAACAACACTTCGGCTTCTACATAATATATACATTTTATGGACACAGTATATTTTACAATAGTTCTTTTGTTTGTTTTTAGTCCCATCCTTCAGCTACCCTCAACCCCTCCCATCTATCTCTGAACACCAACCAGTTGATTTCTATTTGCCATATATCTTTCAACTGTGCTGTGATGTTTCACAAAAGTTCTGAACCTTTCTATTCTCATAGTTTCTTCAGATGGTAAATTAAAGATAAAACATTTTTGCTAAGAGTATTATTATATTATTGATCGATTGACTGACTTTTAAAAATCACCCAGCAGTGCTATTTGCAGAGTTAGCTCGAGGTAAATGTTGCAATTCATCAGCCATTCCTGAACCTGCGACCAAAAACAAGCTACATATGGACAGTACCAAAACAAATGATCTAATGATTTTGTCTCTTCGGAGCAAAATCTGCAGAGCTGGGATGGTTGTATCCCCCATATATATATATATATATATATATATATATATATATATATATATATATATATAAACATTCTATAGGAAACAGGAAGTCTCTGTACTATTTTATAAATGCCGACAGATCATTTGACATGGTGGGATCTTTTTGTATCTGTAAAATTAATTATGCGAGAAAAGCGAAGTAAACTTGGAGTCACGCAATGATATGGTGTGGGGTCCTCCCACTACGACTCGGAAAACCATTCAGGTTATTAGGCTACAGATGAAATAAGTTATGAAGTTCACAGGGTGGTGAAAGTGCACGGTGATTGCGTCGCAGTGCTGAAGCGCCACTACAGCCTCGGGTTCGATCCCAGGCTGTGTTACAGCCGGTCATGACGGGGAGACCCATAGGGCAGCGCACAATTGGCCCAGCGTCGTCCGGGTTAGGGGAGGGTTTGGCCGGGGGGGGATTTCCTTGGCTCATCGCATTCTAGCGACTCCTTGTGGTGGGCCGGGGGGCGTCTGCAAGCTGACTTCAGCCGTCAGTTGAACAGTGTTTCCTCCAACACATTGGTGCGGCTGGCTTCCGGGTTAAGTGAGCAGTGTGTTAAGAAGCAGCGCGGCTTGGCGGATCATGTTTCGGAGGATGCATGACTCGACCTTCGTCTCCCAACGAGACAAGATCGTAACTACCAATTGGATATCATGAAATTGAGGAGGCGAAAGGGGGTAAAATTCATCCCCCCAAAAAAAAGTGCACGTGATGAGCTTGATGCTCTTTTCCAATAAATATTGAGGGTCTTATTCTGGTGACATGACGATCAATGCTTGACTACAAAAAATATACCTTTTAATAACTGAGCATTTTCTAGATTCAAAACGGACCCCCTGCAACTGGACAAGGACATTTTATATGACTTCTGTTTCCACAAATCGAGGATGAAGACAGTATCGCCCAAGTTAAAGTTGGATACCAAAAATGTTGATTATATCCCATTATCTGGTGTAACAATCTGCAGCTATAGAATTACCAGATACCCTATATCACGTGTCCAACTAATTCCACGGAGGGTCGAGTGTCTGCAGGTTTTCGCTCCACCCTTGATTGATGAAATAAGGTCACTAATTAGTAAGGAACTCCCCTCACCTGGTTGTCTA
This sequence comes from Coregonus lavaretus, assembly GCF_964263955.1. Lineage (NCBI taxonomy): Eukaryota > Metazoa > Chordata > Actinopteri > Salmoniformes > Salmonidae > Coregonus > Coregonus lavaretus. The sequence continues at coordinate 20,479,327 of NC_140003.1, forward strand.
GGTCTTAATTGAAAGGAAAAAACAAAAACCTGCAGTTGGGTGATAGCTAGTTCTCACTAAACTGGCACTTGACAAAAAAATAAAAATAATCCCACCATAAATCCTTTTGGATTACTAAAATTAGGATCTGTAGTTATCCATTTCATAATTGTTGTGTTTATTGATTCGAATGCATTTTACAACAATTTCCACAACTGCCAATGGAGAAAAAAAAGTTTGAAGTCGCAAAAAGTAACAAACAAATGGCCTAAAAAAAAAAAAACATTGCTCACCTAATGAAAAGGCCTGAGTTAAACATAACACTGAAAACAAATATTTTAAAATGTAATTAAAATGTGTAATTTCTCATTACCACAACACAACCTTTTCTGAATCTTGTTTGTCATAATTACTAGTGGATACATGTTATTTTTATGTACACATATCTGGATAAAGAACAAAAGGCACTATCAGACTAATCCAAAATTACTAAAGTATGCGTTAATATATCCTAAATATTGCTGCATTACGGTAATGATATGCAGATTTTGGAGATGACAATGCATGTTTCGGTAATGTTGCATAGTTTGCCATTGAAAAACTGTACTGACCTCTATTAGAGATTCAGTAATCCAATTAATCAAACTGTCATTTGTTAATCCCAAATGACTTGCATAATACTAAAAATCACTGATCTTAATGCAATCAACTAAAATACCCCTTAATTTAGCATAAGTACTGTAATTAACTGCATGTATTTTCAAAAGTAGAGAACAACCAATATAGATTTTTTTTTAGGGCCGATGCTGATTTTTGGGGGTCAAAGAGGTCGATTGCCGATATTTTAGGTCGATATTCAACATCATAGAATTAGAAAATGTTGATGACTAAATCTCCCAGACAGCCATGTATACATGAACGCATCCATTTAAAAATCAAACAATAAAATTGACATTGTTTTTATCAACCTAACGGTAATAATTGTATTTGAATGGTAAATCTCTTGATAAACTAGGGAAATTAAGATGGCATAGGCCTGCTTACAATACAAGTGAATGCATATTCAATAGGAGTGTACGCATGCATTGAGTTATTGAGCTTGTTTTGGCTGATCAGTGGAGTCCATGGTGCTACAGATGACAAACAATCCGTTTGCCTTCCATGTGGGACTTCTATTAGCATACTGATCAAGAACATTTGCATAGAAGTGTCACTCCAGCATGTCAAGCCTGTATGGAAAGACATCATATAGGCACTGCTGTTAGTTTGAGAATATAAAATAACATCTATTCAATGCAAATGGATCCAACGTAATGTCATGATTTCTGATCACGAATGCTTATGAAACTAGTATTTTTAGTCATTTTCCGTGATCTGGAAAAAGTATTTGTTGGTAAGTTAATGGTTCTCAGCTTTTTAGTCATTTTGGTAATGAGAAGGTCAAATGTCGTAAAGGGGGTGTTTGAGAATAAGATCCTCATTCTGAAGGCATATAAGTGAATAAATAAAATGAACTTGTGCTCATATAAGGACTACTCCTGTAGTCCTCGGTGAATAAAACCTTATTTTAAAAATGATTGGAGTTTTTGCAGTAACTTGAAAAAGTGTTACGGTAATGAGAAACATGTCCACAGACACTGCTGTTACGTAATAAATATTATAGTTTAATGTAAACTTATTCAAATAAATTAGGTTATTCTAAAGTAACATTTTATAAAACAATGACCCGAGAATTTAATCCGGACGCATTTCGGTAATGAGAATTTGGGGTGACACTTAAGTGATAATGCCTGAGAAGCCGGTGTTTGGAGTATATATTGGCACGGGTGTTGTTAGGCCCGAGACGAAGTCGACTTCGAGGGCATTATCACTTTAATACAACGGGTTACCAACATATTCAAATAATGATTGACATACAGTGGGGAAAAAAAGTATTTAGTCAGCCACCAATTGTGCAAGTTCTCCCACTTAAAAAGATGAGAGGCCTGTAATTTTCATCATAGGTACACGTCAACTATGACAGACAAAATGAGAAGAAAAAAAATCCAGAAAATCACATTGTAGGATTTTTTATGAATTTATTTTCAAATTATGGTGGAAAATAAGTATTTGGTCAATAACAAAAGTTTCTCAATACTTTGTTATATACCCTTTGTTGGCAATGACACAGGTCAAACGTTTTCTGTAAGTCTTCACAAGGTTTTCACACACTGTTGCTGGTATTTTGGCCCATTCCTCCATGCAGATCTCCTCTAGAGCAGTGATGTTTTGGGGCTGTCGCTGGGCAACACGGACTTTCAACTCCCTCCAAAGATTTTCTATGGGGTTGAGATCTGGAGACTGGCTAGGCCACTCCAGGACCTTGAAATGCTTCTTACGAAGCCACTCCTTCATTGCCCGGGCGATGTGTTTGGGATCATTGTCATGCTGAAAGACCCAGCCACGTTTCATCTTCAATGCCCTTGCTGATGGAAGGAAAATCTCACGATACATGGCCCCATTCATTCTTTCCTTTACACGGATCAGTCGTCCTGGTCCCTTTGCAGAAAAACAGCCCCAAAGCATGATGTTTCCACCCCCATGCTTCACAGTAGGTATGGTGTTCTTTGGATGCAACTCAGCATTCTTTGTCCTCCAAACACAACGAGTTGAGTTTTTACCAAAAAGTTATATTTTGGTTTCATCTGACATTCTCCCAATCCTCTTCTGGATCATCAAAATGCACTCTAGCAAACTTCAGACTGGCCTGGACATGTACTGGCTTAAGCAGGGGGACACGTCTGGCACTGCAGGATTTGAGTCCCTGGCGGCGTAGTGTGTTACTGATGGTAGGCTTTGTTACTTTGGTCCCAGCTCTCTGCAGGTCATTCACTAGGTCCCCCCGTGTGGTTCTGGGATTTTTGCTCACCGTTCTTGTGATCATTTTGACCCCACGGGGTGAGATCTTGCGTGGAGCCCCAGATCGAGGGAGATTATCAGTGGTCTTGTATGTCTTCCATTTCCTAATAATTGCTCCCACAGTTGATTTCTTCAAACCAAGCTGCTTACCTATTGCAGATTCAGTCTTCCCAGCCTGGTGCAGGTCTACAATTTTGTTTCTGGTGTCCTTTGACAGCTCTTTGGTCTTGGCCATAGTGGAGTTTGAAGTGTGACTGTTTGAGGTTGTGGACAGGTGTCTTTTATACTGATAACAAGTTCAAACAGGTGCCATTAATACAGGTAACGAGTGGAGGACAGAGGAGCCTCTTAAAGAAGAAGTTACAGGTCTGTGAGAGCCAGAAATCTTGCTTGTTTTTAGGTGACCAAATACTTATTTTCCACCATAATTTGCAAATAAATTCATAAAAAATTCTACAATGTGATTTTCTGGATTTTTTTTCCTCATTTTGTCTGTCATAGTTGACGTGTACCTATGATGAAAATTACAGGCCTCTCATCTTTTTAAGTGGGAGAACTTGCACAATTGGTGGCTGACTAAATACCTTTTTTCCCCACTGTAGGTTTATTTGAACAGTGAGAGACAGAATAACAACAAAAAAATCCTGAGTCAGGTTTGTAGGCCTCCTTGCTCGCACACACTTTTTCAGTTCTGCCCACAAATGTTCTATAGGATTGAGGTCAGGGCTTTGTGATGGCCACTCCAATACCTTGACTTTGTTGTCCTTAAGCCATTTTGCTACAACTTTGGAAGTATGCTTGGGGTCATTGTCCATTTGGAAGACCCATTTGCAACCAAGCTTTAACTTCCTGATTGATGTCTTGAGATGTTGCTTCAATATATCCAAATAATTTTCCTTCCTCATGATGCCATCTATTTTGTGAAGTGCACCAGTCCCTCCTGCAGCAAAGCACCCCCACAACATGATTCTGCCACCCCCGTGTTTCACGGTTGGGATGGTGTTCTTCGGCTTGCAAGGCACCCCCTTTTTCCTCCAAACATAATGATGGTCATTATGGCCAAACAGTTATATTTTTGTTTCATCAGACCAGAGGACATTTCTCCAAAAAGTACAATCTTTGTCCCCATGTGCAGTTGCAAACCGTAGTCTGGCTTTTTTATGGCGGTTTTGGAGCAGTGGCTTCTTCCTTGCTGAGCGGCCTTTCAGGTTATGTCGATATAGGACTCGTTTTACTGTGGATATAGATCATTTTGTACCCGTTTCCTCCAGCATCTTCACAAGGTCCTTTGCTGTTGTTCTAGGATTGATTTGCACTTTTCGCACCAAAGTACGTTCATCTTTAGGAGACAGAACGCATCTCCTTCCTGAGCGGTATGACTGCTGCGTGGTTCCATGGTGTTTATACTTGCGTACTATTGTTTGTACAGATAAACGTGGTACCTTCAGGCGTTTGGAATTGCTCCCAAGGATGAACCAGACTTGCGGAGGTCTACAATTTTTTTCTGAGCTCTTGGCTGATTTCCCCATGATGTCAAGCAAAGAGGCACTGAGTTTGAAGGTAGGCCTTGAAATACAATGTCAATTAGCCTATCAGAAGCTTCTAAAGCCATGACATCATTTTCTGGAATTTTCCAAGCTGTTTAAAGGCACAGTAAATTTAGTGTATGTAAACTTCTGACCCACTGGAATTGTGATACAGTGAATTATAAGTGAAATAATCTGTCTGTAAACAATTGTTGGAAAAATTACTTGTGTCATGCACAAAGTAGATGTCCTAACCGACTTGCCAAAACTATAGTTTGTTAACAAGAAATTTGTGGAGTGGTTGAAAAACTAGTTTTAATGACTCCAACCTAAGTGTATGTAAACATCCGACTTCAACTGTATGTGTGTGTATATATATATATGCCAGCTGATTCATGATTTCAACTAGCTGAGAAACGCTGCCTGCCTGTCTGTCTCATCCCGACCCGTTCATTACTATGGGACAGCTGGAGATCGAATTTGAATATTGAAACAATGTTGCAAATGTCGGAGAGACAGACAGCAAGGTTTATACAAATCTCCACTGTTGAAACTAAATGTTAGTCTAAAAGAAATGTGAGATAATGTCTACATGCTTTTTATAGTGGAGATCAAGTTTATAAAGAGCCTGGCTGGACTGATGATACAGTGGATTGCGCAGTCAGATGGAACAGAGTAAATAGGCATTTTAACGTCATAGATTTAGCCGGCTGTAACTTGTTGAATAGACACCGGCTGGAAGGCCGTTTTAACCAATCAACATTCAGGATTAGACACACCCATTGTATAATGTGCATATAATCTGGGTGGTTTGATCCCTGAATGCTGGCATACGTGATATATCAGACCATATACCATGGGTATGACAAAGCATTTCTTTTTACTGCTCTAATGATGTTAGTAACCAGTTTATAATAGCAATAAGGCACCTCTGATATCAAGGCTAAGGGCTGTATCCAGGCACTCTGCGTTGTGTAGCACTTAAACAGCCCTTAGCCGTGGTATATTGGCCATATACCCCACCCCCTTGGGCCTTATTGCTTAAATAAACTAGACATCTTAGTCTTCAGAATGATAGAAAACCACAATGCAACAATCAACTAACTAAATTGGTTAATGCCATGGTTAAAACTGGTTTCACGAGAATCACCCACTCAGCTAGTGCTGCAAGCTCTCCGCCAAACATGAAAGCTCACTTAGCTATCTTTCATCGCATTACAAAATTGAACCCAACCGGCTAACTTGCGCGAGTCAGTAGTTTCAAAGAGCATGAACTTGTTAAATATGAACTTTGCTAGCATCTCGACCAGGCCACATCTACCTCGACTGTTTTATTCAGACAGTATTGCTACATGTAACTAGCTAAATAACTAACTCGTAGTTAGGTCATTGTGCACTGACACTAGCTACAAAAGGGGCCAACTGATGGCTTGCAAAGGCAGCTTTTGGCTAACTACCTAACCTAGCCACCTAACGTTACCGCCCCCTTGCCTTACTAGCGCCGCAGAACGCGATTATGGCAGGCCTCACATGGTTAGCGAGCATATGCTAGCTAGCCACATAGCTAACTAACTAATTGTGTAAAATAACAGTTAGCTGACTAAGTTACAAAGGTTAGTTACCAGTGTAACAAAGTCAATTTTTTATATATATTTTTTAACGACTATGTCCGCATGACACGTGCTTACAAAAAAACTTGTCAGGAAGAATCCCTTGCTTTTATTCGTCAGGTTAGCCAGATAGCTAGCTAGTCTTTCAACTAGGCCAAAGCTTCGTCAACATTGCCTTTCTCACCATTGGACGCCGTTTAACTAGCTAGCTGCTAGCTAACTTAGCTGCGCTAATTACGTTCACACAATATTCAATAAAATAGTTAACACGTTACATTTATAAACCATTAAATTGTCCTTACCGGCAGCGTTAGGTTGTTATTTAGCGGTGTGTATATTTGTTTCTATTTCCAGTCAGTCGGCAACATGCGAGCGAGGGGGAGGCAGCGCGTCTGCAACTGACTGACAGATAGGGGGAGGTTGCCAGACTATGATACCAATTCTTGGTATAGTCAAACAAAACTCTGCAGAATTTGGAAAGCCAGAATGTTGAATAACATTTAATTTGAATGTACTCTACCCGACCGGTTGTCCACAGAAAAGTGTTATTTCCCCAACTTTTTAGAGTGTCAGTACTGCAATTGAAATTTCACCTGGCACATGCGCAAACCCATGTAAACACCTGCAAGACTTCGTTAGTATGCATTCATTGCGTGCATATACTTCTGTCTTGTACACGTGTCTTAGGTCATGCGCAAACACATCTTGATTGCCATACACAGAGACCCATTTTTTGAAGTCGGTTTAAAGGTCCAATGCAGTCGTTTTTTTTTCAATATCAAATCATTTTGGGGTAACAATTAAGTGCCTTGCTATTATTATTTTCAATAGAAATGATCAAAAAGAAACAACAAAACCTTCTTAGCAAAGAGCAATTTCTCAAGCAAGGATTTCAACAAATTTACCAACTTTTTAGTTTTGTCCTCACTCATCTTTTTTTTCGTTAAACTTTTTCACCCCGGACGTTTATCCCGAGACAGAAGAGTCATTTTCCTGTGCGTTTTAGCTGCCAACTTTACGTTATTTTCCTTTTTTCCATCGCAACTTTTTTCCCTTATTCAACTTTTTCACTCCGGACGCTTTATCTGGACATGGTTCATCAACATCTTCAACAGCCGAAGCTAAGTAGTAACATTAACATGATGTCTTCTAATTGCAGTCGCTGTACTCATAATATACAGGAGAACGATCGCCTTACGGCGAGAATAGCTGTGCTACAAGCCCAGCTTCAGACGCAATCGTTAGGCAAGGGTAATCTCAGTGTAGGAAAGGAAGAAACAGCGTCTGTGCCACCAGTAAGTACAGACAGTAACGTTAGTATAAATCCCCCCGCACAGTCCCCGCAGCCGGACAACTTTCTCATGGCTTCTGGAGGGAAATACTGTTGGAATACTCAACCGGTGTCGCTCATTCAGCCGACAGAAACCTTCAACCGGTTTTCCCCATTATGTAGCGAGTCGGAGTCTGAGTCTGAGTCTTCTCTAGTCTCTACTCCTCCCGTTACGGGGTCTGAGACGCCGAAGGCTCCCACCATTAGCTCTGACAAATTGAAAACCCTAGTCATTGGCGACTCCATTACCCGCAGTATTAGACTTAAAACGAATCACCCAGCGATCATACACTGTTTACCAGGGGGCAGGGCTACCGACGTTAAGGCTAATCTAAAGATGGTGCTGGCTAAAGCTAAAACTGGCGAGTGTAGAGAGTATAGAGATATTGTTATCCACGTCGGCACCAACGATGTTAGGATGAAACAGTCAGAGGTCACCAAGTGCAACATAGCTTCAGCGTGTAAATCAGCTAGAAAGATGTGTCGGCATCGAGTAATTGTCTCTGGCCCCCTCCCAGTTAGGGGAAGTGACGAGCTCTACAGCAGAGTCTCAGCACTTAATCGCTGGTTGAAAACTGTTTTCTGCCCCTCCCAAAATATAACATTTGTGGATAATTGGCCCTCTTTCTGGGACTCACCCACAAACAGGACCAAGCCTGACCTGCTGAGGAGTGACGGACTCCATCCTAGCTGGAGGGGTGCTCTCCTCTTATCTACCAACATAGATAGGGCTCTAACTCCTCTAGCCCCACAGTGAAATAGGGTGCAGGCCAGGCAGCAGGCTGTTAGCCAACCTGCCAGCTTAGTGGAGTCTGCCAATAGCACAGTCAGTGTAGTCAGCTCAGCCATACCCATTGAGACTGTGTCTGTGCCTCGACCTAGGTTGGGCAAAACTAAACATGGCGGTGTTCACCCTAGCAATCTTATTAGGATAAAGACCTCCTCCATTCCTGCCATTATTGAAAGAGATCGTGATACCTCACATCTCAAAATAGGGTTACTTAATGTTAGATCCCTCACTTCAAAGGCAGTCATAGTCAATGAACTAATCACTGATCATAATCTTGATGTGATTGGCCTGACTGAAACATGGCTTAAGCCTGATGAATTTGCTGTGTTAAATGAGGCCTCACCTCCTGGTTACACTAGTGACCATATTCCCCGTGCATCCCGCAAAGGCGGAGGTGTTGCTAACATTTACGATAGCAAATTTCAATTTACAAAAAAAATAATGGTGTTTTCATCTTTTGAGCTTCTAGTCATGAAATCTATGCAGCCTACTCAATCACTTTTTATAGCTACTGTTTACAGGCCTCCTGGGCCATATACAGCGTTCCTCTCTGAGTTTCCTGAATTCCTATCATACCTTGTAGTCATAGCAGATCATATTCAAATTTTTGGTGATTTTAATATTCACATGGAGAAGTCGACAGACCCACTCCAAAAGTCTTTCGGAGCCATTATCGACTCAGTGGGTTTTGTCCAACATGTCTCTGGACCTACTCACTGCCACAGTCATACTCTGGACCTAGTTTTGTCCCATGGAATAAATGTTGTAGATCTTAATGTTTTTCCACAAAATCCTGGACTATCGGACCACCATTTTATTACATTTGCAATCGCAACAAATAATCTGCTCAGACCCCAACCAAGGAGCATCAAAAGTCGTGCTATAAATTCTCAAACAACACAAAAATTCATTGATGCCCTTCCAGACTCCTTCTGCCTACCCAAGGACGTCAGAGGACAAAAATCAGTTAACCACTTAACTGAGGAACTCAATTTAACCTTGCGCAATACCCTAGATGCAGTTGCACCCCTAAAAACGAAAAACATTTGTCATAAGAAACTAGCTCCCTGGTATACAGAAAATACCCGAGCTTTGAAGCAAGCTTCCAGGAAATTGGAACGGAAATGGCGCCACACCAAACTGGAAGTCTTCCGACTAGCTTGGAAAGACAGTACCGTGCAGTACCGAAGAGCCCTCACTGCTGCTCGATCATCCTACTTTTCCAACTTAATCGAGGAAAATAAGAACAATCCAAAATTTCTTTTTGATACTGTTGCAAAGCTAACTAAAAAGCAGCATTCCCCAAGAGAGGATGGCTTTCACTTCAGCAGTGATAAATTCATGAACTTCTTTGAGGAAAAGATCATGACCATTAGAAAGCAAATTACGGACTCCTCTTTGAATCTGCGTATTCCTCCAAGGCTTAGCTGTCCTGGATCTGCACAGCTCTGCGAGGGCCTGGGATCGGGAGAGACACTTAAGTGTTTTAGTACTATATCTCTTGACACAATGATGAAAATAATCATGGCCTCTAAACCTTCAAGCTGCATACTGGATCCTATTCCTACTAAACTGCTGAAGGAGCTGCTTCCTGTGCTTGGCCCTCCTATGTTGAACATAATAAACAGCTCTCTATCCACCGGATGTGTACCAAACTCACTAAAAGTGGCAGTGATAAAGCCTCTCTTGAAAAAGCCAAACCTTGACCCGGAAAATATAAAAAACTATCGGCCTATATCGAATCTTCCATTCCTCTCAAAAATTTTAGAAAAAGCTGTTGCGCAGCAACTCACTGCCTTTCTGAAGACAAACAATGTATACGAAATGCTTCAGTCTGGTTTTAGACCCCATCATAGCACTGAGACTGCACTTGTGAAGGTGGTAAATGACCTTTTAATGGCGTCAGACCGAGGCTCTGCATCTGTCCTCGTGCTACTAGACCTTAGTGCTGCCTTTGACACCATCGATCACCACATTCTTTTGGAGAGACTGGAAACCCAAATTGGTCTACACGGACAAGTTCTGGCCTGGTTTAGATCCTACCTGTCGGAAAGATATCAGTTTGTCTCTGTGAATGGTCTGTCCTCCGACAAATCAACTGTACATTTCGGTGTTCCTCAAGGTTCCGTTTTAGGACCACTATTGTTTTCACTATATATTTTACCTCTTGGGGATGTTATTCGAAAACATAATGTTAACTTTCACTGCTATGCGGATGACACACAGCTGTACATTTCAATGAAACATGGTGAAGCCCCAAAATTGCCCTCGCTAGAAGCCTGTGTTTCAGACATAAGGAAGTGGATGGCTGAAAACTTTTTACTTTTAAACTCGGACAAAACAGAGATGCTTGTTCTAGGTCCCAAGAAACAAAGAGATCTTCTGTTAAATCTGACAATTCATCTTGATGGTTGTAAAGTCGTCTCAAATAAAACTGTGAAGGACCTCGGCGTTACTCTTGACCCTGATCTCTCTTTTGACGAACATATCAAGACTGTTTCAAGGACAGCTTTTTTCCATCTACGTAACATTGCAAAAATCAGAAATTTTCTGTCCAAAAATGATGCAGAAAAATTAATCCATGCATTTGTTACTTCTAGGTTAGACTACTGCAATGCTCTATTTTCCGGCTACCCGGATAAAGCACTAAATAAACTTCAGTTAGTGCTAAATACGGCTGCTAGAATCCTGACTAGAACCAAGAAATGTGATCATATTACTCCAGTGCTAGCTTCCCTACACTGGCTTCCTGTTAAGGCAAGGGCTGATTTCAAGGTTTTACTGTTAACCTATAAAGCGTTACATGGGCTTGCTCCTACCTATCTTTCCGAGTTGGTCCTGCCGTACATACCAATACGTACGCTACGGTCACAAGACGCAGGCCTCCTAATTGTCCCTAGAATTTCTAAGCAAACAGCGGGAGGCAGGGCTTTCTCCTATAGATCTCCATTTTTATGGAACAGTCTGCCTACCCATGTGAGAGACGCAGACTCGGTCTCAACCTTTAAGTCTTTACTGAAGACTTATCTCTTCAGTAGGTCATATGATTGAGTGTAGTCTGGCCCAGGAGTGTGAAGGTGAACGGAAAGGCTGGAGCAACGAACAGCCCTTGCTGTCTCTGCCAGGCCGGTTCCCCTCTCCACTGGGGTTCTCTGCCTCTAACCCTGTTGCAGGGGCTGAGTCACTGGCTTGCTGGTGCTCTTTCATGCCGTCCCTGGGAGGGGTGCGTCACTTGAGTGGGTTGAGTTACTGACGTGATCTTCCTGTCTGGGTTGGCGCCCCCCCCCTTGGTTTGTGCTGTGGTGGAGACCTCTGTGGGCTATACTCGGCCTTGTCTCAGGATTGTAAGTTGGTGGTTGGGGATATCCCTCTAGTGGTGCGGGGGCTGTGCTTTGGCGGAGTGGGTGGGGTTATATCCTTCCTGTTTGGCCCTGTCCGGGGGTTTCTTCGGATGGGGCCACAGTGTCTCCGGACCGCTCCTGTCTCAGCCTCCAGTATTTATGCTGCAGTAGTTTATGTGTCGGGGGGCTGGGGTTAGTTGGTTATACCTGGAGTACTTCTCCTGTCTTATCCAGTGTCCTGTGTGAATTTAAGTATGCTCTCTCTAATTCTCTCGTTCTCTCTTTCTCTCTGAGAACCTGAGCCCTAGGACCATACGTCAGGACTACCGGGCATGATGACACCTTGCTGTCCCCAGTCCGCCTGGCCTTGCTGCTATTCCAGTTTCAACTGTTCTGCCTGCGGCTACGAAACCCCTACCTGTCCCAGACCTGCTGTTTTCAACTCTTAATGATCGGCTATGAAAAGCCAACTGAGAGACCTGAGCCCTAGGACCATACGTCGGGACTACCGGCCGTGGTGACTCCTTGCTGTCCCCAGTCCGCCTGGCCTTGCTGCTATTCCAGTTTCAACTGTTCTGCCTGCGGTTATGGAACCCCTACCTGTCCCAGACCTGCTGTTTTCAACTCTTAATGATCGGCTATGAAAAGCCAACTGAGATTTATTCCTGATTATTATTTGACCATGCTTGTCACTTATGAACATTTTTGAACATCTTGGCATGGTTCTGTTATAATCTCCACCCGGCACAGCCAGAAGAGGACTGGCCACCCCTCATAGCCTGGTTCCTCTCTAGGTTTCTTCCTAGGTTTTCGCCTTTCTAGGGAGTTTTTCCTAGCCACCGTGCTTCTACACCTGCATTACTAGCTGTTTGGGGTTTTAGGCTGGGTTTCTGTACAGCACTTCGAGATATTAGCTGATGTAAGAAGGGCTATATAAAATAAAATTGATTGATTGATTTTGCTAGGACTGTCTGGGAGTGGTCTGAGTGGTGAGGGGAAAACTAGCTGTTATTGGCAGAGAGGTTTGGAACTCACTTTTTTACCGTATGCTGATGTCACCAGGCAGGCCAAAACCATCCCACCAAAAGAGGCTGACATTTCAGGCGGTCTTTTCAAACAGCTCTTACACTATAAGGGCATATTGGGGATTTATTATTCTCCTAAATTGATGGGATGACTAACTTAGAAAGAATGCATTCTTGACTGGGCTAATGTAGGCTGTGACACCTGGCAGGCTGTGATTGATGTGAAGAGCTGTTTTAGGGGGTAAAATGAGATAAGGATTGTGTCTCCAAATGCTAGACTATTGTCGTGTATTAGGATTATGCCTTTGTTAAATGTTTTTCATGAAGAAATGGAATGTTGTTTATCTTAGTTCAAATGTAGCCGGTTGGAGGGTGACGCCCCAGGGGAGACTGGTGATTGGCCAGAAGAGGGAGCAACCCATCTGTTTGCATTGTTTATAAGTATGAGCAAGACAAAGAGGGAGTCAGAGCGGCCATTGCAATCTGAGGCGTCGCTCTCCGGGTGGGCATGTCACCTGTAACTTATGCTGAAAGCTTGTGATACGAATAAACCTTATGATCAAAGTTCAGTATGAGCGGACTCCTTTGTTTATCAGCAATAATTGCCAGCACTTACGCGATACGACACTATACTGGTTCTTTGTGATCTGTGAACCTTCCTTGGACGTAGGAATGATGTCTAAGGGAGCTGGCTCTTCTCACTATGACAGGTTGTTATGATGAACGTATGCCTGGTAACAGAAGAGGCTGGCAACAGGGGTGCATCAACGGATTGGCTGAGTAAAGTTTAAACCACACTCAGTCCTTTACTCTGATTGGCCAGCAGAGAAGTGGGAAACTTTCTCTGTCAGAGTATTTGAGTATTGGATCTGAAACAATGTGTTAGTTCTCTGGGGTGCCCTGTGAGGTATCTCAGAGAGCCCGTATATACGAAACATCATATTTACCATTGAAGGTTTTTGCATTAATTAAAATAACTAGTATATCTTAGAAGTCGTGTTGACCTCTTTTGTTCCTAATACCAGATTTGAAATGACGCGACTTTGACAGGCATTATCATAATTATCACAGTATTATTACAACCTCATAGTCTGTAAATATATATAAAACACAGGAAAATCACATTTCTGACGGCACTGGGCCTTTAATAATACTGTCCTGTGGATATTTTGTCTCAAGTTTCGACCAGGTGAAGGATCAACCCCACGGACAGTCGGCAGAGTAAGTTAAAATATAATTGTATTCAACATTCGTGACAGACAACGGACGTTTAGGTTTCTTTTAATGTCAATTTTCCATGATGTAGACAATGGAAAGCATTGCCACATTCAAGACTGGGGGATGCAGAGTGGAACATTTTTACATTTTTAGTCATTTAGCAGACGCTCTTATCCAGAGCGACTTACAGTTAGTGAGTGCATACATTTTCATACTGGCCCCCCATGGGAATCGAACCCACAACCCTGCCGTTGCAAGCGCCATGCTCTACCAACTAAGCTACACGGAACAAATGAGTGACATCGAATCTTGTCCTATCACTAGCTAGCTAGCCACAAGGTGTGGACAAAAACATATGAAAACTATTATATGTTGATGCTATCATGAGAAAAGTCAATGAATTGAAACTTTTTTTTATTTTTATGTAACTAGTCAGTTGCTCTCTGGCTCTGGAATCTATGGAGAGGCAGCCATGCTGAAGTCAGATAGTCATTGTAAGGTGAGTGCAGTCAAGAGCAGGCCGGGAGAAGATGCCAAGAATTAAAACCACCCAGGTAAAATCTTTGTGTGTGTGTGTGTGTTTCTATAACAAGTGTTTTTTAAATTACAGAAAAAATGTCAGATGTTTTGCATACAGATAATGAAAAGTAGACAGCAGTATTTTGACAGGACAGGTGGTGGCAAGCATTTTGACAATTTGAGAAGAGTACTTATTTGAGAAGAATTTCAGAAGAGTACTCGTACTGTAATGTCATATTCTCATATATCCTTATCACCATCCTTATATTACTTCCTTTGTGAAACATGAAAACTTGTGAAAAACATTCTACATCTGTTCTAGCCAGGGCTGTCTTCAGGGTTACAGATAAAAGACAAGTTTCTTCAAAGTTAGCCACGGCGGATTCTAATTCCCGTGGGGTTGGAGGCGCTGAGCGAAGTCTGCCCAGGGACACAGTAGGTATCCCAAATGGCACCCTATTCCCTATGCAATAGTTTTGACCAGGGCATTGGTCAAAAGTAATGCACTATAAAGGGTATAGGGTGCCCTTTGGAACAAACATAGAGTTGGTGGAGTGAATTCAATTCCCTGGGAGGTAACAGTCGCTGCTCTGGTTAGGTCAACATGGGACACAAGGGTCTGTGTTCCAATGGTCTTCTTTTTTCCCTGCTGGCTTCTCGGTGCGTTAGTAAAGATCAGGTTAGCTAAAGCCTAGCAAAGGGTATCGATTTGAGGCTGAGCACTCAGACAATGCCCTTCCTTACAGCAAATTTGTTGATGTCCTCTCTGACTTTACCTTCTGAGCCAATAAAATAATCAAATGTGTAATTGAGTGCCCGGATACTAGTGATCTCCAAATGTACAGTATATTCATGATAAACAAGAGCAAATACATGAATTACCCAGCTTTAGAGCACCACTCATTGCTCTTGCCCATGACCCTTTTCAACCTAAAATATTCCTCTTCAGACAATGGCACAAGCTCTTCAAACCTCAACATCCCCCCACACAAACCAATACACAAACAAGTGAACTTTGAAGCACGTTGTTATGTGCTGAGTATGCTCATATTCAAACCACCAGTTTTTCCACCTCTCTCTTTTTCTCTTTCTCTCTCTTGCACTCTCTCTCTCTCCATATACAGTGCATTTGGAAAGTATTCAGACCCCTCAACTTTTTCCACATTTTGCAAATGTATACAAAATAAAAAACGGAAATATCACATTTACATAAGTATTCAGACCCTTTACTCAGTACTTTGTTGAAGCACCTTTGGCAGCGATTACAGACGCTACAAGCTTGGCACACCTGTATTTGGGGAGTTACTCCCATTCTTCGCTGCAGATCCTCTCAAGCTCTGTGATGTTGGATTGGGAGCGTTGCTGCACAGCTATATTTAGGTCTCTCCAGAGATGTTCGATCGGGTTCAAGTCTGGGCTCTGGCTGGGCCACTCAAGGACATTCAGAGACTTGTCCCGAAGCCACTCCTGCTTTTTCTTGGCTGTGTGTTTAGGGTCGTTGTCCTGTTGGAAGGTGAACCTTCACCCCAGTCTGAGGTCCTGAGCACTCTGGAGCAGGTTTTCATCAAGGATCTCTCTGTACTTTGCTCTGTTCATCTTTCCCTCGATCCTGACTTGCCTCCCAGTCCCTGCCACTGAAAAACATCCCCACAGCATGATTCTGCCACCACCATGCTTCACCGTAGGGATGGTGCCAGATTATCTTGGTTTCATCACACCAGATAATCTTGTTTCTCATGGTCTGAGAGTCCTTTAGGTGCCTTTTGACAAACTCCAAGCGGGCTGTCATGTGCCTTTTACTGAGGAGTGACTTCCATCTGGCCACAGTCTACCATAAATGCCTGATTGGTGGAGTGCTGCAGAGATGGTTGTCCTTCTGGAATGTTCTCCCATCTCCACAGAGGAACTCTGGAGCTCTGTCAGAGTGACCATGGGGTTCTTGGTCACCTCCCTGACCAAGGCCCTTCTCCCCCAATTGCTCCGTTTGGCCGGGCGGTCAGCTCTAGGAAGAGTCTTGGTGGTTTCAAACTTCTTCCATTTAAGTATGATGGAGGCCACTGTGTTCTTGGGGACCTTCAATGCTGCAGACATTTTTTGGTACCCTTCCCCAGATCTGTGCCTCAACACAATCCTGTCTCGGAGCTCTACGGACAATTCCTTCGACCTCATGGCTTGGTTTTTGCTCTGACGTGCACTGTCAACTGTGGGACCTTACAGTGAGGGAAAAAAGTATTTGATCCCCTGCTGATTTTGTACGTTTGCCCACTGACAAAAAAATGATCAGTCTATAATTTTAATGGTACAGTGGGGATTTTTTTTATTTAGTCAGCCACCAATTGTGCAAGTTCTCCCACTTAAAAATATGAGAGAGGCCTGTAATTTTCATCATAGGTACACGTCAAGAGAGGATTGGGAGAATGTCATATGGTCAGATGAAACCAAAATATAACTTTTTGGTAAAAACTTGTCGTGTTTGGAGGACAAAGAATGCTGAGTTGCATCCAAAGAACACCATACTTACTGTGAAGCATGGGGGTGGAAACATCATGCTTTGGGGCTGTTTTTCTGCAAAGGGACCAGGACGACTGATCCGTGTAAAGGAAAGAATGAATGGGGCCATGTATCGTGAGATTTTGAATGAAAACCTCCTTCCATCAGCAAGGGCATTGAAGATGAAACGTGGCTGGGTCTTTCAGCATGACAATGATCCCAAACACACCGCCTGGGCAACGAAGGAGTGGCTTCGTAAGAAGCATTTCAAGGTCCTGGAGTGGCCTAGCCAGTCTCCAGATCTCAACCCCATAGAAAATCTTTGGAGGGAGTTGAAAGTCGGTGTTGCCCAGCGACAGACCCAAAACATCACTGCTCTAGAGGAGATCTGCATGGAGGAATGGGCCAAAATACCAGCAACAGTGTGTGAAAACCTTGTGAAGACTTACAGAAAACGTTTGACCTGTGTCATTGCCAACAAAGGGTATATAACAAAGTATTGAGAAACTTTTGTTATTGACCAAATACTTATTTTCCACCATAATTTGCAAATAAATTCATAAAAAATCCTACAATTTGATTTTCTGGAATTTTTTTCTCATTTTGTCTGTCATAGTTGACGTGTACCTATGATGAAAATTACAGGCCTCTCTCATCTTTTTAAGTGGGAGAACTTGCACAATTGGTGGCTGACTAAATACTTTTTTTCCCCACTGTAGGTTTATTTGAACAGTGAGAGAATAACAACAAAACATTTCAGAAAAACGCATGTCAAAAATGTTATAAATTGATTTGCATTTTAATGAGGGAAATAAGTATTTGACCCCCTCTCAATCAGAAAGATTTCTGGCTCCCAGGTGTCTTTTATACAGGTAACGAGCTGAGATTAGGAGCACACTCTTAAAGGGAGTGCTCCTAATCTCAGCTTGTTACCTGTATAAATGACACCTGTCCACAGAAGCAATCAATCAATCAGATTCCAAACTCTCCACCATGGCCAAGACCAAAGAGCTCTCCAAGGATGTCAGGGACAAGATTGTAGACCTACACAAGGCTGGAATGGGCTACAAGACCATCGCCAAGCAGCTTGGTGAGAAGGTGACAACAGTTGGTGCGATTATTCACAAATGGAAGAAACACAAAATAACTGTCAATCTCCGTCTGCCTGGGGCTCCATGCAAGATCTCACCTCGTGGAGTTGCAATGATCATGAGAACGGTGAGGAATCAGCCCAGAACTACACGGGAGGATCTTGTCAATGATCTCAAGGCAGCTGGGACCATAGAAACCAAGAAAACAATTGGTAACACATTACGCCGTGAAGGACTGGAATCCTGTAGCGCCCGCAAGGTCCCCCTGCTAAAGAAAGCACATATACAGGCCCGTCTGAAGTTTGCCAATGAACATCTGAATGATTCAGAGGAGAACTAGGTGAAAGTGTTGTGGTCAGATGAGACCAAAATCGAGCTCTTTGGCATCAACTCAACTCGCTGTGTTTGGAGGAGGAGAAATGCTGCCTATGACCCCAAGAACACCATCCCCACCTTCAAACATGGAGGTGGAAACATTATGCTTTGGGGGTGTTTTTCTGCTAAGGGGACAGGACAACTTCACCGCATCAAAGGGACGATGGACGGGGCCATGTACCGTCAAATCTTGGGTGAGAACCTCCTTCCCTCAGCCAGGGCATTGAAAATGGGTTGTGGATGGGTATTCCAGCATGACAATGACCCAAAACACACGGCCAAGGCAACAAAGGAGTGGCTCAAAAAGAAGCACATTAAGGTCCTGGAGTGGCCTAGCCAGACTCCAGACCTTAATCCCATAGAAAATCTGTGGAGGGAGCTGAAGGTTCGAGTTGCCAAACGTCAGCCTCGAAACCTTAAAGACTTGGAGAAGATCTGCAAAGAGGAGTGGGACAAAAATCCCTCCTGAGATGTGTGCAAACCTGGTGGCCAACTACAAGAAACGTCTGACCTCTGTGATTGCCAACAAGGGTTTTGCCACCAAGTATTAAGTCATGTTTTGCAGAGGGGTCAAATACTTATTTCCCTCATTAAAATGCAAATCAATTCATACATTTTTTTGACATGGGTTTTTCTGGATTTTTTTTTGTTATTCTGTCTCTCACTGTTCAAATAAACCTACCATTAAAATTATAGACTGATAATTTCTTTGTCAGTGGGCAAACGTACAAAATCAGCAGGTGATCAAATACTTTTTTCCCTCACTGTATATAGACGGGTGTGTGCCTTTCCACATCCTGTCCAATCAATTGAATTTACCACAGGTGGACTCCAATCAAGTTGTAGAAACATCTCAAGGATGATCAATGGAAACAGGATGCACTTGATCTCAATTTCGAGTCTCATAGGAAATGGTCTGAATACTTATTTTTTAAATCCATTTTAGAATAAGGCTGTAACGTAACAACATTTGGAAAAAGGGAAGGGGTCTGAATACTTTCCGAATGCACTGTATCTTTCTTTGCCTGCATAATATCTGTCTGTTTGTCGCTGTCTGATTCATTTATGTGGGGAATTGCTTGTAAACCTCAATGGCGTCAATGCAGCAGAGAGAATGGCCAGGTTCAGGTAAAGCAAACCCTCACCCTGTAGCCCCAGACTGATTGATACTTTACAGAAGCCAGTTACTGACGTGCATGGTGCATACTTCTGTGAAGTGACGGGTTATCTGATACCCTGTTATCTTTACATAACTCCTGTGTGGGAGGACAGGCAGCGTTGATCAAGAGGAGGGCCAGTGCCACAGCCCTGCATATGCAGCTGAGAGAGGAGAGCTCTGTTTGGAGCTGTCGAGATGTGTAGGCAGGCACCCTCAAACTGAAATCTGCCTCACTGAGGGGAGAACTAAAAAATGAAATTATGCAAAACACTCCAATAAACTCATAAGAAAAACCGGAAATAGAAATGGACTCTATGGCTTTTATTGATATTAAAGAGTAGTTATGTATTTTCAATCCTTGCTGTATGGTTCATGAAGAACATTCCTGCTGGTAATATGCTGTAGCTTGAGCAAACAATCTTATATTTAGGAGATTTAATTAGACTGAGAACATTTATGAATTAAGAAAATGAATGAAATAATGCTCAACTGGTGAAAACATAGCCTAGGCCTATAAAGATACAATTTTAAATATTGTCTAATGTTGACATTAAGATCAGTAAATATCAATTAATATTTTCCCTTTGAAAGAGAAGCTGCTATTGTAATTAACCAACCAACAGAGGACAGGATCAGAATTACAATTGAGGTATTGTTGCCTCAATGCAAGATAGCTGAAGATTGTATTCTACATTGGCCATTCAGTGAGAAATCCCTTTAGTGTCCAGAACAATACAGTCATCAACAGGACGTGACAGCTTTTGGCTTATCTCCCTGGCCCATGTTGATGGCTGTGCTGGCTGGCTGGCTTTACAGCTGCAGACCAATATACTGACTCCCCAGGTGCATGCAGAGGTTATTTCCCCCTGATCCTCCACTGACAGTGCAAATCCACACTGTGTCCCAAATGACATCCCATTCCCTATATAGTGCACTACTTTTGACTAGAGCCCTATGGGCCCTGCTCAAAAGTTGTGCACTACATTGGGAATACGGTGCCATTTGGAATGCACTATATGTCGAGGCTGCAGGCAGCAGGCAGTGTCCCTCGGATCCCACAACAAAACCAGACAGAGCGGATTTCGGATGCTCCATCTCCTTAAATATAGTTGCTCCCTGGGGGGTTTTGTGTCACATTTCGCAGCGCTGGACTCCAATAGAGTGTAACCCTCCTCACCACTCTCCACCCTGGTTATTTATCTGTCAATTGATCGCAAACCCTCTTTCCCTGGGAGGTGTTTGCCACTGTCTCCCTGGTTTAAATTGGGGGGTATAGGCTTTAGCCCTGCTCTTATTTAGCCCAACTTTAGCCTGGTATAATGGAGCAATCTGCTCCCCTCTGAGTATCCACCACCAACCCCCAGATCGGCTCTTGCCATAGTATTCATTGCTGTATTGGCTCCCTGAGACTACACTTTACTGGCCGGTTGACCCTGCCTCATTCATATTTATCCCAGTGTTGATGGGCTCATATATCATCCAGTATTGCCAGAGGGGTTTCAATGTATTTTTCTCCAGGGCAGTTAGACCATCACTTTTTTTTTCTTCAGAATTCAGGAAAATAAGGTGTTTCATTTAAGTATTGAGATTGCATTTATGCTGCGGTTGATGATCCATTTAGTCTGAATGATGCCTGTACATTTGTGTGGGTTTGCTGAGGTTTTGTTGCTCATGCTAATCGGCATCACTCCTGCACATTTTAATCATCATTATTGGAACTAGTTGTATGACGGGTTGTATCTGAAAACACAGAGTGGCATTGATGGCAAACCGGGTTAAAAGGATTTGCTAGAAAATGCACCAGAAGAGGATGCCAAGCTGTGTCGGGCCTTTGGCAAAGTCGGATCTGAACAGTGCGTGCGTCATACCATATGAAGAAAAAGAGCAACAGCCTAGCATTAAGGAGAGGAAAAAACATCCAGAAAATGTTTTATAATTGTGAGATTCGTTTTTTGAAGACCCCCCATGGGCGAGGAATAGTTTGAGGAAGTGGCTTTGCTTTGTGGTAAGTGAGTGAGTGAGTGGGAGTAAGGGAGTTGAGCGGTGGTGTGCGTGTATGAGCTCCACTTCAAGCCCCTCTCTGACTCACCCCAGTGGGTGAGGGCCAGGAGAACATAGGACACCCACACTCCCCACAGCTCAGTTCTCTATTGCTACTGCCCTGGAAAATGAACAACACAGAGGGAGGGGGAGGACCGAGATGAAGAAAATAAGAAATACATATCTCCTTTTATACTATTAATAGTCCACAGTCATCAATGTTATGGATGTCTTCCTCCGGATGCTGTGGGGATCATAGTTGCGTGGGTAAAGTATCGGACCTAAACTGCAGATTATTAGTGGACACTGACTGAAAGGAGCGGCCTTTGAAATAAACAACAGTGTCTGAAATAGACATGGGCGTTCTGGCCATGAAAAAATGTTTGCTGATGATGGAGGTCTTTCTTCCTGTTGTATCATCACACACCTGAAGACAAAAGGCTAACGTAGGTCTACAGGAAACATTCTAAGAAAAGTACGTTGTGGCTTGCAAGTGACTTCCACCTCCTACTCTTCTCGGTTTGCTGGTTTTTCTGCATTGTAATCTGAGGCACAACAGTCAAACAGATGAGATCCACCTTTGTGATTTGCAGTGGTGGAAAAAGTACCCAATTGTCATACTTGAGTAAAAGTAAAGATACCTTAATTGAAAATGACTCAAGTAAAAGTGAAAGTCACCCAGTAAAATATTACTTGAGTAAAAGTATAAAAGTATTTGGTTTTAAATATACTTAAGTATCAAAAGTAAATGCAATTGCTAAAATATACTTAAGTATCAAAAGTAAACATATATAAATCATTTCAAATTCCTTATATTAAGCAAACCAGACAGCACCATTTTCTTGTTTTTAAAATGTATGAATAGCCAGGGGCACACTCCTACAATCAGACATCTTTACAAATGAAGCATTAGTGTTTAGTGAGTCCGCCAGATCAGAGGCAGTAGAGATAACCAGGGATGTTCTCTTGATAATGCGTGAATTTGACCATTTTCCTGTCCTGCTAAGTATTCAAAAATGTAAGAGTACTTTTGGGTGTCAGGGAAAATGTATGGAGTAAAAAGTACATTGTTTTCTTTAGGAATGTGGTGAAGTAAAACCAAAAGTTGTCAAAAACATAAATAGTGAAGTACAGATACCCCAAAAAAAGACTTAAGTTGTATTTTTACTTAAGTACTTCATACCACTGGTGATTTACGATCTGTGCTTTGAAACTTGCTGGCTGTCACCATACACACCACCCTCATCCCCCCGACAGATTACAATCTCAGCCCCAACTGGATGCGATTCGACAGTGTGGAGAAGCTGTGCCGGGGAATTGGAAATGAAATTTTCAGTAATACTGCCTTATTGCCTTACCTCAGCCACCTTTTCATCCAACCAGCACACCAGGAACACAAGTGGATGTTGGCTTTCATGTGGCATAGATTTTTCTTTTTCAGAGAAAGGCCTATAGCAAACCAGCTTCCCAGGGGGTCTGTATTGGAAGGCAATTACAGGAGGGAGAGAAGTCCCCAATACTGTGTTATTTGGCCTTCTACCCTACTGTAGGCTTCCTGAATGACACTATAGTTTCTTGTCCCAGGCGGTGGCGCACATTTGTTTCTGCATATACCAACGGCCAACAAACAAGGTCTACAGAAGCTGCACATTTCTGACCTTTGGCTTTTTACCCTACTTGTAGAAGGCTACCTTCTTGTCCCAGGCACAAAGGCAGAGGCACATACTCGTTTCTACCTAGTGCCTACCGCCTCCAACAAACAGGGTCGACAGTAGCTACATGTCTCAGACACCTTTCTCCACTCCAACAAACATTAACCAGCACAAACAAAGCTGGTGATAAGACCACTGTAACAAGCATGACATGAGGCGTCATTGAACCTGGAAGGCACAAGGAAGTGGAGGTAATGCACAGCTGTGTTCACAGTAAAGATAAAATTACATTTGTGAAGGCCAAGGCAGGTGGAAATTGAGCCGCGGCAATTATGGAGTAGTGTGCAAATGCAAAACTCTGTCTAGCTCATCACGCCACAAGGTAATGAAATGCACACTGAATGCAAATTGGCCCACGCTGCACTGACAAAATCATCTGTGGTTAGTGTGGTAATGCACGCAGATCACGTACCCGGTAGGGGGGTGCGAGGGGAGGGAGGGTCAGTAACAATTAAGGCAGATAATTAACCCAAGTCGCAAGCTGGAGTTGCCGTGGCATTGATGGCTATCTTTGTTACGAGAGCTAATGGATTGTAACGTTTCACGTTAAGACATCACGACGGCCCCTCATCATACATCAGATGAAAATGTGTGCGTGATGAATTGTGTGTTTATCTTATTTCCCCTGTCCTTGTTCCCTGTCAGGCCTGTCACAGCGGTGCACCTGATCCTGTGTAAAAGGCTAATAAAGAAGCAGAGACTGGCACCAGGGGCGGACCACAGTTGATGCTGGTGCCACTTTTCATTTAGCATCATTACTCAGCTGCCAACTACTAAAGCACTCTGTCTCTTACGGAGCTCTGTATTATAAGGAATAAGAGATACAGTTTAAAGCCATAAACACTGGAATTCATCATGTATCTTCTCTTCTTCAATAGTGCATGAATCATGATAAGACAAACATAACCAAGAGCCTATACAGCAACTGATTTGTAATGTCTGACCAAGGAATACTGCAGAAGAAAGTATGAAAATAAGAAAATATATAATATGAAATATGACATTTTGGACCTGAAAAGAAGCTGGGGAATTAATTATACCCCTTTAATAAATTCTCTATTCAGAGGAGGTGCGATTATCTTGTATAGTTCAATGATGTCGTTGTCAGCAGATGGGACCCTCTGTTGTCCTTTCGGGGCTGCTTGTGCTCCAGGCCCTTGTGGGTTTGGAAGATAACATTTAGGAGTTCTGCATGTTGCTGTCAGGCAACCTTCACCCAGAATGCCGTGCTGTTTGGAGCGTGAGCCACCGAGTGCCCCTGAGTAGACACAGATGATTAATGCTCGGCGAGGCAGCAGGCACCTGACTGAGTCTTATCCATTGTGCATGGAGGCAGGTCAAGAGGGAGAATGGAGCCCCAGCAATTAAAAAAGGGACACCACTGGCTATGATGGCATTACTCAAATAGCTTCAACTAGCTTCAAATAAACCTCAGTGTCTGTGATATAGGCCTAATCAGGGTAGTTTTCTTATTCACCAAATCAGCACTAATTACTATTAGGCTTCATTTATACAGGCAGCACAATTCTGATATTTTTTTTTTTACAGTCATTGGTCTTTTGAACAATCAGATCAGCTCTGAAAAATATCTGATGTGATTGGTAAGAAAATAATTTGTGGAAAAAAGATCAGAATTGAGCTAACTGTCTAAACGCAGCCTTAGAGGCACAATTGGTGGAAGAGGGGGAAAGCAAAATATCTGTAAGAGGATAATAAAACAGACCGTCGTTAAAACCTAGACAACGGAAGTCAACAACACCTTCAGTATCTATTTGCACAGCTCTGCCAGATGCATAATTGCAGAGCTGTAAGGGAGAAAAAACAGAGTTAGGAGCAAATAATCATGAAAATGATCATCTACAGTTTGCAGAAAGATTTTCCTGAATGGCAAAGTGTTGATTTTAATGTGAAACCCCCGGCCTCAACCTGTTGGAGCCAAGCATCACATTATACATCCATCCCCAGACGGTTCTTTGATGAGCAGTAAGGTCAGATATTTAAATTGACGCAAGTATCTCATGGTGTGTTCTAAGCGTTAATTGTTACACTGAAGAGGAAGTGATAATTAAGAGATCTCTTGCTTTTCTTAACGGTGTCAGAATGCAATAGAGAGAGGAGGGAAAAAGGGATGGGGGTGTTTGAAAGAAAATGTCTATTTATATCATCAATAATTTCTTTGGAGATGAGTTGAGAACATGCCCAGCAGCCCAATGTTCTGTTTGTCTCTGACTGCTGTTTTGGAGTTTGTGTTTGGTAGAGGCATTGTCAGAAGGTTGGCTGGACTGCTCTTAAGGCTGCAGTATGTAACTTGTTGGGTGACCCGACCAAATTCACATAGAAACATCTGTCATTCTCATTGAAAGTAAGTCTAAGAAGCGGTAGATATGTTCTATGTGTGCTATTTCTATGCTTCCCGTTCTTAAATTTGGTTTTTTCTTTTACTTTCGTTTTTGTACACCAGCTTCAAACAGCTGAAAATACAATACTTTTGGTTATGGAAAATATGTTTCACAGCAGTTTAGATGGTACAATGATTCTCTACACTATACTTGCTTGTTTTGTCACATAAACTGAAATTAAGCGAACTATTACCATTTTAGCAACCAGGAAATGGCGGAGCGATTTCTGCATAGTGCATGTTTAAATCCCGTAGATTACTTCACTTCTCACTTTTTGTTTACAAAGCTCTTCTGCACAAGCTTCCAACATATCTCACTTCTCCGTAAAAATAAGGGGCACCAAACCCGCTCACAGGGTTGGTTAACTCTTGAGGTCCCTCGTGTCTCTACTACCAACCTAAGTAAATCACCCTTTAGTTTAAACGCCCCCCTATGTTTGGAATAATTTACAAACGTCATTAAATCTTGAATCCCTGGTGCCAATAGAGCAGTTTAGAACACTGATGAGGGATGAATTCACTGAGGTTTGCAAGTGTTTTGGTTGATTGTGGTGGTTTATTAGTGTTGTTAAGATGTGGTGGTTTATTAGTGTTGTTGAGATGTGGTGGTTTATTAGTGTTGTTGAGATGTGGTGTGCCTGTATCTGCTGTATCCTGTAGGTGATTTTTAGCTGTTTTATTGATTTATTGAATTATCATGTTGTGAGTTGTTTGTTTTCAGGGCACCATTGTAAATGAGACGCTGGTCTCAATTGGGCTCCCCTGAATAAATAAAAGTTCAATAAAAACACCACCTAATCCTGTCTAATTGTCGAAATCCAGTTTTTGCCGGCATCTTGCTGGCATTTCACTTATGGCACCATGCTGCGTGACTTTTACCTTGGGAGCAAAGGTGGAAAAATACCCTGCATTCATTAGATACACAGTAGTTTATGAGGCTGGAGTTGGTAAGAAACTTGTGTTGTTATCGTCAAATTGCATGCCTGCGTCATACAGGCCATTATTTCTGAGTTAATTTAGTTGTTACTTCCCACACTGTTTCCCTGACCGAATACGTTTCTATTGTTGGAATTATATGTTGAAAGTCATGCAAGAAATTCCGTCCCAAATTAGACTTGGTGAAGACACCTCCTCAACTGTAAACTTTTGTAGCTGATCAATTTATATCAATTTCTGCAGTCTTTAATGATGAGCCAGTGTCAGTGGAGTTGGCTGTCATATGTTAATCATACTTCCTTCACAGGCCCACATTCTGCAGTTGTCCTGCTGTTGTTTACATTTGATTAATTGTGGAGGCGTCGCTTGCCTCTGAGGAAAACACAGAAGCACCGCATCCAGAAATACAGTTTGTTAACGCAACCCAGGCCTAATCTGTTCTCAATCCAAACTGATTAATCCTCATTTGACAGGTTGCCGTATTCTCTGTAATTAAGTAAAAACATTCATTAATATTCGCTCACCATCAGAGTGTGAGTCTCATGAACGTGGACGTGTTCAGCTGTCAGCGCTGTCTTCTTCCATTACCTCATAAAGATCACTGAAAAGTACAGCTCCTTGGAAGTTTAAGCGCCATCATGGAAATATTGTGTCGACAATACAGCTCCTGCTCCTCTTAACTATCTTCTTCTTGCAATTTATTGCTTTCATACGTACCTGAAAACATTTTGTTTTTACGTTTGCTTTGAAACACTGCCTCGAGACAAGGTGTTCTCTTTCTTGCCTCTTCATTGTGTATAGTGTCAATTTTGAAATCCCACCACATTGTAGAGGACAAACCATTTGAGATGATATTTGACTTTGTTCTCATACACTGACTGTGTCAATATTTATCAATATACATCTGAACGGTGGTGGTGGAAGGACCCAGCTCTTGGAAAATTGTCCTGGGGCTTCTGTGAGGAATAGGAAACCCAACACGCTTTAACTTATGCTTTTTCCTGAAAGAACGATCTTTACAGAAAATAAACAGTACTGTATCGAATTCCACAGCAGCCGGAAAGCATAAAGAATCAGAAAGCACCAGCTTCCAAGGGACAGAGTAAAAATGGTCATGTTTGTTTTAAGTAAAGATCAAGAACAAGTGATTCTCATTAATGAGTATCTGAAATGTCGAGGGATTGGCAGAGAGTACGCGAGTAAGGTGACATTTATTCTCTCCTGTTTAATAGCTCTAGTAACAGAGCCATCCTTGACTCCCGTCTCCTTCTCTCTGTCATTTAATTAACCTTTGCGCAGATTAAAATGTTATCCGGTGTTATCTGAAAGCAGAGGGTGCAAATAACAGTTTCTTGCTGCGTTTTAAGCCTGTATGAAGTGAGACGTTCGGTTCGTCGCAATCTATTCCCTACACACTAGGGATACAGGTATAATATGTGCTTTGATATTTGGAGGAATTATCATTGGGCGATGAAAGGGATAGTGAACAGGTTGGCCGGTCTGTCTCTTCAGAAGCCAGCTGCTTGGCATGGCAGTCCTGTGACAACTCACTGGGGCTAGATTAAACAACTCAGCTGCTGATCGTAAGGCCACTGCATGTTGTTTCTGTCCTGCTCCCATCGCATGGTCTATGCAACACTGGCACATCTGAATGGGTCAGTTGTCATTTTAAAACGGAGGATGTGTGGGGAGAAAGTCCCACAGGATAGGAGGAAAATCAATACAACAATGCTTGGTTGTCATGCTGTGAACTACACATTCAAATCCAAAACTGATGTAGGCCTATTAAAAGTAATACACTAATGTCCTAATATGCATGAGGATGTTCTGATGAAAATTAGTATTGCTTCTTAAAGACCTCATGCAGTGATTTTTCTCTTATGCCTTAATGAAGAAGCATAGTCAAAGCAATTAGGTACTATCAGACCTGAACTATGTTATGTTTAATCAGTCAGGAATTCATACTGTTTTCTGAAAAGATCCATCCACATAAGATGACAAGTTATCCAGCCAATTTGCAAACTTACAAGAAAACCCTTTATTACTGTGTCATAACGCATTTCGTACACATCTGTAATACAATACCCCATATTGGCTTGTGTGTTCGAAGGAGTTTCGATACTGAAGGGTGTAACAAACCCTCATCCAACTGATTTTTTTATTACAACATTTCATTTTTCTACCATGTTTATCACCCTGAAAACGAAGGCAGAGGCTGCGGTAGAGATGATTCAGCTCCAGGATTCACAGGCCTATAAAGTGGGTTTATTGTGATTTGTGTAGCTCCACATCTCCTGATATCATGATTGCCAGGATGTGCCTGGGAATGGACAGACCAGGTGGATGTGCCTGGGAATGGACAGACCAGGTGGATGTGCCTGGGAATGGACAGACCAGGTGGATGTGCCTGGGAATGGACAGACCAGGTGGATGTGCCTGGGAATGGACAGACCAGGTGGATGTGCCTGGGAATGGACAGACCAGGTGGATGTGCCTGGGAATGGACAGACCAGGTGGATGTGCCTGGGAATGGACAGACCAGGTGGATGTGCCTGGGAATGGACAGACCAGGTGGATGTGCCTGGGAATGGACAGACCAGGTGGATGTGCCTGGGAATGGACAGACCAGGTGGATGTGTCGGAAACGATTTAGGCTAGTGAAACCATACAGCTACTGTAACTGCTTGCATTGTACTAACCATAATTGGCAATAAGGTGAGGGCTGATACCGCACCATCTCTTGTACCTCATCATTGTCCTTCCCTTCCCTGCGACTGACGGCTATAGGCTATAAGCTTGGGTTGTCAGGGAGTAAAAACAGAATCGGCTCTGAAACCGCTGACACTCAGGTTTATAAAAGATTGATGTGATGCCTCCCCACCTTGCACACTTTCTGTGTTGTTTTGTCTGCAAGGAAACAACCAGGTACAATCCCCATGTGCTATCTGGCATGCTGAATGTCTTATGACTCCGGAGTGCATCCGGACAAAGGTGCTGCGATGTTTGGCTACTTCAGGAAATTGTGTTGTGTGGCCCCATGGGACGAAAAGGGAAGCAATCATGGAAGAGATATGCCAGAAAAAGACAAGAGACAGCAGCCACTTCTGCGCTTCTTCTGTTTCTCCATTTCTGTAACACAAAAGCTTGCTTGCTTCAAAGCACAGCAAACTACAGTAGTCTACTGTCTCAAACACTAGACTTATTCATTTTAAAAACATTAACAATTGGGCCCCTGCCAACAATGAATGATTAATAACTATAACAAATGTTTCTATACTTTGACGTAACCCATTCATGCAGTACATGACAGGAATATAACATAAATAATTGTCATAATGTTTCATTCAAAAGTGGGAAAATGCTGTTGGGATGTTATTTTGTCACATTTTGGTGGACGGTCTGTCCTGAAATAGCAAAGAACAGTAAATATGTGACAACTTTCTTTGTTCAAGAGAGGATGAATTGGTTAGAGACATTCATGTTGCTAAAGAAAGATTCTCACAAATTAAGGAGTTCTTGTTGTTCTGGAAGGAAACCCCTACCTGAGAATTCCAGCAGCACCAGGCTAGGTTGACCTGTGTTTCTGCCATGGTAATGTTTATAATAAATCTCTGATGTTGCCTTCCAGGCAGTATGCATGCATGTTATTTATAATGTATGTCTCCATACCTTATGTTAAACTGTTAACCTCTTCCAAATACATGATGTTTTTCTCCTTCAAGAGAAAATAAAAACATTAAACCTGTCAATTACACACAATGAGATTATAAAGATCCCCCACTGTGCATCGCACACCACCTATATGCAAAGAAATGATCTTAATCGTTTGAAGTAAATTCGTAATGTTCTTGACTAGATTTAGTTTATGTACAGAAATATATGTGTATCTCTTTGTTACATGACCTGAAGACTATCTCTCTACTTAATGTTGTGTATAGAGACCTTTATTCATACTAGGTGTTCTTGCTGTGAAAATGTGAATAATCTTTGCTTATTTAAAATAGTCACATGCTACCCTGTTAGTGTCTTTCTCAGGATATATTGTGCATCCAAGATTGTCATCATAGTAGAAAAAAAGAAGGAAGGGAAATGCTGCTAAGGTACACAATAGTAGATTTTAGTAGACAGAAGGTGCTCTTTGGTAAAAGGGGTACATTGGTCATCAAAAAGAAAGGAGGACCAAGACACTCTTCATATAATTAATTAAAATGCCTTTATTTGTATGGCATGTTCAATGGAAACAACGTTTCGGCTGCATGGCCTTCGTCAGGGAGTAAAAAGATATGACATAGTGTTCCTTTTGATGATTAACTTTATCTCATCATTTGCATAATGCAGTAATACCCATATGGTTTTATAATCATTTGATGTTAGTTGACTTCTACTGACGAGCTGTCACTTTTTGAAACAAACATAGCAATCATAACTCATAACAAGCAAGAGTCTATCTGTCAGACACCATTCACAGAGTTGTTGTTTTTTCTCACATTTATTGGTTATGCTTCTTGCTACACACTCTTTTTTCTAATTAACAGCACATACGTGATAGCTTTAATTACACCCCAAAAATAGGCACATACACAAAAACAAATTCTAAATTATAATGGCACTTGATTTCCATAAGCTGTGCTATGGTGTGTGAGATACTTCTCAAGTTCTCATTCGGAACGTTCACAATCAAATGATCATGTACAAATTAAAACAATCTCACACCTTAAAATGTTCACAGACTGTTTAAATTAACTCCCACACTGAGCTGAGGTGAGAAGAACAGCTCTGGAAATAGCTTCGGCTTTGTCAGATTGCCTTATGTTCGACTTTATTTCCACCAAACTTTAATATTTTATGAGCACATATATTCATTTAACCTTTCCCCTCCTACTGCAATGTCACAATCTAGAGAGGTGTTCAAGGACTTAAAGTATGATTTAAAAAAAATGCAATGTACTTGCATGTGGTTTTCAAAATCATTTAAACATGTTTGATGGTAGGATCCTATAGGACCAAAACAAGCCATTATTTTTGTGAACAACATTTTATGTAGTTTGTCATTTTTTCAGAAGAGGGGTTACAGGTACATGTGCACTGAGTGTACAAAACATTAGCAACACCTTCCTAATATTGAGTTGCACCCCCTTTTGCCCTCAGAACAGCCTCAATTCATCGTGGTGTGGACTCTACAAGGTGTCGAAAGCATTCCACAGGGATGCTGCCCTATGTTGATACCAATGCTTCCCACAGTTGTGTCAAGTTGGCTGGATGTCCTTTGGGTGGTGGACCATTCTTGATATACACGGGAAACAGTGGTCGTCGAACATCTCATTCCAAAATCATGGGCATTAATATGGAGTTGGTTCCCCCTTTGCTGCTATAACAGCCTCCACTCTTCTGGGAAGGCTTTCCACTAGATGTTGGAAAATTGTTGCAGGGACTTGCTTCCATTCAGCCACGAGCATTAGTGAGGTCGGGCACTGATGTTGGGCGATTAGGCCTGGCTCGCAGTCGGCATTCCAAATCATCCCAAAGGTGTTCGATGGGGTTGAGGTCAGGGCTCTGTGCAGGTCATTCAAGTTCTTCCACACCGATCTCGACAAACCATCTCGACAAACCATTTCTGTATGGACCACGCTTGGTGCACGGGGGCATTGTCATGCTGAAACAGGAAAGGGTCTTCCTCAAACTGTTGCCACAAAGTTGGAAGCACAGAATCATCTAGAATGTAATTGTATGCTGTAGCGTTAAGATTTCCCTTCACTGGAACTAATGAAAAACAGCCCCAGCCATTATTCCTCCTCCACCACACTTTACAGTTGGCACTATGCATTAGGGCAGGCAGCGTTCTCCTGGCATCCGTCAAACTTAGATTTGTCTGTTGGACTGACAGATGGTGAAGCATGATTCATCACTCCAGAGAACGTGTATCCACTGCTCCAGAGTCCAATGGCGGCGAGCTTTACACCACTCCAGTCAACACTTGGCATTGCACATGGTGATCTTAGGCTTGTGTGTGGCTGTTGGGCCATGGAAACTCATTTCATGAAGCTCCCGACCAACAGTTCTTGTGCTGACATTGCTTCCAGAGTCAGTTTGGAACTTGGTAGTTAGTGTTGCAACCCGAGGACAGACAATTTTTAAGCGCTACAACCTTCAGCACTCAGCGGTCCCGTTCTGTGAGCTTATGTGGCCTACCACTTCGTGGCTGAGCCGTTGTAGCTCCTAGACGTTTCCACTTCACAATAACAGCATTTACAGTTGACTGGGGCAGCTCTAGCAGGGCAGAAATTTGACGAACTGACTTGTTGGAAAAGTGCTATCCTATGACGGTGCCACGTTGAAAGTCACTGAGTTCTTCAGTAAGGCCATTCTACTGCAAATGTTTGTCTATGGAGATTGCATGGCTGTGTGCTCTAAATTATACACTTGTCAGTAACTGGTGTGGCTGAAATAGCCCAATCCACTAATTTGAAGGGGTGTCCACATACTTTTGTACATATAGTGTATCTTTATGACTATCACCCCCTCTTATAGATGTTGGAGTTTCTAATAGAGCTGTAATATTAGTGACAGGCAGTGGGTATGTGTGGTGATGCTTTGATGAATGCAATCAGGTCCCTCTGTTCTACACTTGGGCAACACAAAAGCAGCGTCTTAGTAATTGCTAGATATTAAAGCTGATAATCAGCCCCGGTGTGCAATTAAGTATAATGACCATTGTTGATGGATCTATCTCTGAGGATGTGAAAAGCCCTCATGCATACGTACAGTATTGGAGTGAATACATAGGGACTGCGGTCGTGTGAGAATGAAACTTCAAACCATTTCTCAGAACCACAATGGCTGTTGTGATCGACTGTCATTTGCTTGAGAAGTGGGGACTTCAGTGGGGTCTTCAGAGATGGAGTACTGCATTAGGAAAATTACCCCTTTACCTTGTTATTCCAAATTCTAGTGCTGTAAGACATATATGTAGACACCCACACACAGATAAAGCTGAACATGCTTATCTGTCTCTAGGATAGGCATGTTTTATTCCTCTCAGAAAGGAGAGAAAAATAACCCGTCTGATATATACAGTACCAGTCAAAAGTTTGGACACATCTACCCATTCAAGGGTTTTTCTTAATTTCTACTATTTTCTACATTGTAGAATAATAGTGAAGACATCAAAACTATGAAATAACACATATGGAATCATGTAGTAACCAAAAAAGTGTTAAACAAATCAAAATATATTTCATATTTGAGATTCTTCAAATACCCACCCTTTGCCTTGATGACAGCTTTGTACACTCTTGGCATTCTCTCAACCAGCTTCACCTGGAATGCTTTTCTAACAGTCTTCAAGGAGTTCCCACATATGCTGAGCACTTGTTGGCTGCTTTTCCTTCACTCTGCCGTCCGACTCATCCCAAACCATCTCAATTTGGTTGAGGTCGGGGGATTGTGGAGGCCAGGTCATCTGATGCAGCACTCCATCACTCTCCTTTTTGGTAAAATAGTCATTACACAACCTGGAGGTGTTATTTCATAGTTTTGATGTCTTCACTATTATTCTACAATGTAGAAAATAATATAAAGAAAAACCCTTGAATGAGTAGGTGTGTCCAAACTTTTGACTGGTCTGTATATCTATACAGTATATATATACAGTGGGGAAAAAAAGTATTTAGTCAGCCACCAATTGTGCAAGTTCTCCCACTTAAAAAGATGAGAGAGGCCTGTAATTTTCATCATAGGTACACGTCAACTATGACAGACAAAATGAGAATTTTTTTTCCAGAAAATCACATTGTAGGATTTTTTATGAATTTATTTGCAAATTATGGTGGAAAATAAGTATTTGGTCAATAACAAAAGTTTCTCAATACTTTGTTATATACCCTTTGTTGGCAATGACACAGGTCAAACGTTTTCTGCAAGTCTTCACAAGGTTTTCACACACTGTTGCTGGTATTTTGCCCATTCCTCCATGCAGATCTCCTCTAGAGCAGTGATGTTTTGGGGCTGTCGCTGGGCAACACAGACTTTCAACACCCTCCAAAGATTTTCTATGGGGTTGAGATCTGGAGACTGGCTAGGCCACTCCAGGACCTTGAAATGCTTCTTACGAAGCCACTCCTTCGTTGCCCTGGCGGTGTGTTTGGGATCATTGTCATGCTGAAAGACCCAGCCACGTTTCATCTTCAATGCCCTTGCTGATGGAAGGAGGTTTTCACTCAAAATCTCACGATACATGGCCCCATTCATTCTTTCCTTTACACGGATCAGTCGTCCTGGTCCCTTTGCAGAAAAACAGCCCCAAAGCATGATGTTTCCACCCCCATGCTTCACAGTAGGTATGGTGTTCTTTGGATGCAACTCAGCATTCTTTGTCCTCCAAACACGACGAGTTGAGTTTTTACCAAAAAGTTCTATTTTGGTTTCATCTGACCATATGACATTCTCCCAATCCTCTTCTGGATCATCCAAATGCACTCTAGCAAACTTCAGATGGGCCTGGACATGTACTGGCTTAAGCAGGGGGACACGTCTGGCACTGCAGGATTTGAGTCCCTGGCGGCGTAGTGTGTTACTGATGGTAGGCTTTGTTACTTTGGTCCCAGCTCTCTGCAGGTCATTCACTAGGTCCCCCTGTGTGGTTCTGGGATTTTTGCTCACTGTTCTTGTGATCATTTTGACCCCACGGGGTGAGATCTTGCGTGGAGCCCCAGATCGAGGGAGATTATCAGTGGTCTTGTATGTCTTCCATTTCCTAATAATTGCTCCCACAGTTGATTTCTTCAAACCAAGCTGCTTACCTATTGCAGATTCAGTCTTCCCAGCCTGGTGCAGGTCTACAATTTTGTTTCTGGTGTCCTTTGACAGCTCTTTGGTCTTGGCCATAGTGGAGTTTGGAGTGTGACTGTTTGAGGTTGTGGACAGGTGTCTTTTATACTGATAACAAGTTCAAACAGGTGCCATTAATACAGGTAACGAGTGGAGGACAGAGGAGCCTCTTAAAGAAGAAGTTACAGGTCTTTGAGAGCCAGAAATCTTGCTTGTTTGTAGGTGACCAAATACTTATTTTCCACCATAATTTGCAAATAAATTCATAAAAAATCCTACAATGTGATTTTCTGGATTTTCTTTTCTCAATTTCTCTGTCATAGTTGACGTGTAGCTATGATGAAAATTACAGGCCTCTCTCATCTTTTTAAGTGGGAGAACTTGCACAATTGGTGGCTGACTAAATACTTTTTTTCCCCCACTGTACCTGTTCTATTGGTCAGTAGAACATGTTATCACAATATATTGGTCAGTCTATGCTAATAACAATCGATTGGTTGATCTTGCTACAACTGTTTTAACCAATCACAATGTTTTTATTAGCATATTCTTTATTGGTCCTTGAGGCCATTTTAAAAGCCTCCACTTATTTCTATAAAAATCCTCAAGGCCAAAAGCTGAAAATGCATTGGTTCTACTTTTTGTAATAAAGATGTAATGCCATTTGTCCTCCAAGTGTTGCTGAATATCCTCTCTCCCCGTTTGCTCCCCAATTGGAAAAGTGAAGTAGCGGCAGTGATCCCTTCCTGTTGCAAGATTCAAGCACACCCTTTAAAAGTAAATAATGAAATTACCATAACATGGTGTCAGTGGGTGGGGTATGCCCTACCTACATTATATGTTTTATTCCAAGGTCATAGAGGAACATTACATTGTACCAGGTATGTAAATATAGGCAGTTACCTAGTGCTTACCATAAAGGACTATATTTACTAGCTTGGTACAGGGTAATTGCATGGGAAGTAATAACAGTATATGACAACTAGAGAAACATCTAAAAAAGTGTAGGCTTTATTATCAGTATAGCATTACACGGGCACTCTGGCAGGTCGAACAGAACATACAAATAATTGCCAAATGCACTTTAACAAATGCACCTAGGGATCAGAGACTGTCATTTCTGCTAGTGTAAACATATATTTAAATAGTATTGTATAGAGTTGCCTATCAAGTGGTGTGGATGACATTTAATGATATACACACACACACACACACACACACACACACATATATATATATACACATATATATACACACACACATATATACATATACATATACATATATATATATATATATACACATACATACATACATATATATATATATATATATATATATATATATATATACACACATATACATAACACATATGGAATCATGAAGTAACCAAAAAAGTGTTAAACAAATCAAAAATTGTTTTATATTTGAGATTCTTCAAATAGCCACCCTTTGCCTTGATGACAGCTTTGCACACGCTTGGCATTCTCTCAACCAGCTTCATGAGGTAGTCACCTGGAATGAATTTCAATTAACAGGTGTGTCTTCTTAAAAGTTAATTTGTGGAATTTCTTTCCTTAATGCGTTTGAGCCAATCAGTTGTGTTGTGACAAGGTAGGGGTGGTATACAGAAGATAGCCTTATTTGGTAAAACACCAAGTCCATATTATGGCAAGAACAGCTCAAATAAGCAAAGAGAAACGACAGTCTTTAAGACATGAAGGTCAGTCAATATGGAAAATGTCAAGAACTTTGAAAGTTTCTTCAAGTGCGGTCGCAAAAACCATCAAGCGCTATGATGAAACTGGCTCTCATGAGGACCGCCACACGAAAGGAAGACCCAGAGTTACCTCTGCTGCAGAGGATAAGTTCATTAGAGTTACCAGCCTCAGAAATTGCAGCCCAAATAAATGCTTCGCAGAGTTCAAGTAACAGACACATCTCAACATCAACTGTTCAGAGAAGACTGCGTGAATCAGGCCTTCATGGTCGAATTGCTGCAAAGAAACCAATTGAGATGGTTTGGGATGAGTTGGACCGCAGAGTGAAGGAAAAGCTCCAACAAGTGCTCAGCATATGTGGGAACTCCTTCAAGACTGTTGGAAAAGCATTCCAGGTGAAGCTGGTTGAGAGAATGCCAAGAGTGTGCAAAGCTGTCATCAGGCAAAGGGTGGCTACTTTGATTACTACATGATTCCATATGTGTTATTTCATAGTTTTGATGTCTTCACTATTATTCTACAATGTAGAAAATAGTAAAAATTAAGAAAAACCTTTGAATGAGTAGGGTGTCCCCAAACTTTTGACTGGTACAGTATACACACAGTGCATTCGGAAAGTATTCAGACCCCTTTACTTTTTCCACATTTTGTTGCCTTATTCTAAAATTGATTAAATTGTTTTTTCCCCCTCATCAATCTACACACAATACCCCATCACGACAAAAAAATTTTTGCAACTTTATTTAATTTTTTTAACCTGGAAATATTACATTTACATGAGTATTCAGACCCTTTACTCAGTAGTTTGTTGAAGCACTTGGGTATGACGCTACAAGATTGGTACACCTGTATTTGGGGAGTTTCTCCCATTCTTCTCTGCAGATCCCCTCAAGCTCTCCAGAGATGTTCGATCAGGTTCAAGTCCGGGCTCTGGCTGGGCCACTCAAAGACATTCAGAGACTTGTCCCGAAGCCATTCCTGCGTTGTCTTGGCTGTGTGCTTAGGGTCGTTGTCCTGTTGGAAGGTGAATCTTCGCCCCAGTCTGAGGTGCTGAGCGCTCTGGAGCAGGTTTTCATCAAGGATCTCTCTGTACTTTGCTCCGTTCATCTTTCCCTCGATTCTGACTAGTCTCCCAGTCCCTGCCGCTGAAAAACATCCCCACAGCATGATGCTGCCACCATGCTTCACCGTTGGGACGGTGCCAGGTTTCCTTCAGACGTGACGCTTGGCATTCAGGCTTATTGGTTTCATCAGACCAGATAATCTTGTTTCTCATGGTCTGAGAGTCCTTTAGGTGGCTTTTGGCAAACTCCAAGCGGGCTGTCATGTGCCTTTTACTGAGGAGTGGCTTCCGTCTGGCCACTCTACCATAAAAGGCCTGATTGGTGGAGTGCTGCAGAGATGGCTGTCCTTCTGGAAGTTTCTCCCATCTCCACAGAGGAACTCTGTAGCTCTGTCAGTGACAATCGGGTTCTTGGGCACCTCCCTGACCAAGGCCCTTCTCCCCCGATTGCTCAGTTTGGCCAGGTGGCCAGCTCTAGGAAGAGTCTCAGTGGTTCCAAACTTCTTCCATTTAAGAATGATGGAGGCCACTGTGTTCTTGGGGATCTTCAATGCTGCAGACATGTTTTGGTACCCTTCCCCAGATCTGTGCCTCGACACAATCCTGTCTCGCTCTACGGACAATTATTTTGACCTCATGGCTTGGTATTTGCGCCGACATGCACTGTCAACTGTGGGACCTTATATAGACAGGTGTGTGCCTTTCCAAATCATGTCCAATCAATTGAATTTACCAGAGGTGGACTGCAATCAAGTTGGAGAAACATCTCAACGATGATCAATGGAAACAGGATGCACCTGAGCTCAATTTCAAGTCTCATAGCAAAGGGTCTGAATGCTTATGTAAGTAAGGTATGTTTTTTATGTTTAATAAATCTTTAAACCTGTTTTTGCTTTGTCATTATGGGGTATTGTGTGTAGATTGATGAGGATGTTTATTTTATTTATTTTAGAATAAGGCTGTAACGTAACAAAATATGGAAAAGGTGAAGGGGTCTGAATACTTTCCGAACGCACTGTATGTGTATATATAGATAAAACAAAAATATAAACACAACATGTAAAGTGTTGGTCCCATGTGTCATGAGCTGAAATAAAAGACAAAAAAGCTTATTTCTCTTAAATGTTGTGCACAATTTTTGTTTACTTCCCTGTTAGTGAGCATTTCTCCTTTGACAATAATCCATCCACCTGACAGGTGTGGCATATCAAGAAGTTGATTAAGCAGCATGATCATTACACAGGTGCACCTTGTGCTGGAGACAATAAAAGGCCACAAAAATGTGCAGTTGTCACACAACACAATGCCACAGATGTCTCAAGTTGAGGGCCAGAGAATTGAATGTTAATTTATCTACCATAAGCTGCCTCCAATGTCGTTTTAGAGAATGTGGCAGTCAAACCGGCCTCACAACCGCAGACCACGTGTATGGCGTCGTGTGGACGAGCGGTTTGCTGATGTCAACGTTGTGCACAGTGTGTTCCATGGTTATGGTATGGGCAGGTTTATGCTACGGACAACAAACACAATTTCATTTATCAATGGCAATTTGAATGCACAGAGATACCGTGACGAGATCCGCACGGCCCCATGTTGCGAGGATCTGTACACAATTCATGGAAGCTGAAAATGTCCCAGTTCTTCCATGGCCTGCATACTCACCAGACATGTCACCCATTGAGCATGTTTGGGATGCTCTGGTTCAACAGCGTGTTCCAGTTCCCACCAATATCCAAGAACTTCGCACAGCCATTGAAGAGGATTGGAACATCATTCCACAGGACACAATCAACATGCGTACTCCTGAGTGGCGCAGTGGTCTAAGGCACTGCATTGCTGTGCTAACTGTGCCACTAGAGATCCTGGTTCGAATCCAGGCTCTGTCGCAGCCGGCCGCGACTGGGAGACTCATGGACGGCGCACAATTGGCCCAGCGTCGTCCAGGGTAGGGGAGGGAATGGCCGGCAGGGATGTAGCTCAGTTGATAGAGCATGGCGTTTGCAATGCCAGGGTTGTGGGTTTGATTCCCACGGGGGGCCAGTATAAAAAATTATAATATATGTATTCACTAACTGTAAGTCGCTCTGGATAAGAGCGTCTGCTAAATGACTAAAATGTAAATGTAAATGAGATGTGTCGCGCTGCATGGAGATGTCACCACTGACTGGTTTTCTGATCCACACCCCAACTTTTTTTTTTTTAAGGTATCTGTGACCAACACATGTATATCTGTATTCCCAGTCATGTGAAAGCCATAGATTAGGGCCTAATGAATTTATTTCAATTGACTGATTTCCTTATATGAACTGTAACTCAGTAAAATCTTTGAAATTGTTGCGTTTATATTTTTGTTC
Source organism: Coregonus lavaretus (assembly GCF_964263955.1). NCBI lineage: Eukaryota > Metazoa > Chordata > Actinopteri > Salmoniformes > Salmonidae > Coregonus > Coregonus lavaretus. The sequence goes on from NC_140003.1 coordinate 20,519,728, forward strand.
AGTATATATATATTTATATACACACACATACAGTCTTGTACGGCTAACCTTGTGGGGACACACAATTCAGTCCCATTCAAAATCCTATTTTCCCTAACCGCTAACCCGTATTCTTACCTTAACCCAAAAACCTAACCTTAACCATAAACCTAACCCTAGCTCCTAACCCTTAACGTAATTCTAACCCTAACACTAATTCTAACTTTAACCCTAAATCCCCTAGAAATTGCATTTGACCTTGTGGGGACTAACAAAATGTCCCCAGTTCGTACATTTTTTGTTTCTTTACTATTCTTGTGGGGACTTCTGGTCCCCACAAGAATAGCTAAACACGTCCACACACAGACACACTGCAATAAAAAATAAAAAAATGAGCGCAACCTGGCGCAACATAAACATTGTAGCGGCTTCTCTTTCAGGGTGCAACCTCGCACAGAAGCACTCTGTGCTCATTACAGCTAGCACCAATTGAATGACTTTGCACTCCCTGTGTGTGCAGGTTAACCTTATGAAAATGATCACAAAATGCTGGGGCCTGGTGACATAGAAACCTGTTTGTATGTCTTGTGCGCACTGAATCACCTACAGTACACCCCTTCACCTTTTAGTTATGGTTCATTTTTCACAGCTTATCAACAAGTCTCTCAAATATGGAAAGCAGTTTCTCTCTCTTTTCTATAGTGGTTGAGTCCAGTTCCACATCAGCAGAGCCGTTGTTCCTGGAAATCTTGTTTTTCATTAGGGCTTCCTTTTCTTTCTGCAGCTCTGCCCTCTCTCTCTCAATTGACGCCCTATCCCTGTCCAGTATGGCTCGCTCCCGTTCCATCGCTGCTCGCTCCCTGTCCATCGCTGCCCTGTCCTTGTCTAGTGACGCTCTGCCTCGCTCAACAGCCACCCTCTCTCTGTTCACTACATCCCTCTCTCTGTCCAGTATCAACCTCTCCCTGTCAAAGTCTGCCTGCTCCCTCTCTAACACTTCTCGCTCCTTCTCCAAATCTGCTATCTGCCTCTCTAGTTCAGCAGTCTCCCTCTCAATGTTCCTGCCAGGGTTTCTCACCAACATGGCTCTTCCGTCTTCAGCTATGGTCTCTACGTCCTCAGCCATGGTCCTCCCATACCCACCCACTGGCATCTTGTCAGGCGCGGCCCTCTCATTCTGAGCTGCACCCCTGCCCTCCTCTCGCAGGGCCCTCTCGCACTCCACCGCTGCCCTCCGGATCTCCTCTGTAGCTGCGTCTGTGTATGCCACCTGTCCATCTGTTACCGTGTTCGCAGCACCAACACTCTCCCCCAGCTGTGCCTTGGCCCAGAACTCAAAAATGTTTGTCCCCTCACCCCCCTCCGGCCTCATACATAGTCTCTTGTTGGCTATGGGAGAGGTAGTGGGAGAGGACGCAAATGAAACGTCCCCAACTTCCCCAAAATCAAACAGTGAAGGGTTTAAGATACGGGCAGACCCAGCTAGGCGGCCCTCAATGGCATCGTCCATGAGGTGGAACCAACGCCAGGACATTGGATTGACTTTCTCCATGCCAAGAGGAGGGTACTTAAAATCCTACACAGAAAAGGGACAATGGGTACAATCAGGTTAATGCTCTATATTGGTCTTGGGTCTGCAGGAGTTTGTACCAGGCAGGCCTTATGACACACTTGATTCAACACATCATTGAGCCGTTGATTAGTTGAACTGGGTTAGTACTGAGCTGGAACAAAAGCCTGGAATCGGTGTTTAAAATAGTGAATTCAAACAGAAGGCTGTTGCCTGCTCTCACATGCATTCATAATCATTACCTTATATTTCTTTTTAAGGTTTTCCCACTTCTTTTTCAACTGCCCGGTTGTAAGCTTTCCTTCGAGACCCAACTCCACTAACATTGCTCTGCAGAATCAAAGTGAGACAAGTCAGATACTACAGATAGGGTTTGATCTTCATAACCAGCTCCTACTTAACACAATGACTTTCGCATAGTCCTTTTTCAAATAACATTGTAAGTAAAAGCACATCAGTGAATCAGTGAATCAACATTAATTCATGAATTAAATGGATACATATTTTGTCCTCAAACATCCATTACAGTCAACAAAATGGCATGTGACAGTTCATTTTGAGGTACAAACAAAAGCCAAAACAAATTGTGTTGGGATTATCATGCCAACAAACAGAACGTTCACTTGAGCATCATTATATCACTCACCTCCAGGCAGGCATGGCAGAGTTTCTCTTCCCAGTGAAGATGGCGTCATTCGTTGCACGCAATTTGATCAATCTGGATATGTCATTTTCCGACACTTATTGGGGAAAAATAAAACAATGTTAATCCATCAGCATACGCATAACTTTGACAGACCCCAACTCAGCGACGTCGCAAACGAATATGGTTAACATTAACAATATTAACATTATATTTGAGAACGACATTCATTGTTAGCAATACCATAACACTTACTTTTATAGTTATATTCTGCACCAAAAGGTCTTTTATCCATTGCTTCCATCATGATCAAATACAAGTGTACTAAATTGAAGGGTACTCGAAACAAAGCCCGTATCTTGTAGTGCACTAGCTAGCAAGAGCAAATATGGCGGCGTCCCTCGATCCCCTCGTCCTCCTTCGTGAAGAGCCCTATTTATATAATCCACATTTAAATGAAACAATATACGGGATTTCTTACTATGAATGATTTACTGGTATGTGATTACAGACTGATGTGTAATCAAATAAAAAGTCTGGATAAATTCGACTCAGAAACTAACCTATTTGATAAGTGTGGAGGAGGGTTTTTCACAAGGGCGGTAGAGAAGAAGGCTGCGTCGAGAAATAGACAAATTCAATTGGTTGTGCGCGATACTTCCTTTTAGCTTGCTCAGTAGCTTACGTCCCAAAGGGTAGGCCACAAAACTATTAAACCTACAGTACCACAATCTTTGGTAATGCCATTCAACATATTCTATTTCCAACTAGGCAGAACTGTCATTTTACGATTAAAGTGTGAAACCCCACAGAATACAGTTCAATCCCCCAATTGTGGCCTATGAACAACCCCGTAATAACATTTATATATTTTACATCATATAATGCACACTATAAAGTAAGCAATGTGCAATAAAAATACAAAATTCCGAGTTTAATTTAGATTTATACTATATCAAACAGAGCGTTCCAGGGTTGATTGAGGATACGCTGGCTGAACGCTTTGGAGATAAATGTGTGAATTTATTAAGTCAGTAAACTGCTTGCTTACTGCATTAGATTCCAAAGGTCATCTCTCATTCTCATTTATAGGAGAAGTTGACTTTATGATCTTCATCAAAGACAGTAAAACTGTAAGTGGCCTTGCACAAGCCTTGGGTTGTGCGAACTGAACGGCTCACAGGGAAGGACAATCTCCTGTTTTTGAAGCATGTACCAGAAACAGGAAATGTTGTAGTGTTATGTATATTATGTATGTTATGTATATTATATTATATTATATTATGTATATTGTGTATTTTATTTGTTGTTTTGTTTCCTGTTTGGACCCCAGGAAGAGTAGCCGCTGCCAAGGGATCCTAATAAATAAAAAAAGAACCCCATTAAACTACAAAAATACTCAGTTTACTATTCCCTTAATCATTTAGCAGACTACGCACTGTAGTATCCCTTGTGTAGTACTTACTTTAGAATGTTGTAGTATAGTAGAATACTATACTGAACAAAAATATAAACGCAACATGCAACAATTTCATTGATTTTACTGAGTTACAGTACATATGAGGAAAACAGTCAATTGAAATGAATTCATTAGGCCCTAATCTATGGATTTCACAAGTGGGAATACAGATATGCATCTGTTGGTCAAAGACACCTTTAAAAAAATGGGCCTCAGGATCTCGTCACGTTATTTTTGTGCATTCAAATTGCCATCGATAAAATGTATTTGTCCGTAGCTTATGCCTGCCCATACCATAACCCCACCGCCACCATGGGGCACTCTGTTCACAACATTGACATCAGCAAACCGCTCGCCCACACGACGCATACACGTGGTCTGCGGTTGTGAGGCCGGTTGGACATACTGCCAAATTCTCTAAAACGACGTTGGAGGCGGCTTATGGTAGAGAAATTAACATTACATTATTTGGCAACAGCTCTGGTGGACATTCCTGCAGTCAGCATGCCAATTGCACACTCCCTCAAAACTTGAGACATCTGTGGCATTGTGTTGTGTGACAAAACTCCACATTTTAGAGTGGCCTTTTATTGTCCCCAGCACAAGGTGCGCCTTTGTAATGATCATGCTGTTTAATCAGATTCTTGATATGCCACACCTGTCAGGTGGATGAATTATCTTGGCAAAGGAGAAATGTTCACTAACATGGATGTAAACAAATTTGTGCACAACATTTAATAGAAATAAGCTTTTTGTGCGTATGGAACATTTCGGAGATATTTTATTTCAGCTCAGGCAGGGGTAGGTAACCCTGTGCTGTAAGTACTGCAGGATTTTGTTCCAACTAGGCATCACACGTGAGCAACTGAGCAAATTTATCAGTTTAGTGATTTCCTAAATTCAACACACCTGGTCTTCCAGGTCGGTTAAATCAAAAACATGAAGTGTCTGCGGCACTCCAGGACTAGGGATGCCTACCACTGCACAGGTATCGGCAAAACGACTAAATACAGATCAAAGTATCAAAAATAATACTTGTATTTTTTAATGTATTTAATTAAAATACATATATTTTGTATTTTAAATACAAATACATTTGTAACTAGCCGGCCTGAACAGCAACAATATTCTCAGTAACGGTTACAGAAAAGTTTTACTTGCTAGGACTGTGATGTTGTTGTTTATCTACCTTAATTCACTGACTAAGTCATTCTGGATAAGAGTGTCTCCTAAATGACCAAAATGGAAAAGCTGTTCAAAAGAGGACATTGTATTATTTCTTTGTACTCCCTGACGAAGGCCATGCAGCCGAAACGCGTCAGATTTAAAAAAAAACTTGTTTCTATTGAACATGCCATACAAATAAAGCAATTTTAATTAATTATATGAAGAGTGCCTTGGTCCTCCTTTCTTTTTGATGACACTATATACAATATTGAGCCTGATTATGGGTCAGGGTTCTCTGTCTTCATGCCAATGCATTGAAAATATTGTAAATATACAGGTCAAATGCAGATACTGAACTAAACAAAGGTCATGTAACAAAGAGTGAACAGAGTAAAACTAACTATTTACACATACCGGTACACAAT
>NC_140003.1:20525170-20780700 GCF_964263955.1 Coregonus lavaretus
CAATTTGTCTGTCATAGTTGACGTGTACCTATGATGAAAATTACAGGCCTCTCTCATCTTTTTAAGTGGGAGAACCTGCACAATTGGTGGCTGACTAAATCATTTTTTTCCCACTGTATACAGTGCTATGAAAAAGTATTTGCCCCCTTTCTAATTTTCTCTACTTTTGGATATTTGTGATACTGAATGTTATCAGATCTTCAACCAAAACCTAATATTAGATAAAGGGAACATAAGTGAACAAATAACACAACAATTACATATTTATTTCATAAACAAAGTTAAGCAACACCTTTTCCCCTGTGTAAAAATGTAATTGCCCCCTTACACTCAATAACTGGTTGTGCCACCTTTAGCTGCAATGACTCCAACCAAATGCTTCCTGTAGTTGTTGATCAGTCTCTCACGTCGCTGTGGAGGAATTCTGGCCCACTTTTCCATGCAGAACTGCTTTAACTCAGTGACGTGTGGGTTTTCAAGCATGAACTGCTCGTTTCAAGTCTTGCCACAACATCTCAATTGGGATTAGGTCTGGACTTTGACCATTCCAAAACTTCCAATTTGTTGCTTTTTAGCAATTTTCATGTAGACTTGATTGTGTGTTTTGGATCATTGTCTTGCTGCATGACCCAGCTGCGCTTCAGCTTCAGCTCACAGACGGATGGTCTGACATTCTCCTGTAGAATTCTCTGATACAGAGCAGAATTCATGGTTCCTTCTGTTAAGGCAAGCCATCCAGGTCCTGAGGCAGCAAAGCATCCCCAAACCATCACACCACCACCACCATGCTTGACTTTTGTTATGATGTTCTTACTGTGGAATGCAGTGTTTGGTTTTCGCCAGGCATAATGGGACCCATCTCGTCCAGAAAGTTGACTCAAGTTTGCCAAAAAGCACTTGGATGATCATCAAGACTCTTGGAAGAACGTTCTATGGACAGATGATTCAAAAGTATAACTTTTTGGACGACATGGTTCCAGTAATGCCTGGCGAAAACCAAACTCTTCATTCCACAGTAAGAACATCATACCAAAGGTCAAGCATGGTGGTGGTGGTGCGATGGTTTGGGGATGCTTTGCTGCCTGAGGACCTGGACGACTTGCCTTAATAGAAGGAACCATGAATTCTGCTCTGTATCAGAGAATTCTACAGGAGAATGTCAGACCATCCGTCTGTGAGCTGAAGCTGAAGCGCAGCTGGGTCATGCAGCAAGACAATGATCCAAAACACACAATCAAGTCTACATGAAAATTGCTAAAAAGCAACAAATTGGAAGTTTTGGAATGGCCTAGTCAAAGTCCAGACCTAATCCCAATTGAGATGTTGTGGCAGGACTTGAAACGAGCAGTTCATGCTTGAAAACCCACACGTTACTGAGTTAAAGCAGTTCTGCATGGAAGAGTGGGCCAAAATTCCTCCACAGCGACGTGAGAGACTGATCAACAACTACAGGAAGCGTTTGGTTGGAGTCATTGCAGCTAAAGGTGGCACAACCAGTTATTGAGTGTAAGGGGGCAATTACTTTTTCACACAGGGGAATTGGGTGTTGCATAACTTTGTTGGTTGAAGATCTGATAACATTCAGTATCACAAATATGCAAAAGTAGAGAAATTTAGAAGGGGGGCAAATACTTTTTCATAGCACTGTATATATATATATAGATATATATATACAGTGGGGAAAAAAGTATTTAGTCAGCCACCAATTGTGCAAGTTCTCCCACTTAAAAAGATGAGAGAGGCCTGTAAATTTCATCATAGGTACACGTCAACTATGACAGACAAATTGAGAAAAAATAATCCAGAAAATCACATTGTAGGATTTTTTATGAATTTATTTGCAAATTATGGTGGAAAATAAGTATTTGGTCACCTACAAACAAGCAAGATTTCTGGCTCTCACAGACCTGTAACTTCTTCTTTAAGACGCTCCTCTGTCCTCCACTCGTTACCTTTATTAATGGCACCTGTTTGAACTTGTTATCAGTATAAAAGACACCTGTCCACAACCTCAAACAGTCACACTCCAAACTCCACTATGGCCAAGACCAAAGAGCTGTCAAAGGACACCAGAAACAAAATTGTAGACCTGCACCAGGCTGGGAAGACTGAATCTGCAATAGGTAAGCAGCTTGGTTTGAAGAAATCAACTGTGGGAGCAATTATTAGGAAATGGAAGACATACAAGACCACTGATAATCTCCCTCGATCTGGGGCTCCACGCAAGATCTCACCCCGTGGGATCAAAATGATCACAAGAACGGTGAGCAAAAATCCCAGAACCACACAGGGGGACCTAGTGAATGACCTGCAGAGAGCTGGGACCAAAGTAACAAAGCCTACCATCAGTAACACACTACGCCGCCAGGGACTCAAATCCTGCAGTGCCAGACGTGTCCCCCTGCTTAAGCCAGTACATGTCCAGGCCCGTCTGAAGTTTGCTAGAGTGCATTTGGATGATCCAGAAGAGGATTGGGAGAATGTCATATGGTCAGATGAAACCAAAATATAACATTTTGGTAAAAACTCAACTCGTCGTGTTTGGAGGACAAAGAATGCTGAGTTGCATCCAAAGAACACCATACCTACTGTGAAGCATGGGGGTGGAAACATCATGCTTTGGGGCTGTTTTTCTGCAAAGGGACCAGGACGACTGATCCGTGTAAAGGAAAGAATGAATGGGGCCATGTATCGTGAGATTTTGAGTGAAAACCTCCTTCCATCAGCAAGGGCATTGAAGATGAAACGTGGCTGGGTCTTTCAGCATGACAATGATCCCAAACACACCGCCCGGGCAACGAAGGAGTGGCTTCGTAAGAAGCATTTCAAGGTCCTGGAGTGGCCTAGCCAGTCTCCAGATCTCAACCCCATAGAAAATCTTTGGAGGGAGTTGAAAGTCCGTGTTGCCCAGCGACAGCCCCAAAACATCACTGCTCTAGAGGAGATCTGCATGGAGGAATGGGCCAAAATACCAGCAACAGTGTGTGAAAACCTTGTGAAGACTTACAGAAAACGTTTGACCTGTGTCATTGCCAACAAAGGGTATATAACAAAGTATTGAGAAACTTTTGTTATTGACCAAATACTTATTTTCCACCATAAGTTGCAAATAAATTCATTAAAAATCCTACAATGTGATTTTCTGGATTTTTTTTTTTTTGTCTGTCATAGTTGACGTGTACCTATGATGAAAATTACAGGCCTCTCTCATCTTTTTAAGTGGGAGAACTTGCACAATTGGTGGCTGACTAAATACTTTTTTCCCCCACTGTATATACACAGTATCTCACAAAAGTGAGTACACCCCTCACATTTAAAAAAAATATTTGAGTATATCTTTTCATGTGACAACACTGAAGAAATGACACTTTGCCACAATGTAAAGTAGTGAGTGTACAGCTTTTATAACAGTGTAAATTTGCTGTCCCCTCAAAATAACACAACACACAGCCATTAATGTCTAAACCGCTGGCAACAAAAGTGAGTACACCCCTAAGTGAAAATGTCCAAATTGGGCCCAAAGTGTCAATATTTTGTGTGGCCACCATCATTTTCCAGCACTGCCTTAACCCTCTTGGGCATGGAGTTCACCAGAGCTTCACGGGTTGCCACTGGAGTCCTCTTCCACTCCTCCATGACGACATCACGGAGCTGGTGGATGTTAGAGACCTTGCACTCCTCCACCTTCCGTTTGAGGATGCCCCACAGATGCTCAATAGGGTTTAGGTCTGGAGACATGCTTGGCCAGTCCATCACCTTTACCCTCAGCTTCTTTAGCAAGGCAGTGGTCGTCTTGGAGGTGTGTTTGGGGTCGTTATCATGTTGGAATACTGCCCTGCGGCCCAGTCTCCGAAGGGAGGGGATCATGCTCTGCTTCAGTATGTCACAGTACATGTTGGCATTCATGGTTCCCTCAATGAACTGTAGCTCCCCAGTGCCGGCAGCACTCATGCAGCCCCAGACCATGACACTCCCACCCCCATGCTTGACTGTAGGAAAGACACACTTGTCTTTGTACTCCTCACCTGGTTGCCGCCACACATGCTTGACACCATCTGAACCAAATAAGTTTATCTTGATCTCATCAGACCACAGGACATGGTTCCAGTAATCCATGTCCTTAGTCTGCATGTCTTCAGCAAACTGTTTGCGGGCTTTCTTGTGCATCATCTTTAGAAGAGGCTTCCTTTTGGGACGACAGCCATGCAGACCAATTTGATGCAGTGTGCGGCGTATGGTCTGAGCACTGACAGGCTGACCCCCCCACCCCTTCAACCTCTGCAGCAATGCTGGCAGCACTCATACGTCTATTTCCCAAAGACAACCTCTGGATATGACGCTGAGCACGTGCACTCAACTTCTTTGGTCGACCATGGCGAGGCCTGTTCTGAGTGGAACCTGTCCTGTTAAACCGTTGTATGGTCTTGGCCTCCGTGCTGCAGCTCAGTTTCAGGGTCTTGGCAATCTTCTTATAGCCCAGGCCATCTTTATGTAAAGCAACAATTATTTTTTTTCAGATCCTCAGAGAGTTCTTTGCCATGAGGTGCCATGTTGAACTTCCAGTGACCAGTATGAGGGAGTGTGAGAGCGATGACACCAAATTTAACACACCTGCTCCCCATTCACACCTGAGACCTTGTAACACTAACGAGTCACATGACACCGGGGAGGGAAAATGGCTAATTGGGCCCAATTTTGACATTTTCACTTAGGAGTGTACTCACTTTTGTTGCCAGCGGTTTAGACATTAATGGCTGTGTGTTGAGTTATTTTGAGGGGACAGCAAATTTACACTGTTGTACAAGCTGTACACTCACTACTTTACATTGTAGCAAAGTGTCATTTCTTCAGTGTTGTCACATGAAAAGATATACTCAAATATTTACAAAAATGTGAGGGGTGTACTCACTTTTGTGAGATACTGTATATACAGTATATGGATCAATCACAACTGAATGAGAGATCCTTCCTTTCTGGTCATCCTCCAAGTTTTCAACTCGTGAAAAAATAATACCTGGGAAGGTAAATAACTTGAAATAAACGTTGTTTTGTGGGGAAGCTATTTGAAAGTTCCTCTGTGGTTGCTAAAATAGTATGAACGGTTTTAGGCAAGTGCAGAGTATAACACTACACTTAAAGTGGACATTTAGGAATTTTGCCAGTGTTACCATGAACAATCCATATGAATTCTGTATGATTTGAATAGTATGTATATTCAAATCAGTTTGAAAGATGTAAATTGTATGTTGTCACCTGTACTAGGGATTGAGACAGTCTCACCAGGGAATGTCAGTAGACAACATTCAGAACATTGAAACTTCACTCCCCAAAACCGGTATTATTCTGTTGCAGTGTGTAGCCTTTGTAGAGAACCTTGTCCATCACTACAGAATATGTATATTTGCAACATTTCTGGACATTTTCTGCAACATTCCCTCTGATATACAGTCAGGTCCAAAGTTATTGGCACCATTGAGAAAGATGAGCAAAAAATACTGTATAAAATAAATAATACAAATACTGAGCTACGATTGTAAAATTATTTTATTTTATACTAGTACTATTTCTCAGAGAAAGAGTGCCAATAATTTTGGACGTGACTGTACAACCTATATGTTTTTTGTTTTGTTATATCGGACTGTTACAGTACAGGTTCAATTGCAATTATTAGGTTTTCTAATGGCCATACAACATCACACACTGATGCCTTTCCATTCATTATTGATTTATAATTCATTATAAAATAAGTTACACTCATTTCCAATTTGGAATTCCAGCTAGGATAATTGATTTGGTACTGTTGGCTTTATGAAGTGTTTAATTGATAGATCCCATTTTTTGCTGTGGTTGGGTCTCTTCTTTTTGTATGAATGATTAAAGAGAGAGTCATTTAATCAATCTCAGAGCTCTGCAGTAGATTTGCATACAGTACTTCCGTGTGACTAACCAAGTGGAGCGAGTGACGGCATCCCAATGGCCCCCTATTCCATACATAGTTCACTACTTTTTACCAGAGCCCTATGGGGAATAGGGTGCCATTTGGGACACAGTCAGTGTCTTTGACCAAATGGCCAACTAATCGCCTCCCTCCCTGTTCCAGATGACCCAATTGACATATCACACTCGGCACCTCGCAGTATTAATGAACGTGTTTCATCATCTGTGATTTAAATTGGATGCTTTATGATTCATCAGCATATATTTTGTGGCGAATTAGAGTCCCTCCGAGGGGATCGACCATTTTAATTGCAGGTGTGTGCAAGGCACCACAGAAAAGAGAATGCGGGAGTTGCCTACTGCCCACATAAATTCACCTGTGCGTCAGCATTTTCACCAAAACCTGCTAGCAGAGGTGATACTACTGTAGCATAAAATATTATTTTCAACATTACCATCACAGCACTTCAATATCAGCATAGTTTTGAACCCACGTACGATGGCTCCCTCCTTCAAAGCAGTTGTTGAGTGTGGATGCATGGAGAGAGACAATCTGTTTTGTTCTTCTTAGTGCTTTAATGGCTCTTCAACAAGCACACATGCTTCCTAATTCAATCTCTATGGAAAGGGAGAACCACGTTTTAATTTATGTAATACTCAACTGCCTTGCTAACATGCACAGCAATTTATGGAAATCAGACCCTTCTATTGAGCCAAAATTAAGAAATGATTATCCTCAGCTCCAAAGTGTGTTTTCTAATAACCCGGTGTGGATTACACCGTAATAATCCATGTTAGTGTCATTTAGAAAACGACAGGCAGCTGAGCTTTTCATATTTCTCTACATATTTATGGAACGTCACTACGATGAGTGCTGCTGACATCAGGGTTTCCGAATCAAAATATAGCTGTTACTTTGTGAAGGAACAAAATGTTCTGAGTCCATACAAATTCTTTTGAAGTGATAATATGGCTTTGGGGTAAAAATTTTTAAATGAGGCGTGGATTCCCTTTTACAACGAGATCTGAGGCAGCAGCCCTGTCTCTCTCTCTCACACACACACACACACACACACACACACACACACACACACACACACACACACACACACACACACACACACACACACACGCAGGCAGTAGTACTGCCACTCTGGCCTTTTCCTATGCCGCCCGCGCCTGGCTATGGGATGACCGCCTGGCTATGGGATGACCGCCTGGCTATGGGATGACCGCCTGGCTATGGGATGACCGCCTGGCTATGGGATGACCGCCTGGCTATGGGATGACCGCCTGGCTATGGGATGACCGGTGACTGGCACTGCGTCCTCTCCCGTTGCCTCCCCTCATAAAAGTTTGGAGCTGCACCTGAATAAAAGAATAAAATCCTCCTCTAGCTAGATATTAGGAAAGAAAGAGTCTGATTGACCCACAGCTTAAAGACAGGTCTGCAAACCTCTTCTTTACCCTTTGAATCTGCCTGTGGTTCGTCCCCTCGACCCCCTCTGTGGAGCATGAGAGGTACCGGTGAGGCCAAATCCTTCTCCGGGACTGAGGGTATAAAAATAGAGCCTCATTACTCCATTATTGCAGCCCATCGTCTGTTGCTAGGCAATGGTATCAGATTAACACTAATTATCATTTTATCACACTTTTCTTTCCCCTGTCGTTTTTTTTCTTCTTCTTTACTCTCTCTCTCTCTGTCTCTCTCTCTCTCTCTCTGTCTCTCTGTCTCTCTCTCTCTGTCTCTCTCTCTCTGTCTCTCTCTCTCTCTCTCTCTCTGTCTCTCTGTCTCTCTCTCTCTCTCTCTCTCTCTCTCTCTCTCTCTCTCTCTCTCTCTCTCTCTCTCTCTCTCTCTCTCTCTCTCTCTCTCTCTCTCTCTCTCTCTCTCTCTCTCTCTCTCTCTCTCTCTCTCTCTCTCTCTCTCTCTCTCTCTCTCTCTCTCTCTCTCACACACACACACACACACACACACACACACACACACTGTCTCTCTGTCTCTCTCTGTCTGCTGTAGAGTCAAAACTGTGATTTTATCATTTGCATTGAGGAGTTTCTTTATCCATAGGCTGTAGGAATTCACATTAAGATATTCACATTCGGAGGCATTTCATTTTCTGATATTATGAGAAAATACTTCATGAATAAGAGGGATCCAATATTGGTAAAGGGCTGATATAACGTTAGTCCCTTTCAGAAATACCAGTCAATCACATTAAAAACCACTGATATATCTAGTTTGGGAAGTGCAGGACACGAGCAGAATCCAGAGTGTAATAAGATTGTCTTATCTGTTCATCTGGAATGCCTCATTTCAAGGTAACCAACTGGGCAAAAACTGGTTGAATCAACATTGTTTCCACGTCACTTCAACACAAAAAATCTATGCGATGACGTTGAATTAACGTGGAAAACTGATTGGACTGGCAAAAAGCCATCAATGTGAAATCAAGGGCATTTAGTCTTTTTTAAAACTTTAAAACTTTTAACCTAAATCCAGTGACATGGTGACATTTGTTGTTGATTTCACGTTAGTTGACAACTCAACCAAATGTAAATCAAAACTAAACGTTGAACTGGCATCTGTGCCCAGTGTGAAGGCACCAATTTTCTGATTAACATCCCAGAACCTACAGTAAGCTAATAGTGTACTCTGACTGCAGGCTTTTCTCTGAGACTGAACCCATCCAGAGGTGTGAAGAAAAAAAACATTCCCTCTGCACACTGAGTTCCTCCTCTGCTCTTTGAAAATGAGTTTTCCTGCTAATGAACTAGAATGGGAGTTGTATGTAATGTAAGCTGTGTTTTTGTGTTAAATAGAGAATCCTGCTGCTCGCCCCAGTCACAGTGATTTATTCCTGTGGAACTCTGGCACCCGTGTAGGCCACAGCTTGGGGGCACACAGCATTCTTCCACACCTGCCCATTGTTTCTTTATGCTGGGAGTAATGAGAGCTTCCATAGGAACAGAGCCCATCTCTCCTGTCAGGGTGAAGAATGCAGGCAGTGTGCTGTGTGCAAAAAGCCCACACACAGATGCACAAACACACATGCACGAGCACACACAAATACACTACAGAGAGACAAACAAGAAACACATGCACATACACACACACAACAACACAAAGACAGATTTGGCGGAAAACGTAGACATGCACACGCATGCACGCACGTACACTCATACACACACACCTTCCAGCAACACAGACAGTGTTCACACACCTCAACAGCCCATAAATCACAGTGTCATTTCACACTAGCCTCCTGCAGTTAAGGCAATTAGGAGCAGGAAAACACACTTATCTTTTCCTAAATTTAACATGCAGGAACATAATAAATATAACATTATGCATATGTAAGATCTACATTTCCTGATGTATATTGTGAATATCTGTATATGTATATTAATTGAGAACAAGCTGGATTTGGGGCAGAATGAGAGTATTATAATAATTTGTGGCACAAACTGTTCAGGACAAAATGATGAAACGTTCACCATGCAATTATTTAAGTAAACCATAGCCTACTGTAGGTGTTTCCTTTTCACTGTAAGAGTTTCACTGTACATGAGATGTGTAACAGTCAATAAACTCTCATCCATTCAGTGATTTCCGAACTTCTGTTCTTCCCTCTCTCTCCAATGCTCTAAAAATCCATGGTTCTCCCTCCGTAATGTAATTGTCTGACTTTCCAACTTCCCTAAATGTGGTTGGCTCTTCACCTTAAGAGGAACTATCCGTCTATGATTTATTATGGTGAAGCGCTGAGTTTCCTTCTTCGCCCCTGGGTTGTCACTGCTGTTCTATAATTGGGCGAGCCGCATGACCGACCTAGCCAGTGTTGACGCCACGCAATAGCTAGCACCAGCACCGCCACTGTCTTTCTTCGGGAGATTTCCTCCCTTTCTCCCTCCCTTGTCTTCTTTCGTTTTCTTTTTACCAACAGACAGTGAAAGTAGGACGCCATTTGCGTCTCCTTCATTAATTGCTCTGCCCTTTCTAGCTCAACCACAAAACAACCCCCTAAAAAAGTGGCGAAGTAAAAGGAAAGCAACAAACGAACTAAAAAAGAAAGAAAGAACGGACCCAGCTTTGAGGAATGGGTGAAATTAATGAGGCTGTTGGACCCTGGGAGCTGGAGGGAGGTGGAGGCATCTCGCTCTTGCTCGCCCTTTGAGAAAGTCATTATGATGGTGCTCTGTCTCCTTCACTGCTTCCAGTTCAAGGGGGGATGCTGCTACAGGCTCTGGACTTGACCTGACCCCTGTGACTGGCCTCAAAGTGTAATTTGCCCTTGTGACCCTGTTATGTCTCCTGCATCCTCCAACCATCCTCTCCTCCCTCCATTCTTCCAACCTCATTGTGTCATCCCTTCCTTTCTTTACCTGGCTGAGAGGACCTCTAGGAAGCTGGGGTGGAAACCATATATCTCTCCCCTCTCTCCCCCTTTTCTCCCATTGCTGTGTATGTCTCTCTCAGGGGAGGAAGTCTGCTTCCAGGCAGGCAGGCCAGTTTGTTTCTCACCAACTCCACCCCTAATTTCCTTTCACTATAGACAGTCAACACACAAAACTTATGTAAAGCAATATTTACCTTTATAGGCTATGTCTGTGTTGGGCATCACTTATTAATGCATGGATCTCAATGGAAAGGGAGAGGCATCCCGGGTCATGGCTGAGTATCTCTGTCTCCCAGGGGAAGAACAGACCAATTAGCCAGGAAGACAACAATGTATTTCTGCTAATTACTCATGCTTCTTTTATGTCTGAACAAGAGGATCAACATTAAACAGAAAAGAGGGGGGGGGGGGGGGGGGGGTTTAGCTGAACAAAACAACACTGACACAGAAAAATAGTTTAAACTCCCTGTATGCAGTGAGTTATAGGACTGGGAAGTACTGTAAAGGTGTTTTAAAATAAGACTGTGTCCTTATAAAACAAGGATATTTTTTGGGGCAATCTTGCTCCTTCCCCTAGTGGCCAGTATCTCTATGCTATAGTGTCAGTGTTTAGTCTTTGAGGAAATGTGTTGCCCTTAACAGGAACATGGTTGATTAGCATCTCCTTGATTATCTGTTAATTAAAGGATGTGTAGCCACCGGTATTAAAGGTGTGGACCAACCAGCAGTAAAGGTGTGGACAGGCGACCCCCTGCCATTTGGGCTTCACACCTCCCTTTCCTCAACTCCTCTCCGCTCCTCTCTGCTCCTGGTACCGCCCTGGAGCCCAAGCTGCAGAAACCAACCTTCCTCTTCCAGCCCTCCTCTCTGAAGCAGTGGTTTCCATGACAACCTCAGGAGCTCAGCTCGCATGAAAGTTTCTATCTTCTTCACGTCTAGAAAGTCGGGTGCTACGGGAGTCACAGAGATGCTTTAGCCACATGTGACATGAAGAGGAGCACTAAATATGCAGAAAAGCAAAGCTTTTCGGCTTGGAGACAGATTGTATTATTATGTTCTGTTCATTAGCTCCCAACCCTTCTCTCTCTTTGCCACGAGGAGTCATGAAGCGGTCTCTAATGAGTGGAAAATGATAGGCGTCAGGCACAAAGACATTGTCTATTGTGATAAGACACTCCCAATAAGAGAGTGGCTGCCATGGCAAGGCTCACTAGACTCCTACCAGAAAGTGTGCTTTCTTAATCTGTCATTTTCAGATTCAAAGTCACCAGGCGGTTGATGAATTTCACTGCAGTTTGCCTTACCCTCTTTAAGTCCTATTCTCCCCACTGTTGTTCACCAATGCAGATACCAACCGTGTTTCATTCCCTCTGCTTTCTTAACATTAACCACACCGCCAGTTAACCAGAGGGGGGAAATAGGACATTGTGAGGAGCACATCTGCAATTCCCCTCCACAAACAAACGCGCACACACACGCTATTCTATCTACTGGCTCTCTGCAACTGAGAGAACCCAGTGAACGTGTGATGTAGCTAACATATTTTACCTGACTCCTTGTGGTGGTTCTGTTCTACAAGGCAGACATTTTGCAGGGAACAGATTGGGAGCTCAACGCTCCAATTAAGGATCGGAGCAAGTACAAAAGCAGGTGGTGGTAAGAGCTCCTGTGTCGCACATCACAAAAGATTTCAAGTTTGTGTGTGCCTTTTTGTTCCCTCCACCCACACTCAAACCATTTGATATTTAGTGGCTCTGCACTTTTGCCGCAGCCACCTGTGAGAGGAAGCCTGAGCCAGATTATGTGTGTGTACTGACAGGCAGCTTCACAGCAGGTAGCTAGCGCATCAGCTTGTTACAAAGGGAATTTCAGGTGTGTGCAGTGTGACACTTGGGGAATGTAAGGTGCTCAAAGCACTTACACACACATGTCACCTGTCATCCTAGCACAGTTGAGGCGTTCGTTCACCTGGGCCAGGAGCAATCAACGCTACCTGCAATTATACTGCCACCTTACCCTCCCCATCGTGGTGGCTGTCATAGGTTCTGTTGTCTGCTGATTATACCAGAGACAGGGGCAGGGTGGGGGAGCGGTGGAAGGGGAGGGGGAGCAGGTCCATCCCCAACCCCTTCATTCAGGCAGAGCACAGCATGGGCATCACCTGTCAGAGCCATCATCACATGACCTCCCCACCTGCCTATCTCTCTCTCTCTCGCTCTCTCTCTCTCTCACACCATGCAATTACTGATCTCATCCCTTCTGCTCAGAAAATTCCAATGTCTTAAATTTGCAAGACCTTTCTGACCCGTCGCGAGGAAGGGGAGTGGAAGGGAGAGAGAGACCAGGAGTAATGGGGTGAGAGAAAGAAGGAAAATACACTACATGACCAAAAGTATGTGGACACCTGCTCATCCAACATCTCATTCCAAAATCATGGCCATTAATATGGAGTTGGTCCCCCCTTTGGTGCTATAACAGCCTCCACTCTTCTGGGAAGGCTTTCCACTAGATGTTGGAACATTGCTGTGGGGACTTGCTTCCATTCAGCCACAAGAACATTAGTGAGGTTGGGAACTAATGTTGGGCGATTAGGCCTGGCTCACAGTCAGCGTTCCAATTCATCCCAAAGGTGTTCGATGGGGTTGAGGTCAGGGCTCTGTGCAGGCCAGTCAAGTTCTTCCACACCGATCTCGACAAACCATTTCTGTATGGACCTCGCTTTGTGCATGGGGGCATTGTCATGCTGAAACAGGAAAGGGCCTTCCCCCAACTTTTGCCACAAAGTTGGAAGCACAGAATTGTCTAGAATTTCATTGTATGCTGTGGCATTAAGATTTCCCTTCACTGGAACTAAAGGACCTAGCCTGAACCATGAAAAACAGCCCCAGACCATTATTCCTCCTCCACCAAACCTTACATTTACATTTACATTTTAGTCATTTAGCAGACGCTCTTATCCAGAGCGACTTACAGTTAGTGAATACATATTTTTTTATACTGGCCCCCCGTGGGAATCGAACCCACAACCCTGGCGTTGCAAACGCCATGCTCTATCAACTGAGCTACATCCCTGCCGGCCATTCCCTCCCCTACCCTGGACGACGCTGGGCCAATTGTGTGCCGCCCATGAGTCTCCCGGTCGCGGCCGGCTGCGACAGAGCCTGGATTCGAACCAGGATCTCTAGTGGCACAGTTAGCACTGCGATGCTTACAGTTGACACTATGCATTCAGGCAGGTAGCATTCTCCTGGCATCCGCCAAACTCAGATTCGTCCGTTGGACTGCCAGGTGGTGAAGCATGATTCATCACTCCAGATAACTTGTTTCCACTGCTCCACAGTCCAATGGCGGCGAGCTTTACACCACTCCAGCTGACCCTTGGCATTTGGCATAGTGATCTTAGGCTTGTGTGCGGCTGCTCGGCCATGGAAACCCATTTCTTGAAGCTCCTGATGAACAGTTTTTGTGCTGACGTTGCATCCAGAGGCAGTTCGGAACTCAGTAGTGAGTGTTGCAACCGAGGACAGACTATTTTTACACGCTACGCGCTTCAGCACTCAGTGGGCCTGTTCTGTGAGCTTGTGTGACCTACCACTTTGCGGCTGAGCCGTTGTTGCTCCTAGACGTTTGCACTTCACAATAACAGCACTTACAGTAGACGGGGGCAGCTCTAGCAGGGCAGAAATTTGACGAACTGACTTGTTGGAAAGGGGGCATCCTATGACGGTGCCACGTTGAAAGTCACTGAGCTCTTGAGTAAGGCCATTCTACTGCTAATATTTGGCTATGGAGATTGCATGGCTGTGTGCTCGATTTTATACACCTGTCAGCAACTGGTGTGGCTGAAATAGCCGAATCCACTCATTTGAAGGGCTGTCCACATACTTTTGTATATATAGTGTATGTCTGAGGTGCTTTGTGGGTTTGTGGCTTGAAACACTTTGGAAGTTGAGAATCCTTGTAATTCCTAGCTGTCCATTCAGCACCACTAGAGGGCTTGAGAGTTTCAGCACCATGGAAAGCGTCCATACTTTCCCTGCTTTGTTGAGAAAGTTTCTAGCAGTGTTCTGTTATGCAGTTGGATGAACTGTGCAGTTGGATGAAGTTAGCATTGTAATTCAATATAGGATATTAGCATTTTATGAACAACTAGAGCATAGGAAAACCATATGTTAAAGCGTACTATTACATAGCACCTTTGTATTTCTGCCCCTTGCCAGGGTACAATAGACAGCAATTACCATTAAACAAGAATTGTATCTCTCTTAAACAAGCTTCAGTTTAAGGAATGTTGTTTTGATTTCTTACTTTACTTTCAGCTTGGCTATTATGAACTTTGTCCTGAATGTCTCTGTGTTGTCAGGGGACTGTGAAAAGCTAGTCTTAAAATAAGGAAGAAAATGAGATGTTTTATTGCCGTTGTGTTGCGCCGTGCTCCTCTGAGAGACCGCTCTCCGCAACTCTGGAAACTAATCTTCTCCACATGCTCTCGACGCTCACACGCACGGCAGGAAAAGGTGTGAAAAATAAAAAGGAGAAGATGACAGCAGGAAACAAAACGTCTACCGCAAAGTACGCCATTTCACCTCCCCATGCGAACATTTTCACACGTTCAGATTCCTCACCTCCAATAAGCAAGGAAATGGAGGCTGAATTTAGATCTCCCAGAACACGCTCAATCTGATCACAACACATGGTTGGTAAGAGACCCCAAGAGCAAGTCTGCTTCACAAATGGCACCCTATTCCCTATATAGTGCACTACTTTTGACCAGAGTACGATGGGCCCTGGTCAAAAGTAGTGCACTATGTAGGGAATAGGTTGCCATTTGGGACAAACGCCAAATGAACGTGATTACAGTTGGCTGACGGAATGAAGCCCTGGTGAAAAGGCATTAAAGTTAGTTAGCTGGATAGCTGGGTTGCTGGATGACTGGCGCCCTGTGGTGTGGCCAGCAGTGCCTTCCACCGATCTCATCAGCAGCTCACGGTGGGAGACAATCAAAGAGGGCTTTAGAGAACTTTGTGTTCTAGAATTGTAGAATGAAGGAAATGTTTAACTATTGTGCTGTTGACAATCTGGCTCAGGGTATGGCATGGGGTGAGTGCAATGTGTACCATTGTCTGTCCGCCATACAGTGGATGGTATTATTGTACCCTTTCAATCAGGTTCTTTAGTAATGCCTTTTCCTAATGAAGACAATGTATCACACTGTGAATGTAGCACTTGAATACACTGGTATGACATGATAAGACAATAGTAGCCCAGTAAGACATTCAGATGTATCTTATCGCAAAAGGAATGGCCTTCGACTGAAATCTTTTTACTGTTTCATCTATGTATAAAGGCGTCCGCATGCTTCCCATCCGAAACAGTTCTTAGCAGTTTGTGTATATATTATGACAAAATTTTGTGACGTTTTTGTTCGTTTTAGTCTTCGTCAAGGGTTTTTTCGGGTCTTCGTGCACACAAAAATTTTTCTTGAGGCAAGCCGAAGTTGGCAGCCGAAGTCTACGCCCCCTTCGTCGGTGATTGGGAAATAGTAGGGATTCTTTAATTAAGTGTTTGTTGTAATTCAACAGGGACGAATTGTTTTCATGCAAATATTTTCACTTGAGAAATATTGCACCAAACATCTTAGATGTAAAATTACGTGACTAAGATCTCCTTGGCAAAAACTTCAAAATTCATGACCGATTTCTTGAGTTATCTTATATTAATTCTGACTATTTTGAGGAAGCGTATACTGGCTACGGCGTCTCAAGATGTACAAACAGTGCTATTGCTACTTTCTTCTCATTTTTCAAACGAAGGTATTTTAAGAGAGTTTGTGAGCACACTCGCTCGGTTCGCCTGCCGAACTGAAGCATGCTAACGCCTTAAGAGCATTTTATGATTTTATTTTGTCTCTCATTTCAAATATTTTCACAACCCCCATACAGAGATGCTGGTGTATTATGCGCATATTATAACCACGACAAAGCAAGACACCATGCCTCTATCAGTATGAGAAACCAGTCAGACTCTTCCATAAATTAACCGGCTCAGTGTCTGCACGCAAGCCCTCAGAGTAAAGGTCAATTTGAGAGCTAGTGAGCCATCTCATTGGACTCTCATATCAGGATAGGGATGGAGCAGCCTATGACATGCACAGATACACAGCTAGCTGGCTACACCACCCTGGGCCCTGTTGTTGTCTATGGAACAGAAGTTAATCCATGAAGATGGAAGCGTTCTGTCCCGTCCTGCCTCCACTGGCTGTGGCGTGTCCACGGCAAAAGTCTGCTGCAGGCCTAGTGACATATCATCATTATGGCAGACTAAAGGGGCCAATGTTCCATAATGGCCCTAGTAATAAAGTCCTGAACCAACCCCACTGGCCCACTACTGGTGGTCATACATCTCAATCTAAAAAAAACATCCTCCAGGCCTATAGTCCTAGCCCAGTGAGCAACCTCATTTTCTTACCCCTTACAAGCAGCAAGTCCCAATCACGTTCTTCTATTGATTTGAGGCCAAATCCGTTATTCCCCACTTCTCCCCCCCAACTCTCTCATTTCTCCCAGTCCCCCCATTTCTCTCCCATCTCTCCTGTTCCCCACATTTCTCCCCTTTCTATCTTCCCCAGTTCCCCCATCTCTCCCAGTTCCCCCCTCTCTCCCAGTCCCATCCCAACAGTGGGAGTGTGTCAGTAATTAAGAAGTGGGCTCACACCCAGAGGCCCCAGAGTGCAGGAGAAGGGGCATCTGCAGCTCTCTCTCCACCCAACCGTTAACTGGCCAATGACAGAAGAGGAGAGGAGAGCCAGGAGGAGAGGACGTCCTTCTCCTTCCCCCTCACATCCACACAGCAGCCCCACTCAAGGTGACAAATCCAGGTTGGCCCTCAGAGGGATTGGCATCACATGGAGATGGAGATGGGGTTGGGGTAGGGGAATGGGGGGGGGGTGATTGATAACCTCATTTACACCATTTTCTCTGTTATGTAGAGAGTGGGCACAAGGGGTATTATGTATTCTATTGTATGTAATAACGGAGCTGAGACATTTCTTTGGACACAATGCTGCATTCTCATAGTGATGTAGTACGACTTTTATGGATGACATGCTGTTGCAAAATGGACAAGTCTTTCTTGTGTCAAAGTGCTAAATTTGACCATATGTTATATTAAATCAATCAACTCAAGGTGGTGCTTTTCACCGTGTTGGGCGGTGTGCTGTGTACAGTAATGACATCTCACTTCTTAGGCCTGTATGTCACTGAGCTGTGTGTGTTTGTGTTTGTTTGTGTGAGTGTGTGTGAACTATGTCAGAAGATGACACACACGCGCGCCTTGTCCTCAGCCACTGTCCCTCACCCTGGTGACCCTGCCAGCACCCCAACCGGGTGAAGCGGATGAGGAGGCAGGTGATCTCAGTTAGACCCCCGTGCCACTGGTGAGAGGACATCTGTCTGCCCTGCCAGTCTCTGGGCGTGGGCTGCCTGCCAGTCACTCCACACACACAAACACATACAGTACACACCAAACATACGTAAACACATGCGCACATACACACACACAGTGCACAACAGAGAATGCCATGCCACATATGTAACAGAGCCCAGTGGGTGTGTGTATGGCTCCCAAAAAAGAACAGAGAGAAAGAGAAACAAGAGTGAGTTCATTCTCTCTGTGTTGTAACAGAAATGTGTATGAACTGAAGAGAGTTAGAAATTAATTAGAAATGCCTTGATTTATAAGGTTAAGAAAACCCTTACCATCTTGCCAAACCTGTTTTTAATCAAATGATTAAAAGCAAAAAGATTATACATTTCTTAGTGCGTTCAGATTTTTTATTGTTGGTTTCTTTCTACGTGTCCTCAAGTTGTTATATTTGACCCCAAGTCACTCTTTGAACAAAGAATTGAAGCGCTCACAACAACATACAACAGAAAGCTGCTGCCAGCCATACGTTTCATCAATCACAGCATACCCACAAATCCTCCGGAAACCTAGCAACAGCAGGAGCCAGGCTCCACAGATTTAATGATTCCATTCCATTGGTGTGTCTTCTTAATTGGCAGTGTTTCCAAATATCTCTATGTGTTATTTCAGAGTAAAGGGTGCATTCTGCCAGATCTCACTTTATTGGTATCATGAAAATCATGCCGCTTTCATCTACCTTTTATCCCCTTATTTTTAGACAAATGGTATGGCGGGGTGAAAATGATGAAACTATCAGTAGGAATTATTTCAGAGTGTAGGCAGAGAGCGATCATTAGAAGAGAAAGCAGATTTTTCAGCCATCAGATACCTTTCTGATTTTCTATTGGAGACAGCACACTGGCTATAATGTTTAAAAAAAAGCAGATTCTGACATTCTGTGTCTTCTCCTATTTGAGATCTGAGTACACAGATGTTAATATGCCCATTTCTCTCTCTCTCTCTCTCTCTCTCTCTCTCTCTCTCTCTCTCTCTCTCTCTCTCTCTCTCTCTCTCTCAATGCAATTAACACAAGCTAGCTGTCCTGTTTTATCTCTATCGAATTGAATATGTCTAGCTGTCTACCAAGGTATGTCCTAATCTTAGGCTTTGTGTCTGTCTCTCTCTGAGAATATCTTCATCATATTGATATATTTTTCAGGTTCTCAGTAAAAGTAAGATAACAATTTGAAAGTCAGACAAAAGTTATGCTCACCAGCCATCTGGTTGTCACTTATATTCATATCAGTCTTGAATCACACTGTAATTTTTTATGAATATTCTAACAGAATATCTTATATTGGTATAAGAATGAACCGTACAGTGACAACACCATAACAGAAAAGCATAAAAATATAGAAAGTGCATACATTCTTTTTTTTTCACCTTTATTTAACTAGGCAAGTCAGTTAAGAACAAATTCTTATTTACAATGACGGCCTACCCCGGCCAAACCCTCCCCTAACCCGGACGACACTGGGCCAATTGTGCGCCGCCCTATGGGACTCCCGATCACAGCCGGTTGTGATACAGCCCGGGATCGAATGAGGGTCTGTAGTGACGCCTCTAGCACTGCGATGCAGTGCCTTAGACCGCTGCGCCACTCAAGGAACCCACTCAAGGAACCCAACCCATCTTTATGAAGGGCTATGTTAAAAGCCTCCCGTTTTTGCTTGGTGGATTGACCATGCCAGCGCCATATAGAGATATTTTCAGTTTGTCCGTATTTATGGTCAGGCACCTCTCTGTACTCCTCCTCCCAGGAGAGGAGCACGGTAAGTCAGCCTCTCAGTTGGAAGATTAGACTAAACAGAGGAAAGGTCAGTTCCATCACTTTCCCCTCACATTAAGGACCTCCGTCACCTGTGCTGCTCAGAATAGCACGTCGCCATTCTATTCTATCTCTCCACCACCATATGGCGTGATGAATGTAGAGTGTAAAGAGGAAAGAGGAGATTGACTAGAACACATTAACTAACGGGAGGGAATGACATTAATTCAGCTGTGGCAGAGCTGAGTAGCTGGAAAGATGTGTTGACCTCTCTACCCTTGTCTTAATGAATCTACCGACCGCCACACTGAAAACAAAGAGAATATATACACGTGTCTGTTTTGTCTCTCCTTTTTCAATTATGGTTTTGCAACCGACCCGATGCAGCAGGCGTTTGTTTCATAACTTATATAAAGGGAGTACATTACTAAAAGAGTCCCATTAGCGATGGTATTTGCGTTGCTGTCTCTCCTAGAGTGTGGTCTCCCATTGTTCCTTCTCTGAAACATATGCTGTTTGATTGGCTCAAACAGATTAATTCAATGTCCTACTTCCTGCTCGTGTTCAGTGAGACAAAACTGGGCTACACCAACTTGATGATTAAATACGTCAACTTTCCTGGTTGGTTTATTGTCAGAATCAGAAATGTTATACTTTCCAACTTTTAGCAGAAAATATTAGAGTCAGGAACGTTATACTTTCTACATGTAGATTTTAGTCATTTCGAAGACACATTTAGCCAGAGTGACTTACAATTAGTGCATTCATCTTAAGATAGCTGGGTGAGACATTCACATATCACAGTCGAATCAAGTACATTTTCCCTCAATAAAGAAGTTATCAGCAATGTCAGTGCTAGTAGGAAGAAACTATTTTTCTGGGATTAATTTAAGATATTCTTCGAAGAGGTAGGGTTTCAGACGTTTTCGGAAGATGGGCAGGGACTCTGCTGTCCTAGCTTCAGGGGGAAGCTAGTTCCACCATTGGGAAACTTTCTCAATTTGAGCTAGGATATATAATCACTACAGTGTTAGAACTAAGCTATTTTTTTTACATGTTGGAGTGCAGACATACTGTATCTCATTTTCATATCGGTGAGATAGCTAATATGTCAGCCAAAGTGACATATAACACCAATGGTTAAATGTCACTATTTTGACATATTCTAACGAGACCATGTTGGAATGGGGAGACATAGAGCGTACTTTCTCCCTAAAGATTCACATTCACGATGATGTGCCCATGGCAGCATGCTGCCATGTTATAAAGTCATGGAGTTTTTTGGCCCTTAAAGCTTTTCTTCATCTGTTCCTTAACAACCTGCCAGCTGATAGACATCTGATTGGACAGTCCTTATCGCTGTGGCAACACTGCAGCTGTGGTATATTTTTTCCCTACCTGCGCCGTGTTGAGACAACGAAAGTAACCCACGTGTGTGTCAATCCCAAATATTCCCCTGTAGAGGTGTGATGAGGCTCTAACATTGTCTCTCTGTCACGCCAGCAGCCCTGTCATGACACACCCTAATGAGCATCACCTTACTGTCTACCATTGATGAAGGCTTCCCTTCTTCTCTCTCACACAAGGGTACAGAAGTGAGACCAACACCTGAAGTCAACCCTTATGATTAGGACCTTACGTTTTTCCATGCGATGTGACCTGACAACAAGAAATCGAAGCCACCACTACACCTTGACACCTACAGTACAACATGACAGTGAGGCCCAAAGTTGAGGCCCAATGTAGCAAAAAGTTTCAATTAAACTTCCACTTCAAGACATCCCTGTGCTGAACAATTCTCCCACCTTTAATACAACCCAGCTTGGAAAGACCCCAAGGCATGTCTGCCAATAGAAAATGACAAGACGAATTTAGACACTGTATAAAGTGAGTAAGAGGCAATGCACTTCTCCCTCCCAGAATCTTACTCAAACAGCTGTAAGAGAGGGCTATAGGAATAGCGAGAAACTAGTACTAAAATGAAGAAATGTAAGTCACCTTGGCTTAGGTGAATGAATAATGGAATGGAAAGCGGGCCTAGCCTAGTTGAAACGTTATCTGCGGGTGCGTCCGAAATGGCACCGTTCCCTATTTAGCGCACTATTTTTGACCAGGCCCCATAGGTGCACTATATGGGAATAGAGAGCCATTTGGGCAACAGGCTATGTGTGAGGCTGAACATGGGGAGGACGTCTCCAGCTTAAAGACAGACCTCCTGGGTGCCTCCATCTGAAACAGGATCTCACACACGGCTATCCCCTACGTGAACTTACATATCTTATTAACATTCGGTGAACACCTATCTGCAGTGTTAATACAAGTATTACTTATATATCTCCATGTTCTGATATCTGGGAAATGCGGCTGCTATCTACCTCATTAGACTGTAGTGGACTGGGGAATGCAAGGTTTTCAAGTATGGACGGTGCATACGGTATGTAGAATAGAATAGAACAGAATAGAATAGAACAGAATAGAATAGACAAGAATATAATAGATTAGAATATATTACAACAGAACAGAACAGACTCGAATAGATTAGAATATAATTGATACTGCCGGCAGCTGGTCTGCCTTTTTAAACTCTAAATAAAGCTTCATAAATATGTTAAAATGGGTCTACAAACTAAACTGGTCACTTAATGGCAATGTCAAAAACCCATTACAGAGGTTAAAGTCTCTGAATTATAATGGAATGTTAGGCCCACAGGCCTAAACATAGAAAAAATATAACTAAGGGCATTTTTTTAATTATTCTAATCAATAAAACATAGAAAATATGAATGCATCATTTACATTGATCTAATTTACATGAGCAATAGTGACAATAGGGATAAATATTGCATTGTTTCTTATTGTATGAATAAATTACCAAATGAATAATTCATTGATACCTGGTGGCTTAAGTATCATAGAAATGCTGCTTACACAATGAGTTAAGCTACAATGAGGGAGATTAATATTGCTTCAGACATTTACAGTTAAGTAAACAGATTGCTGTCAATGATAAAAAAAGATTGAAATTAGAGCAAATTATCTCCAAATAGTATACTGATAAACAGGTAGCCGTCATCATATTATTGTACTGTTTATAACTAAAACATTTTTCCTTATTTTCTATTTAATTTTATCTTTATTTTACCAGGTAAGACTGAGAACACATTCTAATTGACTCTGTTTCTTCCCAACACTCCATCGGAATGTGTTTCATGCTAGATTGGTTCTGAGGACAAGCATCCGTTCACACACTCTCAACACATGTTGGTGCTGCCGCGGCAGCAAGCGCTAGCAGATGTAACGCTAGGATGGGAAGCTGCCTTCATGTTGCTGAAGAAGAAGACACAGCGGTACAGCAGAGCCAGCAGCCAGCTGTTACACTCCACAGACACAGCTCCCAACGGCAATGCTCTTCTCCACTACACCGTGTGTGTAGGTCAGGGGGCTGAGAGGGTGTTTTTAATTTTTTTATTTCACCTTTATTTAACCAGGTAAGCCAGTTGAGAACAAGTTCTCATTTACAACTGCGACCTGGCCAAGATAAAGCAAAGCAGTGCAATAAAAACAACAACACAGAGTTACATATGGTGTAAAACAAAACATAAAGTCAAAAATACCACAGAAAATATATATACAGTGTGTGCAAATGTAGCAAGTTAAGGAGGTAAGGCAATAAATAGGCCATAGTGCAAAATAATTACAATTAGTATTAACACTGGAATGATAGAGATGACGTGCAAATAGAGCAAAATAGAGATACTGGGGTGCAAATGAGCAAAATAAATAACAATATGGGGATGAGGTAGTTGAGTGGGCTAATTTCAGAAGGGCTGTGTACAGGTGCAGTGATCGGTAAAGTGCTCTGACAACTGATGCTTAAAGTTAGTGAGGGAGATAAGAGTCTCCAGCTTCAGATTTTTGCAGTTTGTTCCAGTCATTGGCAGCAGAGAACTGGAAGGAATGGCGGCCAAAGGAGGTGTTGGCTTTGGGGATGACCAGTGAGATATACCTGCTGGAGCGTGTGTTTTATAGATGGCCTGGAGCCAGTGGGTTTGGCGACAAATATGTAGTGAGGACCAGCCAACAAGAGCGTACAGGTCACAATGGTGGGTAGTATATGGGGCTTTGGTGACAAAACGGATGGCACTGTTATAGACTACATCCAATTTGCTGAGTAGAGTGTTGGAGGCTATTTTGTAAATGACATCGCCGAAGTCAAGGATCGGTAGGATAGTCAGTTTTACGAGGGCATGTTTGGCAGCATGAGTGAAGGAGGCTTTGTTGTGAAATAGGAAGCCAATTCTAGATTTCACTTTGGATTGGAGATGCTTAATGTGAGTCTGGAAGGAGAGTTTACAGTCTAACCAGACACCTAGGTATTTGTAGTTGTCCACATACTCTAGGTCAGACCCGTCGAGAGTAGTGATTCTAGTCGGGTGGGCGGGTGCCAGCAGCGTTCGATTGAAGAGCATGCATTTAGTTTTACTAGTGTTTAAGAGAAGTTGGAGGCTACGGAAGGAGTGTTGTATGGCATTGAAGCTCATTTGGAGGTTTGTTAACACAGTGTCCAATGAAGGGCCAGATGTATACAAAATGGTGTCGTCTGCGTAGAGGTGGATCTGAGAGTCACCAGCAGCAAGAGCGACATCATTGATATACACAGAGAAAAGAGTCGTCCCAAGAATTGAACCCTGTGGCACCCCCATTGAGACTGCCATAGGTCCAGACAACAGGCCCTCCGATTTGACACATTGAACTCTATCTGAGAAGTAGTTGGTGAACCAGGCGAGGCAGTCATTTGAGAAACCAAGGCTATTTAGTCTGCCAATAAGAATGCGGTGGTTGACAGAGTCAAAAGCCTTGGCCAGGTCGATGAAGACGGCTGCACAGTACTGTCTATTATCGATCGCGGTTATAATATCGTTTAGGACCTTGAGCGTGGCTGAGGTGCACCCATGACCAGCTCGGAAACCGGAATGCATAGCGGAGAATGTACGGTGGGATTCGAAATGGTCGGTGATCTGTTTGTTAACTTGGCTTTCAAAAACTTTCGAAAGGCAGGGCAGGATGGATATAGGTCTGTAACAGTTTGGATCTAGAGTGTCACCCCCTTTGAAGAGGGGGATGACCGCGGCAGCTTTCCAATCTCTGGGGATCTCAGACGTTATGAAATAGAGGTTGAACAGGTTGAATAGGGGTTGCGACAATTCCGGCGGCTATTTTTAGAAAGAAAGGGTCCAGATTGTCTAGCCCAGATGATTTGTAGGGGTCCAGATTTTGCAGCTCTTTCAGAACATCAGCTGCCTGAATTTGTGTGAAGGAGAAGCGGGGGGGGGGGGGGGGGGGCATGGGCAAGTTGCAGCAGAGGGTGCAGAGCTGGTGGCCGGGGTAGTGGTAGCCAGGTGGAAAGCATGGCCAGCCGTAGCAAAATGCTTTCGATTATTAAATTCTCGATTATTGTAGATTTATCGGTGGTGATAGTGTTTCCTAGTGGGCAGCTGGGAGGAGGTGCTCTTATTCTCCATGGACTTTACAGTGTCTCAAATTTTTTTGGAGTTAGTGCTACAGGATGCACATTTCTGTTTGAAAAAGCTAGCCTTTGCTTTCCTAACTGCTTGTTTATATTGGTTCCTAACTTCCCTTAAAAGTTGCATATCGCGGGGGCTATTCGATGCTAATGCAGTACGCCACAGGATGTTTTTGTGCTGGTCAAAGGCAGTCAAGTCTGAGGAGAACCAGGGGCTATATCTGTTCTTAGTTCTGAATTTTTTGAATGGGGCATGCTTATTTGAGATTGAGAGGAAAGCACTTTTAAAGAACAACCAGGCATCCTCTACTGACGGAATGAGATCGATATCCATCCAGGATACCTGGGCCAGGTCAATTAGGAAGGCCTGCTCGCGAAAGTGTTTTAGGGAGCGTTTGACAGTGATGAGGGGTGGTCGTTTGACCGCGGACCCGTTACGGATGCAGGCAATAAGGCAGTGATCGCTGAGATTCTGGTTGAAGACAGCGGAGGTGTATTTAGAGGGTAAGTTCTAATATAATATCTATGAGGGTGCCCAAGTTTACGGATTTAGGGTTGTACCTGGTAAGTTCCTTGATAATTTGTGTGAGATTGAGGGCATCTAGTTTGGATTGTAGGATGGCCGGGGTGTTAAGCATATCCCAGTTTAGGTCACCAAGCAGTACGAACTCTGAGGATAGATGGGGGGCAATCAATTCACATTGGGCACAGCTGGGGGCTGAGGGGGGTCTGTAGTAAGCGGCAAGAGTGAGAGACTTATTTCTGGAAAGGTGGATTTTTAGAAGTAGGAGCTCAAACTGTTTGGGCACAGACCTGGATAGTATGATAGAGCTCTCCAGGCTATCTCTACAGTAGATTGTAACTCCACCCCCTTTGTTTTATCTAGTCGGAAAATGTTGTAGTTGGGGATGGACATTTCTGAATTTTTAAGCCAGGATTCAGACACTGCTAGAACATCAAATGGCACCCTATTCCCTATATAGTGCAATAAAATTGACCAGAGCCCTATGCACCCTGGTCAAAAGCAGTGCACTAAATATGAAATAGGGTGTTATTTGGGACGCACACTTAGGCCTACTGTACACCCCAGCTCAATGTGATCACAAAACACACATCCCCATGATTCACAGGTCTGATGTGTGTTGGCATGACGATATATAGAAACTAAAGACGCCAGGTGGCTCATAGAGGTAGGCATCATCACTTTGTGTAAATAATCAGGTGTTAATTATATGCTTATTTTCATAGACGCAAGAGGACATGGTATTGTTCACAAAAGGTGGTGTTTAGACTCATCATCACTAATCATCAATCAAGCCGTGCACTTTGTAATACATTCTTACTATCTCCTAGATTTCCACCTGCCTTGAATTAATTAGTAGAGTCACAGGCTATTTGTCTCCAGTTTCTCATAACAATAGACAATAGATTAGTCCTACACATCCCAGGCATTAACCTTCAGTAATACTTTAACAATCATACAGCTACCTATACATCCACAGATATGAGAAGTATTAGTTGAAAATGGAACCATTTGATATACTGCATGAGTAAGTCATGTAGTGTTGTCT
This sequence comes from Coregonus lavaretus, assembly GCF_964263955.1. Lineage (NCBI taxonomy): Eukaryota > Metazoa > Chordata > Actinopteri > Salmoniformes > Salmonidae > Coregonus > Coregonus lavaretus. The sequence continues at coordinate 20,551,832 of NC_140003.1, forward strand.
CATGTTAAGTAAGAAAATGGATTTGTATCAAGAATATGAAGCTTAGATTTCAACGTCTTGTTAAAAGGCATGTCTTTGGAGATTTTGGCTGGCACTATGGAATGGAGGGGAATGTAGTGGGGGGGGGGGGGGGGGTGGCAAAACTGAGATGACATTTCATAAAATCCATAAGAGTCCCTGGCCTTTTGAGAGACGGCGAGAAACAGCTTCTCAGGGTGGAAAAAACAATTAGCAGCCTTTCTGAGGCGCAGCAGAGGAGAAAGGTACGGCATGTGTCTTTTGTTTTCACATCGACCTGTGGAGGAAAGTGTCTACAGCCACTTAAAAGGGATACTGGCAGCAGTTAAAGCATACGTGTCACGACTTCCGCCGAGGCTGCCTCCCCTCCTTGTTCGGGCAGGTTTCGGCGTTCGTCGTCACCGGCTTACTAGCTGCTGCTGATCCATTTATCATCACTCCACTTGTCTTGTCTAATTAATCACACACACCTGGTCCTTATCCCCAATTAGTCATTGTATAAGTGTTCCCTCTGCTTCCTGCTCTGCGTCTGTGTGGGTGATTGTTTGTAGTGAGCTGTGTGTAGCTCGGTTGAGCTACCCTTACCTTGTTTGTTGCCAGGGTAGATTTTCCCCTGTGCCTGAGTTTTGTTGTCGCATGTTTGCGCAACTGTTTATCGACGGAATAAACTCTTTGGATGCGTATTACTCTCCTGCGCCTGACTCCTTCTATCACACGCATCACAGCATCAGCCATCCGCTATGGAGTCAGCGGGAGAAGAGCGCATGCCTGGAGTCGTGGCAGGGGTCCAGGAGCACTCCACGATGCTGGCCAGCTTGGGGGAAGCGATGGATCGGGTTCTTCAGGTCGTCCAACACCTGGAGAGGAGCAGACCCGATCTGTCGAGACCAGCTGGCCAACCGGATCCAGCCACCTACACCCCAGCACCAGGAGGGATCCAGATATCCCGACCACAGGCGTTTGAGGGGACAGCGGCGCTGTGCCAGGGATTCCTCCTCCAATTGGAGCTTTACTTCGCCAGCATCATGCTGGCACCATCGGTGTGGGAGAAGGTGTCTGTCCTCGTTTCCTGCCTCTGTGGGAAAGCCCTGGATTGGGCCAACGCGGTGTGGAACGAAGGAGGAGCCGTGTTGGAGGACTACAGGGAGTTCACTCGCCTCTTTCGGGCGGTATTCAACCACCTACCCGAGGGTCGAGAGGCAGGTGAGCGACTGGTCCACCTGAGGCAGGGGACGAGGACCGCGCAGGACTTCGCGTTGGAGTTCCGGACGCTGGCAGCGGGGTCCGGGTGGAACGAGCGGGCCCTGATTGACCATTTCCGGTTCCATCTGCGGGAGGACGTCCGACGGGAGCTAGCCTGCCGGGACATCATGTTGTCATTCGATAAACTGGTGGACATGGCCATTCGGTTGGACAACCTGCTGGCAGCCAGAGGACGTCCTGGTAGGGGTCTGCCCGTTTCCACCCCGGAAGACTCGGACCTCGAGCCAATGGAGCTGGGTGGAGCCGCCGGCCGAGAGCGCGGAGGAGGACAGCGACAGTGCCACTCTGGTGGCACAAAGGTATATCCGGGGCTTTGGCAAGGTCGCAGCTCCCATCACATCCCTGTTGAAGGGTGGGCCGTCCTGGCTCCGCTGATCTGCTGAGGCGGATCTGGCCTTGAGGAGACTGCGGGGTCTGTTCACCTCAGCTCCGGTACTAGCCCACCCCGATCCATCACTACCGTTTGTAGTGGAGGTGGATGCTTCCGAGGTAGGATGGGCGCTGTCCTATCCCAACGCTCAGGCATGCCACCCAAGCTCCGCCCCTGTGCCTTCTTCTCGAAGAAGCTCAGCTCGGCAGAGCAGAACTACGACGTTGGTGATCGGGAGCTGTTGGCTGTTGTCCGAGCTTTGACCGTGTGGAGGCTTTGGCTCGAAGGGGCAAAACACCCTTTCCTCGTCTGGACGGACCACCGTAACCTGGAGTACATCCGGGCAGCGAGGAGGCTGAATCCTCACCAGGCCAGGTGGGCCCTTTTCTTCACCCGGTTTGATTTTAAATTGTCATACATTCCGGGTACGAAGAACGTAAAGGCAGACGCACTGTCCCGGCTGTATGACACAGAGGAGAGGCCCAGAGACAACACTTGAAACCCCACCTCTTTAAGGAATACCTGGGATAGGATAAAGTAATCCTTCTACCCCCCCCCAGCCTCTCACATTGTGGCGCCGGTAGTATGGGCGATGGACGCGGATATAGAGCAGGCATTACGCACAGATCCATCTCCACTGCAGTGTCCAGCTGGGCTGCAGTACGTGCCTGCTCTTATCCGTGATCGTCTGATCTTCTGGGCACACACGTCACCCTCCTCTGGTCACCCAGGTATCGGTCGTACAGTGCGCTGCCTGAGCGGAAAGTACTGGTAGCCTACCTTGGCTAAGGACATGAGGGTGTACGTCTCCTCCTGCTCGGTGTGCGCCCAGAGTTAGGCACCTCCCAGTGGGTAAGCTACAACCGTTACCAGTTCCACAACGACCATTGTCTCATCTAAGTATTGAGTTTCTTTCTGATCTTCCCCTCTCCCAAGTTAACACCACCATCCTGGTTGTTGTGGACCACTTTTCGAAGTCCTGCCGCCTCCTACTTCTGCCTGGTCTCCCCACGGCCCTGCAGACTTCGGAGGCCCTGTTTACTCACATCTTCCGGCACTATGGGGTACCAGAGGATAAAGTGTCTGACCGAGGTCCCCAGTTCACGTCCAAGGTCTGGAAGGCATTCATGGAACGTCTGGGGGTCTCGGTCAGCCTGACCTCTGGGTTCCACCCCGAGAGTAATGGGCAGGTGGAACGGGTAAATCAGGATGTGGGTAGGTTCCTGTGGTCCTACTGCCAGGACCGGCCGGGGGAATGGTCAGTGTTCTTGCCATGGGAAGAATATGCCCAGAACTCTCTCCGCCACACCTCCACTAACCTAACGCCTTTCCAGTGTGTTCTGGGTTATCAACTGGTTCTGGCACCGTGGCACCAGAGCCAGACCGAGGCTCCTGCGGTGGATGACTGGTTTCGGCGCGCAGAGGAGACGTGGGATGCTTCCCACGTTCACCTCCAACGCCCCGTGCGTCGTCAGAAGGCCAATGCTGACCGCCACCGTAGTGAGGCCCCCGTCTTTGTACCGGGGGATCGGGTCTGGCTCTCAACCCGAAATCTGCCCCTCCGCCTGCCCTGCCGGAAGCTGAGCCCGCGGTTTGTGGGGCCGTTCAAAGTCCTGAGGAGAGTCAACGAGGTCACATATAGGTTATCACTTCCCCCTGATTACCGCATTAACCCCTCGTTTCATGTGTCTCTCCTCAGGCCGGTGGTAGCTGGTCTGCTCCAGGAGTCTGAGGTGCGGGAGGTCCCTCCACCTCCTCTGGACATCGAGGGGGCCCCGGCGTACTCGATCCGTTCCATCCTGGATTTGAGGCGTCGGGTGGGGGGCCTTCAGTACCTCGTGGAGAGGAGGGGTACGGTCCGGAGGAACGGTGCTGGGTCCCGGTGAGGGATATCCTCGATCTCTCCATGTTACGGGATTTCCACTGTCGCCATCCGGCTCGCCCTGCTCCGCGTCCTCCTGGCCGTCCCCGAGGCCGGGGTCGGCGCGCTGCTGGAGCCGCACGTCAGTGGGGGGGGGGGGTACTGTCACGACTTCCGCCGAGGCTGCCTCCCCTCCTTGTTCGGGCAGGTTTTGGCGTTCGTCGTCACCGGCTTACTAGCTGCTGCCGATCCATTTATCATCACTCCACTTGTCTTGTCTAATTAATCACACACACCTGGTCCTTATCCCCAATTAGTCATTGTATAAGTGTTCCCCCTGCTTCCTTGTCTGTGTGGGTGATTGTTTGTAGTGAGCTGTGTGTAGCTCGGTTGAGCTACCCTTGCCATGTTGTTGCCAGGATAGATATTTTCCCCTGTGCCTGAGTTTTGTTGTCGCATGCTTGCGCAACTGTTTATCGACGGAATAAACTCTTTGGATGCGTATTACTCTCCTGCACCTGACTCCTTCTATCACACGCATCACAATATAACACATTACACGGGTCGTTGTCGGTCATGCAGGCCTGCTTTTTCTAGGAACACCTACCATGAGAAGTCCCCACTTAAGGCCTATATTGTCAAATCATGAAAGCTATATACAGTGGGGAGAACAAGTATTTGATACACTGCCGATTTTGCAGGTTTTACTACTTACAAAGCATGTAGAGGTCTGTAATTTTTATCATAAGTACACTTAAACTGTGAGAGACGGAATCTAAAACAAAAATCCAGAAAATCACATTGTATGATTTTTAAGTAATTAATTTGCATTTTATTGCATGACATAAGTATTTGATACATCAGAAAAGCAGAACTTAATATTTGGTACAGAAACCTTTGTTTGCAATTACAGAGATCATACATTTCCTGTAGGTCTTGATCAGGTTTGCACACACTGCAGCAGGGATTTTGGCCCAATCCTCCATACAGACCTTCTCCAGATCCTTCAGGTTTCGGGGCTGTCGCTGGGAAATACGGACTTTCAGCTCCCTCCAAAGATGTTCTATTGGGTTCAGGTCTGGAGACTGGCTAGGCCACTCCAGGACCTTGAGATGCTTCTTACGGAGCCGCTCCTTAGTTGCCCTGGCTGTGTGTTTCGGGTCATTGTCATGCTGGAAGACCCAGCCACGACCCATCTTCAATGCTCTTACTGAGGGAAGGAGGTTGTTGGCCAAGATCTCGCGATACATGGCCCCATCCATCCTCCCCTCAATACGGTGCAGTCGTCCTGTCCCCTTTGCAGAAAAGCATCCCCAAAGAATGATGTTTCCACCTCCATGCTTCACGGTTGGGATGGGGTTCTTGGGGTTGTACTCATCCTTCTTCTTCCTCCAAACACGGCGAGTGGAGTTTAGACCAAAAAGCTCTATTTTTGTCTCATCAGACCACATGACCTTCTCCCATTCCTCCTTTGGATCATCCAGATGGTCATTGGCAAACTTTAGACAGGCCTGGACATGCGCTGGCTTGAGCAGGGGGACCTTGCGTGCGCTGCAGGATTTTAATCCATGACGGCGTAGTGTGTTACTAATGGTTTTCTTTGAGACTGTGGTCCCAGCTCTCTTCAGGTCATTGACCAGGTCCTGCCGTGTAGTTCTGGGCTGATCCCTCACCTTCCTCATGATCATTGATGCCCCACGAGGTGAGATCTTGCATGGAGCCCCAGACCGAGGGTGATTGACCGTCATCTTGAACTTCTTCCATTTTCTAATAATTGCGCCAACAGTTGTTGCCTTCTCACCAAGCTGCTTGCCTATTGTCCTGTAGCCCATCCCAGCTTTGTGCAGGTCTACAATTTTATCCCTGATGTCCTTACACAGCTCTCTGGTCTTGGCCATTGTGGAGAGGTTGGAGTCTGTTTGATTGAGTGTGTGGACAGGTGTATTTTATACAGGTAACAAGTTCAAACAGGTGCAGTTAATACAGGTAATGAGTGGAGAACAGGAGGGCTTCTTAAAGAAAAACTAACAGGTCTGTGAGAACCGGAATTCTTACTGGTTGGTAGGTGATCATATACTTATGTCATGCAATAAAATGCAAATGAATTACTTAAAAATCATACAATGTGATATTCTGGATTTTTGTTTTAGATTCCGTCTCTCACAGTTGAAGTGTACCTATGATAAAAAATTACAGACCTCTACATGCTTTGTAAGTAGGAAAACCTGCAAAATCGGCAGTGTATCAAATACTTGTTCTCCCCACTGTATATATTTTGATTTATATACTGTACATATTCGCACATAAAGTGTTTAACTTCAATTTTTTGGGACCTGGGTTATGTCATTATCTCAATTCTACATGTAGTGAAAGGGCCAAATCTACTGTCTGTTTGTCTTTCTGTATATGTTACATTAAGCTTTATGTGCACAACTGTGTATAGACCTATGTTATGGGCATGTTTTATCCATCCGTGGTGAATTCTGACATTGCTGTCACTCCTCAATGAGGATAACCATCAATATTCCATTATACTCTGGATCTTTATCTTCTGAAGGATATCGCCCGATTCCTCATCTCGCTCTCCCTGTAGACCATTATTTACAGAGGATTTTCAAACTTGTAGTGTATTCAGGGTTTAAAAAGGCTTCTAAAGTTTGTAATTTCCACTTTAAAATGTCAGACTTGATTTGCCCGAACAAAAAAGGTATCAACCCCTACAAAAAATGTCAATTAATTATAATCCACATAATAATTAACATTTCCTGTTGCTGCAGGATTATTTTCCTGCTGTAGCAAACTGGCTCAAATTAAGATCCTACATCTGTAGCCTGACTATTCCATCCCTTCTCTTTCATTTCATCTGAAGGTTACTGCAGGGTTTAATCACTACTTGCTAATAAAATGGGACATCTAGAATGTTCAGAGCATACATCTATTTTTATGCATTCCATCCATGTAATCAGTTCCTGTATGTGTCCCAAATGGTACCCTATTCCTTACACAGTGCATTACTTTTGACCAGAGCCTATGGGCCCTGGTAAAAAGTAGTGCACAATATAGGGAATAGGGTGCCATTTAGGACACAGCGCCTGACTGGTCTGGAACCAGGAAGCCAGCTGTTTTATTTTATCATTTGATGCCATTGACCAGAGAGGTGTCCTGATGGGTTTATGGATTGGCCTACGAGCTATGGTCAGGCTAGTGTTTAATTCACTATCACACCTTCTGAGGCATATTTCACTCCTTAATCACTGATCCCTACTACTGCTCCCTGTGGAGCAACAGGCCGCAAATGACCCCATTTATTACGCCTGCTTATTCTCCATTTGAGGAGGGTGAATCTTGATTCTCCATTAATTTGTACATATATTAAAATTGGTACCAAGATATCCATCGAACTACTCATCAATACCATGATCACATTTCTAAGTGAACACAGTAAAAAATACAGTACAAAATAAATGGTGGTGCATTAAATTGCATATGCAAGTAATTTACTCAACATCTACATGGTAAGTAAAATTGGATGCAAATGAAGGAGGAAAAATAGATTCTCCAGAGTCTTTTCCTACACACCGTGCTGAGGGGATGGGAACCATATGCTGCTCACTACATCACAGCAGCTTGAGGTCAGGGAAGGTTGAGGAAAACGAGTTGGCAGTGAACCATCGAGTCAGCCTCATCCATACACCAACCACCATCAAAGACCCAGTGTCAACCAGGGGGCCAGGGTTCCGGTCTGGAAGCACTCTTTTCACTGTGTTCAGAGGGCACATTCGGTACTGCAGTTTAGCTAAAGCGGAGCCCAAAAGGACAATTCCCATTGATGGCCCCATAGAGAATTCACATTTTAAAATTCCTAAGACACTTTCTATACCACTTTAGCACCAAAAATGTCCATAAAATTTTTCCAGTAATTGTTTGAGGCAGAATTTTTTTCCATCACTCACAGCCAAAGATATTAATATTTAATATTCATCCAATGTCTGACATATTTCTGGATGACGTGATGATGTCGTCGCTGCTCGCGCTTGCTCCAGTGCGCACTGAGTGCTAGTGCGGCGTTATCGGCTCTGAAGACAACGGGCGTCCATCTTGGAAGCAGTCTCCAGTTCTTTTATACCTCAATGGTGTCAACCCACAGCTGAGAGAGAGAGAAAGAGAGAGAGAGCGAGAGGAGAAGTATAACACACCAATCAACCCCTCCCCCCAACCCCTCTCCCTCTGGATGCCCTCTGAAACCTGTCCAAGGATTTCTTTCTTGATGTTTTTGATCCTTGAAAGGATAAAAAAACTGCCAGCAATCAAACAGAGATCATTGAAATGGCAAAGGCTTGTTTATTTATTTCATTTTTCCACCCTCCTCCACTCCGTCTCCCTGGAGAAAGACGTTGCCATGACCCCAGAGAGCAGCTCTTAATGACTGTTAATGGGGCTGTGTGATTACTGAGGCAGTGCCGGCGCTGTGTTCCTATAGGCTGCCTCTCTGCTCTCCTGTACCAGTGCTTCATTCTCATAGATTGTCAGTACCAATGCTACGTTTTCATTGGCTGATTCTCTGCTCGCCAGCGGTGGCATTTCAGGGGGTACAATTTCGGGGCACAGTGGTGAGTCAGTTATGCTGGACCTGCATGGATCTGATGCTCGGTGCCAAGCGAAACGCTTGTTTGTTCACTCATTAGGCTGGACCTGTATGGATCTGATGCTCGGCGCCAAACGAAACGCTTGCTTGTTCACACATTCGACCAGGGACCCAAAAAATGCTTTCCATGAAAAAAGGAGCGTTAGCAACACGTCTTTCATTTTTAGCAACCTAGCAACGCCAACGTGGCATGGCAGCTTGCTGGCTGCTTTCTCAAGGTGCTGATTGTCCTAAGGGTTCCTCGCCCGTTGTGTCTGTTCCTTCCATGCCTATTTCCTATGTAGTGCACTGCTTTTGGACCAGGGCCCATAGGGATTTGGTCAAAAGTAGTTCACTCTATAAGGAATAGGGCGCAATTTGGAAAACAAACCATGACATTTCTTCCCGCATTCAAAAACTACTCCGTTCTATTATTCAGGAGTCAATGGGTTGTATAACCAGGTTATAATCACATTCACTCAGTACGGTCTCATGGACATTTATGGTTGAAAGTTATAGGCGATATAGACAGACAGCAGTGGCGGCGGGTGAAGGAAGCAGCAGCATGACCAAACTAGAGAGAGTGATTTTCACAGCTTTCTCTGTCACCTGCTGGCCTTTTCTCTCACAGCTCCTGGCGTTATTATTTTGAGGCTCTGTGACAGACATTAATGAACACCACCCCCATTCCATCAGCACTACTTTCCTCTGCCGCGTTGACAGGGAACGGGTGGCAGGAGACGGGTGGCAGGTAGCGGTGCGATTCTGCTGATGCCACCCTTCCTTCCCTCATTCGCCACAGGCTCTTATGCCAGCAGAAAACCTGACAGAATATGTCTTTAGAATAGCAAGGTGGCGACGAACGAGATGGTGGAGAGGTCTGTGTGTATGTGTGTCTGTGCGAGCTCACACATGCTGACACACACAGGCATGAGCACACAAGCAATAACTCACTCACCCATTGCAATCACCAGTTTACCTACAGTACACACACATGCAGTGAGCATACACATACACATACAGGTGCTGACATAAACACGTTGCGTACTCTCTCTCAACACACGCCTACACAAAACCATCATCAAGTGTGTTGTTGAAAAGATGGACAGATGCAGTAAGAAGATATATTTACAATCTCTTGTATCCAATCAACTTCATTTGATTCTGAGTCTGTCCTTATCTGACGCCCTGCAGATAGAAGAGAAGAGGAGAGGGAACATTGTCGTCTAGCTAAAGCACATAGCTGAAACTGAAACAAGCTGCTCGGCTCAACTCAGAGGAGAGGAGACCTGATTTACACTGTGTCAGATTATTTAAAACCTGGAGGTATTGTTCAAGCCCCCTCTCCCTCTCAGTCAGGGTTTATGTTTTCAGAGGGGATCTGTTTAAATCTGTAATGAGATTAGGGCTGCTGAATGGAAAGGAAGATTATGCCGGCGAAGGAGAAGAGAGAGAGAGAGAAGTGTATCAATGTCTGTCCTGTTCCCCCAGTCAATCATGTCAACTGCCATCACTTGGCTGTATTGATCGCCAACAAGCTGCCATGCGTTATCATCCTGATTCCTGTCTCTAGTCAAAATGCCTGCTCTCTCTGTTTCTTTCAGTTGCAACCGACTTGAGTTAAGATTTTTTTAAAGCGTAAAAACCTGGTGGGTGGATAACCCCAGTGAGTCAGTGACATCCATCCATCGATTGGCCATTTGTAAGTGATAGAATGGAGAATCGCTTTTATTCCTGTCAGGATGGAATTGGTTTTGTCTTCTGTGTGGGAGTGTGTGTGTCATTAGAGGGCTCACTCTTTCTCCTCGCCCGCCCACACGCTGAAGGGGAGAGCGGAGCGTCTGAGCAGAGCTTTCATCCCTATGGATGAGCCGGTAGAGGCATTGTGGGAGGATGGAGAGAGGATGGAGTGCATAGCGGAGAGAGAGAGAAAAGAGAGAGAACAAGAAGGCAAGCACTGTGGTGTTTGAAGCACACACAGAGAGAGAGAAGTCCGACCTTCACCAGTTCAGTGCATATGAAGTGGAGAATAAGAGTTCACAGTGGTGCTGTGTGTGTGTTTGTGTGTGTGTGTGTGTGTGTGTGTGTGTGTGTGTGTGTGTGTGTGTGTGTGTATGTGTGTATAGATTGCTGCTGCGAGAGAGTGCGGTCACAATTTACACAAGGAGGACAGAGGCCACAGCTACACCCAAGGCTGTAAAGTGTTATGCAACATAAAGGTTTCCAGTTTCCACATCGGACCTCTTTCAGCTTTGGCTTAACACAAAAACAACTGCAGGAAATAACGGTGGACATTACAATAAAACAGTGAAGACTGTAAGAAAGACCTCTGAAGTTCACAATCTTTTCAGTTGTTTAGGAGACTCAAAGATAACTTTAGCTATCTTTAGTCACACCCCAGCTAGCACATGTGGTTCTTTGGAAGTTGTAGGAACATACGTTTATGGTTTCCCATTGGTTCTGCGAACAAATCCATACGTTTCCTGATCGGTAAAACTGACGTTTTTTTCACCTGTTCTGGGAACGTAAATTCTTAGTTGCAGGGAGGGTCTGAGAACATTTTACTACGGTTCCCTGAAAGGTTCCCTGAAAGTTTTCCTGGGAGGTATTATTAACATTCCGAGAAAGGAAATTATAGGTTATTTCGAGTTTTTTTAATAACTTCCTTCAAACTTTCACTGAATGTTTCAATAAGAAGTTTTACACCAGATACAAATACGAACAACAACTTACAGATGCACAAAAACAACGACAACATCTCATCTGCCCAGACCTGCATTCTCACACCCCCATCCCTAGTTCCTGCATTATTGTTTGCCACATGGCTTTAGATTGTACCAATTTGTTTTTCTCGGTCGCCCATGCTATTTCAATATTTCAATATTCTAAGAGATTATCAGTTGGATAGGCTCTCTGCAAGGTTTTGTATATTTTACCTATTATATGAACATCCTTTTCTAACTCAAATAACATTCCCTCATGGTTACTCTAATGTCCAAAAGATTTCAAATCGAAATTTCGTGATATGTAACTTTTAAGTTGCAAGTATTTGAAAATATCTACATTGGTCAATCCAAAATTGCTTTTTAATGCTGTCATAGAAATAAATGTATTTCCTGTTACCAAGTCATTTATGGTTTCTGTGCCTTTAGTTTTCCATGTGGACCAATTTATTGGTGAATTCTGAAAAGCTATCCAAGGATTGTTCTATAGGGTTGTGTTTTTAGGGAGTAATATTGATTATCCTTTGAAAATAGACACGTAAAAATATTCTGGGGATGAGCATGTGCATCTTCAATATGTACCCATTGTTCCTATTTAGTGCATTTAACTATACAGTATGTTGCAAGTAAAAGCCTTGGGTAGCCAGTTGATACAATTCCAAGTCTGGAAGGTTAAAACCACCCTCAGACTTAGGAAGATGTAAAACGTTCCTTTTTATTCTATGAATTTTATTTGCCCATATAAAGTCTGTTATGACCGAGTATACTTTTTTAAAGGATGTCTTCGGTGGGGTAATTGGTGTTACCGAAAATAAATACAAAACGTTTGGGAGCTATGCCATTCTGAAGAGGTTTATTCTACCTGTAAGATTTATGGGAAGATTGTTCCATTTAAATAGATCTGCTTTCATATTGTTGAGCAATGGAATAAAGTTATCTTTATGTATTCGTAGTTTTTTGTCAATTATTAAGTATCTAATATTTTTTGTGGTCCACTTAAAAAATTGCTGTAGATCGTGAGTTATTAATTTTATTTTTGTCATTATTTTGGGGGTTTCCATGTTAATTTTATATCCTGAGATTTTAGAGTATTTTGAAAATATTTTTAGCAAAGTGGGCATTGAGTTTTCAATATTGGTCAGGTATATCAGGAGATCATCTGCAAATAAGTTTAGTTTATATTCATGTTTACCTACACTGATACAGTCGGGAGTTTACATACACTTAGGTTGGAGTCATTAAAACTCGTTTTTCAAACACTATAGTTTTGGCAAGTCGGTTAGGACATCTACTTTGTGCATGAAACAAGTAATTTTTCGAACAATTGTTTACAGACAGATTATTTCACTTATAATTCACTGTATCACAATTCCAGTGGGTCAGAGGTTTACATACACTAAGTTGACTGTGCCTTTAAACAGTTTGGAAAATTCCAGAAAATGATGTCATGGCTTTAGAAGCTTCTGATAGGCTAATTGACATCATTTGAGTCAATTGGAGGTGTACCTGTGGATGTATTTCAAGGCCTACCTTCAAACTCAGTGCCTCTTTGCTTGACATCATGGGAAAATCAAAAGAAATCAGCCAAGACCTCAGAAAAAAGATTGTAGACCTCCACAAGTCTGGTTCATCCTTGGGAGCAATTTCCAAACGCCTGAAGGTACCACGTTAATCTGTACAAACAATAGTACGCAAGTATAAACACCATGGGACCACGCAGCCGTCATACCGCTCAGGAAGGAGACGCGTTCTGTCTCCTAGAGATGAACGTACTTTGGTGCGAAACATTTGTGGGCAGAACCTAAAAAAGCGTGTGCGAGCAAGGAGGCCTACAAACCTGACTCAGTTACATCAGCTCTGTCAGGAGGAATGGGCCAAAATTCACCCAACTTATTGCGGGAAGCTTGTTGAAGGCTACCCGAAACATTTGACCCAAGTTAAACAATTTAAAGGCAATGCTCCCAAATACTAATTGAGTGTATGTAAACTTCTGACCCACTGGGAATGTGATGAAAGAAATAAAAGCTGAAATAATAAATAATTATATTATTCTGACATTTCACATTCTTGTGATCCTAACTGACCTAAGACAGGGAATTTGTACTATGATTAAATGTCAGGAATTGTGAAAAACTGAGTTTAAATGTATTTGGCTAAGGTGTATGTAAACTTCCGACTTCAACTGTACCTGGTACCGGTAAGATTTTAGTAACACTGCTAGCTTTCGTAGGGCAGGTGGAAATGTATTTGGTTAGGCATTAATCATCAAATCACATGTGTTTTTTTATTGTGGCATGTCATCAGTAAGATTTGAACTAACAATCTTCTGTTCTCTATGCATGCAATTAGTCCACTACGCCACCAGGATGGAGCTAGCATAGCATTTTTTTTTACCCATACAAAGCAGTTAATTTTTCGTCTATTCAAACAGATCCCATTTCAAAGGATAGATCAGGTGCAGCCAACACACCTGAACACACTTAACAAGATATAGGATAGAGAGAGAACGGAATGTATATGTTTTTCAATAACATTCTTAGATCATTGACTCGGTACCGGTACTCCTTGTATATGGTCTCGTTATTTTATTGTCTTACTATTTCCTTTTATGCATATTTTTCTTACTTTTTACCTCTGCATTGTTGGGAAAAGCCTCATAAGTAAGCATAAAATAACATTTTATTTGATTCTTTGAACATTACTAATGTTTTCTTGTGGTTTTTATGGAAAGTTTTCTTAATGTTCTAAGAACATGACTTTAAATAGAACCATGAGGAAACCTGTAGGAAACGTTATGCTGAAGTATTGAAATTCCCACAGAAGAACGCTGTTTCTTCACATTCTCTGAACAATTTGAGAACATTCCCAATGTCAAAGCAGTTGGAGAACGTTCCTAGGACATTTACCCAAAAAAGTATTACATGTAACCATGTCTGCACTTTTAGGAAACGTTCTGTTAAAGTAATGAAATACCAATAAAATAATTGTATTTTGTCAAGTTCCTTAAATGTGCTGAGAATGTTTCAAAGCCAAGCAACTATCCTGCACCATTCCCAGAACTTTGTGGGAAGGTTGTATGCAAAATTACCATAGGACAACCACGCTCTCACCAAGCTCTAAGAAACATATGGTTCTCAGAACGTTATGTGCCAGCTGGGACAACCCTATGATTGGTTTCACACTATTTCTGTTAGGTATTGTACTGCCTTCCAGGTAGATTACAATAAAATGAGGCACTAGTGTTTCTTCACTCCATTAGCGGCAGCATTGAGGGAGAAAACATGGCAATTAAAAGGTGAGAATTCTGTGGAGGAACCAGCTCCATATGCAAACCTCCAGAGAGATCACCCCTCAGCCCGCTACTGTCCCTGTGCACAGACACACATGCGCCCACATGCACGCACACCTCTTCCTATGACCCGGACCGAACCAAACCCTGTCAGGGTGGGATGCACCTTTCATGTGGTCCTTTTCACCCCCCCCCTCCACTCCTACATCCCTCCTTTCCACTGCTCTCCGCTGCTCTTTGCCACACACACACACACACACACACACTTCTCAGATGTATGGCTTCGTTCCCACAGCCAATTTGAAACCAAAAACTTACATTCCCACAACTTCCAAGGAACCAAATGTGCTAGTTGGGATAGGACAGAAAGGGAGGAATAATGGAGCTTCTTCACTGCTAAGTAAAGTCCACCTAATGTCCAATGTCCACCCACTTGCTTCAAGATCCATGTCTCAGAGGAGTTGAACAAAATATTGACTCTCTAAACATGGGGGACATGGAGATGGGGTTGACGTATCAGTGTCACTGCGGCATGGGAAGATCATAAATAGAAATCACTAGGGCTGTAACGTATGCTGAGGTTAACTGTTATCATCAAGGAAAGTAGAGGTGTGTCGCATGTCTGTCTACGGACGTAACTGTGATTTATCTGTGTTTGGCATCAAATCACATCACAGATCTTAACATGGCGTCACTGAGGTAGCCTGGTTAAACAAGACTGAAGTGAAACCACCAGAGTGAAGGGTTTAGCCATGGTTTAACCAAGCTATTACTGAGGTGGAGCACAGAGAATATCTAACCATCTGAGATGTTAACGCACAATATGTGCTAACCGTATTCTCGCCATAACATGAACTACGGAGGATCAACAGAAATCACATAACATACAGTATCTTTACAGAGACCAATCATCGAAGACAGCAAACCAAGTACCTACCATACCAGAGCCCACATTTTTATCCTGTGGCGCTCAAGCTACTCTTTATAATGGAAGGTAAACACCGGTGGTCATGGTGACAGTAGTAGTGGTCAGATGGCACCAATATGCAGAGAACTAAGAATAGACCTGATGAAGAGAGAGCAATGACCCCATCTGGGATCTGCACACATAGTGGCTCTGCTGTCAAATCAAAACAAAATCAACCCCCTCCAATATCACCACCAGAGAATAGATATATTGTAATAATAATGAAATGTGAAACCAACGCTCCCTCCTCCAATATCACAGTGTTTGCTGAAGCGATTCCCCCCTCCTCTCCCCCTGGCTCCCTCTCTCAGGGGCCTGTTCAGATGGGGCTCGATATGAGGTTAGGACTCAAAGCAGAGGATGAGATATCGCCCACAGACTGTTTGCTCTGCTGAGCCCGGCGGTGTCTACAAAAAGAATGTCGGGCGGCTCCTGGAAGAGGAGCGGGTGAATGTTTGGCTATTGGGGGGGGGACTTAATCCATTGTCTAAGAGCTGAGGCAGGTGGACCTGGAACCCCATTGGCTGGTGGGTGTGGACGTTGCCTTGGGAACAGCGGTGGGCTTTATGTTGAGCGAAGGTGGTCTCAGTGAAGAGCAGCTGGGGCTTCTGGGTAGAACAGACTCTCACTGGTGCACCATGGGATATGTTCACCCCTCCACAGAGAAATAAAGCAGAGAGAGTCATGCAGATAAAGCTACATTATGTCGGCTTCAACATCAACATCTGAACTCTGTGAAATTTTGATGAGGTCTTTTAGGCTGGAGGAGCATTTACATTTACAGTGAGGGAAAAAAGTATTTGATCCCCTGCTGATTTTGTAAGTTTGCCCACTGACAAAGACATGATCAGTCTATAATTGTAATGATAGGTTTATTTGAACAGTGAGAGACAGAATAACAACAACAAAATCCAGAAAAACACATGTCAAAAATGTTATGAATTGATTTGCATTTTAATGAGGGAAATAAGTATTTGACCCCTCTGCAAAACATGACTTAGTACTTGGTGGCAAAACCCTTGTTGGCAATCACAGAGGTCAGATGTTTCTTGTAGTTGGCCACCAGGTTTGCACACATCTCAGGAGGGATTTTGTTCCACTCCTCTTTACAGGTCTTCTCCAAGTCATTAAGGTTTCGAGGCTGACGTTTGGCAACTCGAACCTTCAGCTCCCTCCACAGATTTTCTATGGGATTAAGGTCTGGAGACTGGCTAGGCCACTCCAGGACCTTGATGTGCTTCTTCTTGAGCCACTCCTTTGTTGCCTTGGCCGTGTGTTTTGGATCATTGTCATGCTGGAATACCCATCCACAACCCATTTTCAATGCCCTGGCTGAGGGAAGGAGGTTCTCACCCAAGATTTGATGGTACATGGCCTCGTCCATCGTCCCTTTGATGCGGTGAAGTTGTCCTGTCCCCTTAGCAGAAAAACACCCCCAAAGCATAATGTTTCCACCTCCATGTTTGACGGTGGGGATGGTGTTCTTGGGGTCATAGGCAGCATTCCTCCTCCTCCAAACACGGCGAGTTGAGTTGATGCCAAAGAGCTCGATTTTGGTCTTATCTGACCACAACACTTTCACCCAGTTCTCCTCTGAATCATTCAGATGTTCATTTCATTGGCAAACTTCAGACGGGCCTGTATAAGTGCTTTCTTGAGCAGGGGGACCTTGAAGGTGCTGCAGGATTTCAGTCCTTCACGGCGTAGTGTGTTACCAATTGTTTTCTTGGTGACTATGGTCCCAGCTGCCTTGAGATCATTGACAAGATCCTCCCATGTAGTTCTGGGCTGATTCCTCACCTTTCTCATGATCATTGCAACTCCACGAGGTGAGATCTTGCATGGAGCCCCAGGCCGAAGGAGATTGACAGTTATTTTGTGTTTCTTCCATTTACGAATAATCGCACCAACTGTTATCACCTTCTCACCAAGCTGCTTGGCAATGGTCTTGTAGCCCATTCCAGCCTTGTGTAGGTCTACAATCTTGTCCCTGACATCCTTGGAGAGCTCTTTGGTCTTGGCCATGGTGGAGAGTTTGGAATCTGATTGATTGATTGCTTCTGTGGACAGGTGTCTTTTATACAGGTAACAAGCTGAGATTAGGAGCACTCCCTTTAAGAGTGTGCTCCTAATCTCAGCTCGTTACCTGTATAAAAGACACCTGGGAGCCAGAAATCTTTCTGATTGAGAGGGGGTCAAATACTTATTTCCTTTATTAAAATGCAAATCAATTTATTACATTTTTGACATGCGTTTTTCTGGATTTTGTTGTTGTTATTCTGTCTCTCACTGTTCAAATAAACCTACCATTAAAATTATAGACTGATCATTTATTTCTTAGTGGGCAAACGTACAAAATCAGCAGGGGATCAAATACTTTTTTCTTATCCAGAGCGACTTACAGTTAGTGAGTGCATACATTTTCATACTAGCCCCCCGTGGGAAACGAACCCACAACCCTGGCGTTGCAAGCACCATGCTCTACCAACTGAGCTACAGGGGACTGTAGTGTGGGTAGCGTGGTGTTAGTGTGGGTTTTAAAAGAGGTGGAGGAGAGGATAACCTTCAAACAGAACATGAACCCTGGGGCAGTGCTCAGATAGAGAGGAGAGCAGTGTGTGTCTGTCTCTGTGTCCCAATGATCTGCTCTGCAAAGCTTAAAGGCTCCTTTAGATCCATTCGATTGGATAATGATGAAAACATGATTCTATTGACACAAAATGTTAGAAATGCTCACAAGATCATTGAAAATCCATATGTTGTTTTTAATGATGATGATTTGGGTAATTATTATTGATCATGTTTAGTCACAGCATTGAATTATTTATCTGTTGTGCTATTAATGCATCCAAGTAAATGTACGCATGACTGTAAGTTGCTTTGGATAAAAGTGTCTGCTATATTTCATATATATGTTATAAATTACCAGGAATCTCTAACATTATCCAAACTATTGTCTGACAAAATATACAAAAAATTATATATGAGCTTCTGAAGTAGTGTAAAAAAAAAGCACAAAACTTTTGGTTGTACAACCGATGAAAACTCAGGTTTACATAAGTATTATGCAAACCAACCCAATAACTGGACTAAAATACTGTTAATTCAAACAGTACAGTATATCCATCACCACTCCAATACTGTGGATGTTATGGAACAGCTAGTGTGAATCATTGTAGACTACTAGGGATAAATATTTCCTCTGCAATATCTGATGTTCAGAGTGAACCACATTAAGCTACGACACTTTTCTACAGCTCCACTAAAGCCTTTACAACACCCTACAAGCACTGGGGTGAAAGGAAAGAACATGTTCCAACCCCTCAGTTCTGCTGTAGCTTCTCCGTCCACAGCTCCCACTACCTCATAAAGCACCGGGAGAAAGAGAGAGGGCGTCTCTGAAGCTGTCAAACAGTACCATGGGGGGGGGGGGGAATGGAACACCAACACAGCCTCTCTCTCTCTTCCCCTATGATCTGCGGCTTTGTGCCGGGAGAAAGATAAACGATTTGGAGCTGCGTGGGATGCCCTCCCCCTGGAAGAGAGCAACAATGCCAAGATGCCGATGGAGGGATGGTGGGTGGGGGGGGGGGGTGGAGTAGAGAGGTTGAGATGAGGTTGGAGGAGAGGGGTGGTGAGGGAGGGTAGGTGTTTAAGGGATGTGCAGATGCCTGTGGGGACGCTCACAGGAAATAGAATCCGGGTCCAGTGGAACCAGGCATTGATTTCCCCCCCGCAGCTCAGCGCCAGCTGCCGGCCTCCAGCCCAGGCCAACGGCCCTCTGATACGGTTTGCCATTTTCCCACAAGAGCCCGCAAAGACTGCTTCTCACAAATCAATGGCGCTTTTTGGCTGGCTAGACCTCCGCCGTGTTAGAGAGGAAATAGCCAGGATAATAAATACTATCAGCAACGAACATGATTAGTCCAATACAGTGGAGGTTCAGACCTCTTCTCCCTATAGAGGGGTGTGTTTTTGGGGGAGTTTGTGTGTAAGTGTGTGCGCACGTGCTACGAGTGAGTGTGTGTTTGAGTGAGCTTGTGCATGTGTGTTTTCAGGTGGTTTGTCACTCCCACTAAGAGCTCCTTTAAGGTCCCTCTGGTGGTTCTCCAGTGCTGCTCAGGCCAGATCAAGCTTATTATACACTCTGAAATTAGGATTGATTTCTGTGGCCGGACTCCTCCTGTGGGTGTCTCCGCCTAAAGAGGCTGGAGGGCCCTCTAGGTAAAGTCTGTTCTCTCTGTCTCTGTCTCTGTCTCTGTCTCTGTCTCTGTCTCTGTCTCTGTCTCTGTCTCTGTCTCCTCTCTCTCTCTCTCTCTCTCTCTCTCTCTCTCTCTCTCTTCTCTCTCTCTCTCTCTCTTCTCTCTCTCTCTCTCTCTCTCTCTCTCTCTCTCTCTCTCTCTCTCTCTTCTCTCTCTCTCTCTCTCTCTCTCTCTTCTTCTCTCTCTCTCTCTCTCTCTCTCTCTCTCTCTCTCTCTCTCTCTCTCTCTCTCTCTCTCTCTCTCTCTCTCTCTCTCTCTCTCTCTCTCTCTCTCTCTCTCTCTCTCTCTCTCTCTCTCTCTCTCTCTCTCTCTCTCTCTCTCTCTCTCTCTCTCTCTCTCTCTCTCTCTCTCTCTCTCTCAACATCTGCAGTACATCATAAACAATCAAGGCAGTCAGCACTAATCTTCAACAGCTCTGAAATAGAATGTCGCCTCAAACAGAGAGAAGGGAGACAGGTTAGCTAAGGACACAAAAGTTTTGTGTACGCACAGACAGAGAGACAAAAGCTCCTTGCATTGATTTATTCTCTGAAATAATAGAGATTACAAAGACAGACCAGACCGACAATCCTCTGCACCTGGCCTGAGCCCTTATCTTCACGACTGAAGATAATAGTCGCTCTGATAGGTGGACAGCATTTCAATTGCAAGATTGTCAGAAGTAGTTAACACATAGAGGATGGGCAGCACTTGTCAAAGATGAGTGGCAACAAGAATCATGTGGGCTGAGTGAGTACATAAAGAAACGCTATCCATGTTCCCATTGACTTAACACAGAATTTCAAGCAAGCTTCACAGAGAAATACAATCAGATTCATTAAAGTGGCCTTATGTTGAACAAACAAGAGCACATATTACACATTAGGATTTTCTTCACATAGATACAGTTTTGATGGATCGATCAGCAAACTTTGGCAAGACAAAAATAACCAGTGTTTGAGGAGCCCAACACACCATCCTCTCATAGAGGGGTTGTATAATAGTTTCATTTTTACAGCAGTTGTATAACGGGAGTATTTTGCACCTCAGTTAGACACACTCATATTTCGCTGGAGGTGTTGTAGCAAAATCTATTGCATTGCTTGCTTTCCTGTGCAGAAGGAGCATCCACCACCCACTCTGTCCTATCTCTCTCCATTCAGGAATCACTTTAATCCTGATCAGCCAGCCACACAGCACAGAGACACTAATCTGGCTGTCTGCTTTTCACCGCAACCGGCAGGAAAGCAAGCTCAAGCTGCAGTCTCTTAAACACAGTTGATCTAAACAAGAGCACTAGGCAGCTGTAGCTACAGTATACCAGTTCTAGCAACATGCCCTCCACCATAGAGAGGTAATATCAAGAAAGAGAAGCAAGTTCGCCAAAGGTACTGCATCATGGGTGTGGACTGGAGTAATCTACAGTTATCCGCCCTGTATTTAAGTTCTCCCAGAACTGTAGCCTATGCTGCGGAGTCATGTCAGGTTTGATTTATGACAAGCTTATCTGGCTCAAGGGGGAGAGAGGGGAGGAGGGGTGGTGTTGGGGGGAGGGGGTGGTAGGAGGAAAGAGCGAGGGAAGGAGGGGAATGAGACAGGTGGGAAAGGAGGGTACAGTTAAAAGTGTCACAGCTATTTTAAGTGGTGCAAAACTTCATGAAAAATGGCAGATGCGATGCCTTCTCGCTGCATATTCCAGTGTGTTTTCAAGTTTCACAAGAAAGTTCTCCTAACATCTTGTCTGTTAGGCTTTGTCACATTTGTGTGGAGGGAAGGGAAGGGAAGCAGCCCTCGCTTTAACACACCCAAAAGTTCCTTGTCTTCTCTTCTGCGCTCCAGCCGACTCTTTTATCAGTGCAATTTGAGCTTGTGAACTTCACAACACAACATACAGTATTCATACCAGGTGCTTCATTGAGCTGCCATTGACACACAACAAAGGGGCATCGAAATTCTCCGGCCTGTGTTAAATATGTTGCTGCGGTTTCAAACAGACAGAAGTGTATGTGGTGTGTGTGTGTGTGTGCGTCCCTGTGCGTGTATGTGCATCACTGCCCACATAACAACCCATCCAACTGTACTTCTGTGTTTGTGGCTGTAATACAAGAGGAGTCAGGCGAGGTTGGGGGCGGAGGGGCCGGAACCAAAGTGCTGCTCGTCGCCATGGAAACAGAGGCTGAGTGATAAGCCGCACTTGGTGTGTTAAAGCGCTTTACAGACATATTTCTGTTTATGGAAACGCTACGGGACCAGCTAGCAGCCATCGAACAAGCTGTGAACAGCTCTACCACTGAACTGATCACATTGTGCCAGGAGAACCATATCTCAAGCTGTCTCACATGCTCACACATTTAGTCAAGCAATAATGAGACAAAGAAATGGGAAAAAATAGCAGCTACTTGATTGATAAACTGCTGAGAAAGAAAGTTGTGTAGCTTTTCTTTCAGTCAGTCAGTGATGAGGCTTTTGAACACGTGACAAGCTAAAGGCGCACAGAAAGGAGATGTCATTATCCTGAATATGCTAAGAAAAATTGAACTCCCTGAAACACTAATCAACTGTATACCATTATATGGCTTAGTTGGAATGTCCTTTGTGGTTGCTCATAGTATTCCTTATCTTTTAACCCATAAGAGTCTAAGCCCTGTCTAAGCTGGGCGAGGGGTTCTACTAAGCTATATGGAATTGTTTTAAGGAAGTCATACCAAGGATAATTTTGCTATTCATTTTGAATTTTAAGACCCCTTGAAGTATCCTAAAAATATGTTTAAAAAATATTTGATTGAACATTTTATTTGGCCTTACTTTTATTAGCCCATAGAAACGCATTGAATAACAGATTCACTACATGGAACAACAGATAGTCCCACAAAAAAATCAAAAGGAAGTTTGTTCTGAAGTGTCTGTCATATATCTGAGAGATATAAGAAAGATCAGGAAAGAACAATTTTAACACGTATTTAACGCCTTATTTTTGGAACAAAACAGTCTCCATATATACTTCCATTAATTTTTTCAACTGTACCGGGGGACCTTCAGACGAGTCTTGTGAGGCCTGTGGGCGTCCTAGAGCAAAACAACCAACACTGTACTGTACGTGTTTGTGAGTCTCATCTTTCCATAGAGGGGTCATAATAGTTTGTAGGCCTCACTGTTCGGACGGTGAGAAGACCTACTTTCGGGATGTCTCATGGCCTGACAAACACCGCTCTAGCTCTGTCACCTTTCACCGCAGATGCGGAAGTGCGACATCGACGGATGAGGTGGATTGAGATGCATCCAATGAAAAAAAACGGATATCTTGCGCAGGGGCGCGGACATTGATCTAGTCAAGTTATTAAATTAATCGCAATTCCACAAGAAAGTATCCTTCATGTAAAAGTATTTTTTCAGTGTAACAGCTAAAAATAGAGCATGGGCTGTCATTAATGTAGAGGAAGTCATGTTGCCTGGAATAATAACATATTAATCGGGTAACACTTTAGTTGGATAAAGGACATTAGGAATACTAAAGAGACAGAACGGAAGCCATTACAGAGGGGCTAGAGTAACTACATCCCTCATCTGAATGTGGCACTAGCAGTGCTTTGATGTGATAACGATGTTCTATCTTTGAAAAGGAATAACTCCTTTGCCTCCCCGTGCGCCTGAGACAGTAAATCCCTGCGCAACAAGAGTGGTGAACCATGGTTTCCTGGGCTATCGGGGAGCCACAAGAATCAAAGACAAGCCCTCCAGATGAACTCCCTCCAGAGTGGGCTGAACCAGCCGCACAGGAGTAAATGCGCAAAGAAGATTTTGTGGCCACTGGCGTGCCAGCGCCTCCATTCCCAACAGAGAAGAAAAGACGACAATGAGCGTTTTCTCGCAGTGAGACTAGATCTACGTGGGTCATACCTTGGAGTCCAGGAATGTAGCCACCACGCCTGAAGTAGAGGGCCTTCCCTAGCCAAAAGATCTGTACTGGGGACAAGCAAGTGTGCACTGCTCCACAACAAGAGGGAGCGAGCCATGATAGGGGTAGCCTTGTTTTTCAAGTGCCAGAAAACACCCTTAGGTGTTTCCAGGTATAAGATATGGAGTGTACTCTGTGAAACTGTCCACATCCCCCATATTACCCATACCGTGGGATAAAATCCTGCCCTTGGGAGCACCCTGTACGGAGGGCCCGTGGACATGAAGGGGATACCTAAAGCACTTGGTTTAGGTGGTATGCCACATCAAGGTTTGCCAGTAGTTATCATTTTTACATTTACATTTTAGTCATTTAGCAGACACTCTTATCCAGAGCGACTTACAGGAGCAATTGGGGTTAAGTGCCTTGCTCAAGGGCACATCAGATATTTCACCTACTCGGCTCGGGGTTTCGAACCAGCAACCTTTCGGTTACTGGCTCAAACCTCTTAACAGCTAGTTAGCCATGAGGACGTTAGCCATGAGGCACTGCTACAGTGGGGACCAAAATTATTGACACCCTCGATAAAGATGAGCAAAAATGACTGTATAAAATAAATAATTCAAATACTGAGCTATATTGTATGCTCAAAGAAAGTGGGGAAATGATATTATTTTATACTAATACAATTGCTCAGAGAATTTTGTTTAACAAGTATTACTTTTTTTCTCAAAAAGGGTCAAAATTATTGACACCCCTGTTTTCAATACCTTACCTTGTGAGCCTTTTTCTAAAATGTTGGAGAACACATTGGTAGGGATCTTAGACCATTCTGCTACACAGAATGCTTCCAGATCCTTGATATCCTTCGTCTGCGCTTATGGACTGCCCTCTTCAGGACCAGTGGAAACAAAATGGCCCCACAACATCAAAGATCCACCACCATATTTGCATATATTTTTCACAGGTGTGGGGTGTGCTCATGCATTCTCATTGACGCCAAACCCACCACTGGTGTGCGTGGCCAAATAGCTTTATTTTCATGTCATCCAACAAATGTAAATGCTTGCAGTTTGCTAAATGGCATTGGTCAGATGACATGAAAATAGAGCTCTGGCCACGCACACCAGTTGTGGGTTTGACGTCGAAATGAGAATGTAATATATAGTGGTGGATCTTTGATGTTATGGGGCTATTTTGCTTCCACTGGTCCTGGGGCCCTTGTTAAGGTGAACGGCATCATGAACTTTACCCAGTACCAGGACATTTTTGCCAAAAACCTGATTGCCAGGGGGCTGAAACGTGGCTGCAATGTAGGGGAGTAGTGAACTACATGTAGTTCAACTAGTAATTAAACTACAGCACATTTTGCAGTAGCTTGGTGGTAGTTGAATTACATTCAAATCTTGGTAATGTTTTCAGTAATTATTTTATTGCTATGTAGCGAACTACTGGAACTTCACACTACTTGTTTTGCAAAAATAAAATAAAAATGTGTGAAGTAGGCAATAATCTCCTTTCTTTTTCAGCATCAGACCTGCCTAATTCTCACTTGAAACCTAATTTGTGTGTTTAATAGGCTAAATGACACATTTTGTTAACATCTGACTCCAGAGTGTTCTGTTCTTGCAATTAGTAGTCAATGAAATTTCAGATTTAGATATGATCATTTTTCACAAAGTAGCTTTAGTTAAAAGCAAACATTTTTATAAGTGTAGCTTTAGTGTAACTTAACTTCTTCCAGTGTGAAGTAATTAGTAGCTTGGTAAACTATATATTTTTATAGTAGCTTCCCCAACACTGCTTGGCTCCAGTGACCTGGGGCAGTGGTCGGGAGAGGTTGTGTTTTCTCTAGCAGGAGGTAAGCTTGGCTTCTTATATGGTGTTGAGTAAAGCTTAAACCATGTATTTAGATTGTAGGTAGGTAGTTGTAGTTAGGTATTGTAGGTAGCTTATTTAGGTAGTTATTGTAGGTAATTATTGTAGGTAAGTAGGTAAGTATTGTATACGGCGGAGCCCGGCTGAAGCACGAGGCTAGCTAACCCACTACCTAGACCAATAAAGCTAGCTAGCTAGCGGGTAGCTACTGGTAACTTTTAGCAATGGTGGATAGTTGTTTCCAATGTTATTTCACGCTTAAGAGTACCTGTAATTAAGCCAGCTAGCTACCTACCATTCAGCTGTTTTTCTAACCTCATTATCTGAGGCATTGACGTTAGGTAGTTAGTAGCTACTGTACTTAATTACAGCTACTGATTGCAGAAGACAAATGTCTTCTTGTCTGCCACCCAGACAGCTGGCGTCGGGTAAGTTTGGCTTTATACATAGCTTGGGCTTTGTCGAGTAAGGCTTAAATGATGTATTTAGATTGTAGTTAGGTATTGTAGGTAGGCATCGTGGGCTGTTGTGGGTAGTTATTGTAGGTTAGCATTGTATTCGGCGGTGCCGGGTGTAGCACGAAGCTAGCTAGCTAGCTAACTCACCTCCTGGAGTAGCTATTAGCAACGGTAGCAACTAGATACAATATCCTTCTAGCCAGCTACATTTGTTCGCAGCGCCGCCGTTTTTTCAAACAAAGTCAACACAGCAGCCATTGCTAGCTAGCCAACACGACCAGCTAGCTGTACTGTAGCAGCTAAATACAATATATTTGTGCTAGCTAGCCAACGTTTAATTATTGCTGCGTTACGAAAGGAACTAGACACGGACACGAATTATCTGTTTAGTGTGTTAACACACTATTGGTAGTTTGTTGTAACCAAGTATTGGTGCTAAACTGTGTGTTATTGGATGCTAGCATGCTAGTTAGCTATGGCGTCATAGTTAGCTAGCTGAATAAAGTAAGTTGAGTCTATTCCTTGAAACATTGAACCGCTGTAGTTCACAACAATTCTAATTTCTAAAGTGGAAGTTGGGAGAGTTTTTATTCGGGTGGTTCAGTGATACAATTATAGTTTCTGAGGTGGAAGTTGGGTGAGTTATATTTGGGAGTTTTGGTGAGGGAGGCCCTACTCTCTCCTTTCCCAGATGTTTAGTTCATTTCATTCCGATCTCCTCTGCATTATTGCAGCCATTTGCTACAGCCTGTCAACTATGCCTCTGCCTATCCCTGTTCTCTCCTCTCCGCACAGGCTACACAAACACCTCACACCGCGTGGCTGCTGCCTCTCTAACCTGGTGGTCCCTGCACGCACCCCACACCTGGAGTTCCAGGTCTCATGCAGCCTCTGGAACTGCCGTTCTGCTGCCAACAAGGCTGACTTCATCCCAGCCTATGCTAACCTCCAGTCCCTCGACTTCCTGGCGCTGACGGAAACATGGATTACCACTGAAAACACTGCTACTCCTACTGCTCTCTCCTCGTCTGACCATGTGTTCTCGCATACCCCGAGAGCATCTGGTCAGAGGGGTGGTGGCACAGGAATCCTCATCTCTCCCAAGTGGACATTCTCAATTTTTCCCCTAACCCATCTGTCTATCTCCTCATTTGAATTCCATGCTGTCACAGTCACTAGCCCATTTAAGCTTAATATCCTTGTCATCTATCGCCCTCCAGGTTCCCTTGGAGAGTTCATCAATGAGCTTGACGCCTTGATAAGTTCCTTTCCTGAGGATGGCTCACCCCTCACAGTTTTGGGGGATTTCAACCTCCCTATGTCCACATTTGACTCATTTCTCTCTGCCTCCTTCTTTCCACTCCTCTCCTCTTTTGACCTCACCCTCTCACCGTCCCCCCCTACTCACAAGGCAGGCAATACGCTTGACCTCATCTTTACTAGATGCTGCTCTTCTACTAATCTCACTGCAACTCCCCTCCATGTCTCCGACCACTACTTTGTATCCTTTTCTCTCTCGCTCTCCTCCAACACTACTCACTCTGCCCCTACACAGATGGTAATGCGCCGCCGCAACCTTCGCTCTCTCTCTCCCACTACTCTCTCCTCTTCCATCCTATCATCTCTTCCCTCTGCTCAATCCTTCTCCCTCCAATCTCCTGATTCTGCCTCCTCAACCCTCCTCTCCTCCCTTTCTGCATCCTTTGACTCTCTGTGTCCCCTATCCTCCCGGCCGGCTCGGTCCTCCCCTCCAGCTCCGTGGCTTGATGACTCATTGCGAGCTCACAGAACAGAGCTCCGGGCAGCGGAGCGGAAATGGAAGAAAACTAAACTCCCTGCCGACCTGGCATCTTTTCACTCCCTCCTCTCTACATTTTCTTCATCTGTTTCTGCTGCTAAGGCCACTTTCTACCACTCTAAATTCCAAGCATCTGCCTCTAACCCTAGGAAGCTCTTTGCCACATTCTCCTCCCTGCTGAATCCTCCCCCCCCCCCCTCCTCTCTCTCTGTGGATGACTTCGTCAACCACTTTGAAAAGAAGGTTGACGACATCCGATCCTCGTTTGTTAAGTCTAATGACACTGCTGGTCCTGCTCTCACTGCCCTACCCTATGCTTTGACTTCTTTCTCCCCTCTCTCTCCAGATAAAATCCTGCGACTTGTGACTGCAGGCCGCCCAACAACCTGCCCGCTTGACCCCATCCCTTCCTCTCTTCTCCAGACCATCTCCGGTGACCTTCTCCCCTACCTCACCTCGCTTATCAACTCATCCTTGACCGCTGGCTATGTCCCTTCCGTCTTCAAGAGAGCGAGAGTTGCACCCCTTCTCAAAAAACCAACACTCGATCCCACTGATGTCAACAACTACAGACCAGTATCCCTTCTTTCTTTTCTTTCCAAAACTATTGAGCGTGCCGTCTTTAGCCAACTCTCTTGCTATCTCTCTCAGAATGACCTTCTTGATCCAAACCAGTCAGGTTTCAGGACTGGTCATTCAACTGAGACTGCTCTTCTCTGTGTCACGGAGGCTCTCCGCACTGCTAAAGCTAACTCTCTCTCCTCTGCTCTGCTCTTGTCCTTCTAGACCTGTCTGCTGCCTTTGATACTGTGAACCATCAGATCCTCCTCTCCACCCTCTCCGAGCTGGGCATCTCCGGCGCGGCTCACTCCTGGATTGCGTCCTACCTGACCGGTCGCTCCTACCAAGTGGCGTGGCGAGAAGCTGTCTCCGCACCACGTGCTCTCACCACTGGTGTCCCCCAGGGCTCAGTTCTAGGCCCTCTCCTATTCTCCCTATACACCAAGTCACTTGGCTCTGTCATATCCTCACATGGCCTCTCCTATCATTGCTACGCTGACGATACACAACTAATCTTCTCCTTTCCCCCTTCTGATAACCAGGTGGCGAATCACATCTCTGCATGTCTGGCAGACATATCAGTATGGATGACGGATCACCACCTCAAGCTGAACCTTGGCAAGACGGAGCTGCTCTTCCTCCCGGGGAAGGACTGCCCGTTCCATGATCTCGCCATCACGGTTGACAACTCCGTTGTGTCCTCCTCCCAGAGTGCGAAGAGCCTTGGCGTGACCCTGGACAACACCCTGTCGTTCTCCGCTAACATCAAGGCGGTGACCCGATCCTGCAGGTTCATGCTCTACAACATTCGGAGAGTACGACCCTGCCTTACACAGGAAGCGGCACAGGTCCTAATCCAGGCACTTGTCATCTCCCGTCTGGATTACTGCAACTCGCTGTTGGCTGGGCTCCCTGCCTGTGCCATTAAACCCCTACAACTCATCCAGAATGCCGCAGCCCGTCTGGTGTTCAACCTTCCCAAGTTCTCTCACGTCACCCCGCTCCTCCGCACACTCCACTGGCTTCCAGTTGAAGCTCGCATCTGTTACAAGACCATGGTGCTTGCCTATGGAGCTGTGAGGGGATCGGCACCTCTGTACCTTCAGGCTCTGATCAGTCCCTACACCCAACCGAGGGCATTGCGTTCATCCACCTCTGGCCTGCTGGCTCCCCTTCCTCTGCGGAAGCATAGTTCCCGCTCAGCCCAGTCAAAACTGTTCGCTGCTCTGGCACCCCAATGGTGGAACAAGCTCCCTCACGACGCCAGGACAGCGGAGTCACTCACCACCTTCCGGAGACATTTAAAACCCCACCTCTTTAAGGAATACCTGGGATAGGATAAAGTAATCATTCTACCCCCCCACCCCCTAAAAAATAAATTTAAAAAAATAATAAATAACATATTGTAAAGTGATTATCCCACTGGCTATAGGGTGAATGCACCAATTTGTAAGTCGCTCTGGATAAGAGCGTCTGCTAAATGACGTAAATGTAAATGTAAATGTAGATCTTCCAGCAAGACAATAACCCCAAGCACACATAAACATCTACAAATAAATGGTTAATTGGCCACAAAATCAACATTTTGCCATGGCCATCTCAGTCTCTGGACTTGATACCCATTGAAAACCTGTGGTTTGAATTGAAGAGGGCAGTCCATAAACGCAACGAAGGATATCAAGGATCTGGAAGGATTCTGTATGGAGGAATGGTCGAAGATCGCTCCAAAAAATGTAATATTTTTATTTAACCTTTATTTTATCCGGGAGTCATACTGAGACCAAGGTCTATTTTACAGATGAGCCCTGAATTACAGAAATTACACACATCAAAATATAAATACAAAATGCAAGCAGAAAGAAAACATGGTCATAAAAAACAAACACATTCATCAGTAATAAGGTGCAAGAAAACTAAAAGCTGATTTACCTAACTCAGTAGAAAGACCAAAGGAATTTACAGAGTTAGCCATCCCTGAGACCGGGTGTGGTAACTCTTATGTCTAAAGTTCAGTAATGATGTTAGGTACAGTTGGAGTTTTTGTAAAAGGGATTTATAAATGAAAACATAGCAATGTATTAACCTACATGACATCAAAGAGGGCCAACCACCTTTCTGGTAGAGAATGCAGTGGAGTACTAAAACTGTTGCCTGTAATAAAGTGCAATGCGCTATGATAAACCATCTAATAATGGCTTTAATGAATTAGCAGCTGCTTTCATATATACTTACAGTGAGGGAAAAAAGTATTTGATCCCCTGCTGATTTTGTACGTTTGCCCACTGACAAAGAAATGATCAGTCTATAATTTTAATGGTATGTTTATTTGAACAGTGAGAGACAGAATAACAACAACAAAATCCAGAAAAACGCATGTAAAAATTTTTATAAATTGATTTGCATTTTAATGAGGGAAATAAGTATTCGACCCCCTCTCAATCAGAAAGATTTCTGGCTCCCAGGTGTCTTTTATACAGGTAACGAGCTGAGATTAGGAGCACACTCTTAAAGGGAGTGCTCCTAATCTCAGTTTGTTACCTGTATAAAAGACACCTGTCCACAGAAGCAATCAATCAATCAGATTCCAAACTCTCCACCATGGCCAAGACCAAAGAGCTCTCCAAGGATGTCAGGGACAAGATTGTAGACCTACACAAGGCTGGAATGGGCTACAAGACCATTGCCAAGCAGCTTGGTGAGAAGGTGACAACAGTTGGTGCAATTATTTGCAAATGGAAGAAACACAAAAGAACTGTCAATCTCCCTCGGCCTGGGGCTCCATGCAAGATCTCACCTCGTGGAGTTGCAATGATCATGAGAACGGTGAGGAATCAGCCCAGAACTACACGGGAGGATCTTGTCAATGATCTCAAGGGAGCTGGGACCATAGTCACCAAGAAAACAATTGGTAACACACTACGCCGTGAAGGACTGGAATCCTGCAGCGCCCGCAAGGTCCCCCTGCTAAAGAAAGCACATATACAGGCCCGTCTGAAGTTTGCCAATGAACATCTGAATGATTCAGAGGAGAACTAGGTGAAAGTGTTGTGGTCAGATGAGACCAAAATCAAGCTCTTTGGCATCAACTCAACTCGCTGTGTTTGGAGGAGGAGGAATGCTGCCTACGACCCCAAGAACACCATCCCCACCTTCAAACATGGAGGTGGAAACATAATGCTTTGGGGGTGTTTTTCTGCTAAGGGGACAGGACAACTTCACCGCATCAAAGGGACGATGGACGGGGCCATGTACCGTCAAATCTTGGGTGAGAACTTCCTTCCCTCAGCCAGTGCATTGAAAATGGGTCGTGGATGGGTATTCCAGCATGACAATGACCTAAAACACACAGCCAAGGCAACAAAGGAGTGGCTCAAGAAGAAGCACATTAAGGTCCTGGAGTGGCCTAGCCAGTCTCCACACCTTAATCCCATAGAAAATCTGTGGAGGGAGCTGAAGGTTCGAGTTGCCAAACGTCAGCCTCAAAACCTTAATGACTTGGAGAAGATCTGCAAAGAGGAGTGGAACAAAATCCCTCCTGAGATGTGTGCAAACCTGGTGGCCAACTACAAGAAATGTCTGACCTCTGTGATTGCCAACAAGGGTTTTGCTACCAAGTACTAAATCATGTTTTGCAGAGGGGTCAAATACTTATTTCCCTCATTAAAATGCAAATCAATTTATAACTTTTTGACATGCGTTTTTCTGGATTTTTTTGTTGTTATTCTGTCTCTCACTGTTCAAATAAACCTACCATTAAAATTATAGACTGATCATGTCTTTGTCAGTGGGCAAACATACAAAATCAGCAGGGGATCAAATACTTTTTTCCCTCACTGTAACAAAAATATAAAAACAACACGTAAAGTGTTGATCCTATGTTTCATGAGCTGAAATAAAAGATCCCAGAAATGTTCCATATGCACAAAAAGCTTATTTCTCTCAAATGTTGTTCACACATCTGTTTACATCCCTGTTAGTGAGCATTTCTCCTTTTCCAAGATAATCTATCCACCTGACAGGTGTGGCATATCAAGAAGCTGATTAAACAGCATGATCATTACACAGGTGCACCTTGTGCTGGGGACAATAAAAGGGCACTTTAAAATGTGCAGTTTTGTCACACCACACAATGCCACAGAGTTTTGAGGGAGCGTGCAATTGGCATGCTAACTGCAGGATTGTCCACCAGAGTTGTTGCCAGAGAATTGAATGTTCATTTCTCTACCATAAGCCGCCTCCAACATCGTTTTAGAGAATTTGGCAGTACGTCCAACCCGGCCTCACAACCGCAGACCATGTGTAACCACGCCAGCCCAGGACCTCCACGTGCGGCTTCTTCACCTGCAGGATCGTCTGATACCAGCCACCCGGACAGCTGATGAAACTGAGGAATATGTCTGTCAGTGGAGGCGGCTGAGGGGAGAATGGCTCATAATAATGGATGGAATGGAGTAAATTGAAATTCGTAACATATTGTACGTTTTGCATTTCGTAACATATTGTACGAATTGCAATTCGTGACATATAATACTGAATGGAGTGTCTCGGATTTACATACAGAATCATACGAAATGCTCTGAGACCACGTTGGATGGCCAGATATTTGTAAACAGGGACATGATCAATATGGGCACCATCATAAGTACATATGCTTAAATCATCAGAGTTATTTTTATGCGTTCAACATACTTATTTTTACCTGCATTCAATAGTAATTTCAGGTCAATAAAGTTTTATGTAATACAATGAAGGCAGACTGTAGTTCAGATAGAGCCTGGTCAACCGTGGGGGCAATAGCATACACAATAGTATCGTTGGCATACAAGTGCAGGTTATAATTTTTTACAGACAAGTCAAGATTGTTAATGCAAACAGTAAAAAGTAAAGGACCCAGAATCGACCCCTGCGGGACACCTTTCGTTATGTCCAGAAAACCTGATTTAACACCATCAGTAGATACACTGAGTTCGATCTGTCAAGTAATTTTTAAACCAGTTACATGGAGCCTGGTCTAGGCCAATTGAGGAAAGCCTCTGAATTAGCAGTGAGCGATCAACAGTATCAAATGCCTTTGACAGGTCAATGAAGAGGGCAGCACGATGTTGCCTTTTATCCATATAGTTAACCACATAATTTATAACTAGGCATGCAGCAGAGGTATGAGCTATGACCTGGTCTAAAACTGACGGATGTACAATTATAATACATTTCAAAGATAAGAAAGATCTTAGCTGAGAATTACTCAAGGATTTTAATACTTTTGCTAGGCAACAAAGTTTAGAAATAGGGTGATAATTATTTTGTTCAGAATGGTCACTAAGTTTGTGAAGGGGGAGTACATGGGCCACCTTCCAAACCTTGGGAATAGTACCATATATAATTGTTATGTTAAAAATGTGTCTTAACGATTCCACAATCGGGGGCAGAAAGCTGCAGCAAAAATGGATCAAGCATATCAGCCCCAGTTGATTTGTTTTACATCAATCTTAATAAAGGCATCTAACACATCACAGGTAGTAAATTGTTGAAATGAAAACAAAGATTCACTAGAAGTTGACAGGTTAACCATCTAGTTAGCTAGAGGGAAGAGCAGTCCACTGACTGACCAGGGTCAATTAAAGCACAATTTCTCTCGAATAAAAAGCCTGCCAAGATAAAATGCTGATTAAAAGCATCAGTTATCCGATGCCAGAGTCAGACAGAACTTTTCCAAAATTTTGAAGGATCACCAGCAGAGTCAGACATAGAGTTTAAAAAGTAGCTTGATTTAGCTTTCTTATTCGAGACAGAACATCTGTTTCTCAGTTATCTGAAAGATTGCCAGTCCACTAAAGAGTCAGTTTTCCTTGCTTTGGCCCAGGCCTGATTTCTCATCTGAATGAGCTCAGATAGCTCTGAAGAAAACCAAGGGTTAAGATCTATCTTTGACTCTGAATTGTTTAAAAGGGGCGTGTTTATCTGTCAGAGGAATAAATATGGCGGATACATTTTCTAGAGCCAACTCAAGGTCAGGAATACAGGAGACAGTTGCTAAATCAGAGTAGAACATGCCATGTAAAAACCTTTGAGAAGAAAACTTTTAAAAATGTATCTTCTTCATTAAACAAGGATTAGTATTTTGCTGTTTGGTATCTCTAATACATACTGTAGGACATTGATCACTGAGATGATTTTCAAATACGCCACTCAACAAATATTTATGGGGGTTATTAGTAAGAATGAAATCAATCAATTAGGAGTTAACAGGGTTTTTCACATTTAGTATAGCCGCATAACTGAAGGCATGGTCGCAAACCCGGCTTGTCAGGCTTTCGTTGTCTCTGTCAATTTTTTTGCCATCTTATTTATTGCTATTGCCAGGCTAAGAAACCCGAAGAATAACAAATTGTTTTTTTTGGTAGGAAACTACGAAAACAAAATACAAACTCTAGCCCACAACGTACAAAGGGGGGAGCACACTCAACCACAATGGGACAGTTTAGTTGTGGCAAAGTTTGACAGTCTCACATTCCAAATGTTTGTTTTAAAGGTCAAGAACAGTCAAAATCATGTTTTTCATGACATTGGAAGATATTTGGATGAAAACAGATCAAAGTATGCTGACCAAAGTATGTTGCTTCTACATTGATACAAGTTTTATCATAAAGTTACTGGTCCCTTCCTAATGTCAAACACTTGGATGCAGGGGGCGGGATTATTAAGGGGATAAGGTGACATCACCCTAACGTCTAATTTTAATACACCAACGGTAACATATTCTCTTACGTAATTTTAATAAGTACTGCCTTGTAACCAATATCGGAGAAGGCGTGTTTGCGGAGGGGTGTGGTTTATATAGCTACAGTGCATTCAGAAAGAATTCAGACCCCTTCCCTTTTTCCACATTTTGTTATGTTACAGCCATATTCTAAAAAGGATTAAATTATTTTTTTCCCCTTTATCAACCTACACATAACACCCCATAATGACAAAGCAAAAACAGGTTTAGACATTTTTGCAAATGTATATATGTAAAAAAAATAGAAATACCTTATTTACATAAGTATTCAGACCCTTTGCTATGAGACTCGAAATTGAGCGCAGGTGCATCCTGTTTCCATTGAACATCCTTGAGATGTTTCTACAACTTGATTGTAGTCCACCTGTGGTATATTCAATTGATTGGACAGGATGTGGAAAGGCACATACCTTTCTATACAAGGTCCCACAGTTGACAGTGCATGTCAGAGCAAAAACCAAGCCATGAGGTCGAAGGAATTGTCGGGAAGAGTTCCGAGACAGGATTGTGTCAAGGCACAGATCTGGGGAAGGGTATCAAAACATTTCTGCAGCATTTAAGGTCCCCAAGAACACAGTGGCCTCCATCATTCTTAAATGTAAGAAGTTTGGAACCCCCAAGACTCGTCCTAGAGCTGGCTGCCCAGCCAAACTGAGCAATCGGGGGAGAAGGGCCTTGGCCAGGGAGGTGACCAAGAACCCGATAATCACCCTTACAGAGCTCCAGATCCTCTGTGGAGATGGTTGTCCTTCTGTAAGGTTATTCCATCTCTGCAGCACTCCACCAGTCAGGCCTTTATGGTGGAGTGGCCAGAAGGAAGCCACTCCTCAGTAAAAGGCACATGACAGCCCACTTGGAGTTTGCCAAAAAGGCACCTAAAGGACTCTCAGACCATGAGAAACAAGTTTCTCTGGTCTGATGAAACCAAGATTGAACTCTTTGGCCAGAATGCAAAGCGTCACGTCTGGAGGAAACCTGGCACCATCCCTATGGTGAAGCATGGTGGTGGTAGCATCATGCTGTGGGGATGTTTTTCAGCGGCAGGGACTGGAAGACTAGTCAGGATCGAGGGAAAGATGAACGGAGCAAAGTACAGAGAGATCCTTGATGAAAACACGCTCAGGACCTCAGACTGAGTGAAGGTTCACCTTCCAACAGGACAATGACCCTAAGCAGACAGCCAAGACAACGCAGGAGTGGCTATGGGACAAGTCTCTGAATGTCCTTGAGTGGCCCAGCCAGAGACCGGACTTGAACCCGATCTGAAAATAGCTGTGCAGCGACGCTCCCCATCCAACCTGACAGAGCTTGAGAGGATCTGCAGAGAAGAATGGGAGAAACTCCCCAAATACAGGTGTGCCAAGCTTGTAGCAGCATACCCAAGAAGACTTGAGGCTGTAATCGCTGCCAAAGGTGCTTCAACAAAGTACTGAGTAAAGGGTCTGAATACTTGTGTAAATGTGATATTTCCATTTTTTGTTTTTATACATTTGCAAACATTTCTAAAAACCTGTATTTTCTTTGTCATTATGGGGTATTGTGTGTAGATTGATGAGGGAAAAAACTATTTAATCAATTTTAGAATAAGGCTGTAACGAAACAAAATGTGGAAAAAGTCAAGGGGTCTGAATACTTTTCGAAAACTAATCTACTGGTGCCAAAAAAACACTTCACACCCAGCGTCATAACACGTTATGACATGGTCATAACCATTTCATTTCATAACAGCTGACATAACTTGTCATAACCTGTTATATGGTCATAACACTGTCATGACACATATATATAGACCTGTTGTGACATATTGCGTTATTTTATGGCTGGTTATGACACCTACATACGAGTGTCAAAACCCATAAAACCTACCACGAGGCAAAACATTCCATTACACCATAAACATGCTGTTGACATGTTATATATATATTTTTTTAATTGACCATATAAATGATCATTGTAATTGCGCACACATTGTTATTAGACATGCACCTACCCCAATGCTCTGTTGATGATGACTGCGATGAATGCAGGAGCAGATTTCAGGAGCAGGACAAGACACCCTCTTTTTGACTGATGACTGATATAAGGGCCTGTAAGTGACAGGCTTATCTGGCTTATATGATTATGATGCTTCTCGACAGTGTCAGTGTATTTTCTTAGTCCAAGTAAAGTGACACAGGATGGTCATAATGCTTCATGACTGTCATAAAGTATATTTAAAATAAAAACATAACTGTAAAGAATTCATTACAGCTAAGGATTTAAGAAACAAACTTTCAAACAAAAGGAAACGTAGCAGAAAAAAAATTTGAATAAATGTGGGTTTTGACACGTATGTACAGTAGGTGTCATAACCAGCCATAAAATAATGCAATATGTCACAACAGGTGTAAATATATGGGTTATGACAGTCTTATGACCATATTATGACAGATTATGACAAGTTCTATCAGCTGTTATGTCATATTATGACATGGTTATGACTGTGTCATAACGTGTTTTACACTGGGCGTCAGGTGTTAACCAAAAATGTGTAGGGTGTCAGCAAATATAATTAAATGTTTACACTATTCTATGGCAAAGATACTTATATGTCTCCCCTTTCATCTGTCTGGTGTTAGCTAGTTACTGGCTAGCTAGGTCTTCATCTGTCTGGTGTTAGCTAGTTACTGGCTAGCTAGGTCTTCATCTGTGTCTGGTGTTAGCTAGTTACTGGCTAGCTAGGTCTTCATCTGTCTGGTGTTAGCTAGTTACTGGCTAGCTAGGTCTTCATCTGTCTGGTGTTAGCTAGTTACTGGCTAGCTAGGTCTTCATCTGTCTGGTGTTAGCTAGTTACTGGCTAGCTAGGTCTTCATCTGTCTGGTGTTAGCTAGTTACTGGCTAGCTAGGTCTTCATCTGTCTGGTGTTAGCTAGTTACTGGCTAGCTAGGTCTTCAGCAAGCATGGAACAAAAGGGGGGAGGGTCATTCAATACTCTGATGCAGTTGTCATGTCAACACATCCATCAGTACTGCTGTGAATCGCATCACAAGAGACATGTCAAATGGGAGATGTATACAGAAAATGTACATCATTGATGCAATTTCAATGTTGTTTGAGTTGCTTTGTGTATCACCAAATTTGATGCAACACTGCATCCAAGTTTCTAGACATAGGCGTTTTATGAATATAAGCTCCCCACCAACTCGGCCTGTCTTTTCAAACTTCCTAGTAGTTAGCCTTGAGAGAAAAAGTACTTTCTCAAATTTTAAGCATTTCTATCTCCCCAAAAATATTATGGGTGATATTTTAGTCACTCAAAAGGCTATTTTACATGGGAATCAGAATGACTGTTCGGGACCTTTAAGATAGTAGCATGAATCATTATGTTCTGCTCAGCTCAGTGAAGAGCTAAATAATTGAAGTAATGAATCCGAGCCTCAGTG
Organism: Coregonus lavaretus; assembly: GCF_964263955.1. Lineage (NCBI taxonomy): Eukaryota > Metazoa > Chordata > Actinopteri > Salmoniformes > Salmonidae > Coregonus > Coregonus lavaretus. The sequence continues at coordinate 20,589,978 of NC_140003.1, forward strand.
TTATCACCTGTGGAAGGCGGGGGTTCCAGCTTGGCATGGTTTTCATTGGCCTTGTCAGGCGTGATTTAAGTTCTTCAGTTCAGCTTCCCATAATGATGCGTTGTACAGAGAGTACTGACTGAAAGAGAACTCAAGCTGCCAAAAGACTTCAAAAATGTAATGGCGTTAATCACAGGATTTGCTGTGATTAATCGCAAATTCAGAATTTGCTCATATTGAGCTGTAATTTAAAGGGTAGGAAGCATGAGTATTTACTCACCAATGTAACAACACAGTGTGGCCAAAGACTTAGTTGTATTCACGATCTGGGTACCTAGAAGTACAAACATAGTTATATTTATTAACTTTTTTTCAGATATCTTCTAAACTACCCACAATGCGCTATTTCTCAACGTCATATGGAGGATCTACCAAGTTTGTATGCTAGCTCAAGCTCATGCTCTTCAAGGACTTTGTGGCTGTGTTATCTAATGGGAACCCGTTAGCATGGCAGGCTATGGTGCCTTCTTGCCGTGGGCTCAAAACGAAAGAGAAAATCATACCTGCTTGCTCTAATTGTGTAGTACCTCGTCTGTTTTGCTTTTTGTTTTGTCAACATTTCGGCATGTTCACTGTGAAGTAGGCTACGGGAGTTTTCAAACTTTTTCCACCTTGGCTTAGTGCTAACACGCTAGCTGACTGATGTGTGGAATCAATCTATTTTGGATTTTTCTCGCTATACAGTATAGCTATTGGATTTCCCTGACTCTCCCTTGGTCCGGTGAAGCGCCCGCCTCCCCCTCGATTTGGTAGCTCTCAGCCTGCACTCATTTAAAAGGATGGGCCTGCACTCTACCATCGGATGGGCCCCTGCCATCAATCTGTAAGTCTCTGCTCGCTCTTTGCTTTGAGCTGCGGTTATGTTTTAGTTGTGTTAGTTGTTTTCTAGCTGGTCTCCAGCAGTTGGGCTCTAGCTTGCCGACCATAACCTTGGTGGTTGGCTAGGCTAATAGCTAGTTGGCTAAATACCTAACATTAGCTGGCTGGCTAAGATAATTGCATATAGCGAACATTCTTTGATAACTGGTTAGATGGCATTATGCATTTCCAAAACATTGGTTTACTTTAATGTAGCTGTAAGCTAGGTGTTGATAGCAACTGGCTGACTGATTCAGTGCTAACGTAATGTTACTAGGCTGGTAGGGCTAATGTTACCAGGCTAGTAGGGCTAATGTTAGCAGGCTAGTAGGGCTAATGTTAGCAGGCTAGTTGGCTAGCAACATTGCAAGTCGATTTGTAACAAATTCATAAAGTATTTGCTTGTAAGTTGGCTGAACATTTCATTGAAACCAGTAGTCATGTGTGCAAATGATTTGGTTTAATTTTAAGTTATACATTTGAAGTAATTTCTGTTGGAGTTTACATTATAGGGAATAGGCTGACTTGCCGGGTCCTCCATATTACACCACAACCCGGAAAAACATTTTCCGACATGACTTTCGTCATTCTTCGGAATGCTGATGTAATAAAAACTTTAGAAAAGTGAGGTGTAACTTTGCATTGGGACTTTTGATGTGTATACTAATGCAATTCCATACAGTATGTTACGTTTATGCTACCTACCCTTTAATAATTTTTATACAAAAATAATTACAAGAATATTGACGTCTTGATTTTGCCCAAAGTAAATTTGGTAAATTGATAAAGAACACTTTCTTTACCCTCAATGTCAACTTGTTTTGACATCTCATTGTTGTTTTTAGCTGTATACAGTAGATTATGTATTTTGGATGTTTTCAGTGTATTTTGAACGCTTTCAGACAATGTGATTAATCGCAATTAAAGAAAATAAGTGCACTTAAATGTTAAGTAGTTATAACATACCAATAACACATACCAATATTATACATTTTAGTGTCGAATTAAAATGTTTATTTTTTTACCAATGTAAGAGGACTAAACGAGGAGACATTTACAACCAACACTCACTTGACATGTACAGACTTTGGCTAGCTCGACAGTTTGAATCCACCCCCTCAGTCAAATACTGACAATGTAGAAAAGTTGTCTGCATTGACTTAAGTAAAATTTCTCAGCAATTTAACAATTAACAGCACTTAACATCCTTCTTCATTGAAACAGCACTAACAACATTAACTAGGACACCTGTCTCTCTGCTGCTATATTTAAGGCTACGTCTTTACAATATGTAATTGCACTTTCAACCAGGATTCAATACATTTTGGTGACAAGGGAAAACCTACGGTGATTGCATGTATATCAATAAGCATTATTATAGTGAGAAATGCTTTAAGAGGTGGTGACTAATTACTGCATACAGTACGAGCGCAATGGGCAGCGTGAGAGTGTCTGGGGCTACAGAACAGACAGAGCATTGTGAGCACCTAAGAGATGATAGCTTTCAACCAATGACTGATTGGGCAACACTGGAAAGCCACAAACGATCACAATCAAGTGGCAGGGAATGATATGCAAGTTAGCATCCTAATATATTACCACTCAGGGAGATGGGGCAAGGTGAATATTCTTACCCCCCCACATTTTTTTTTTTTTTCACATGAGTGTACATTTATTTTCCCCTAGTATATTTTTTGTCAGAGCTACGCAACAAAAAACATGAGATCTATTTTACTACACAACAGTCATAGTAAGCTCAGTTCCCAGTTGAGTACAGTCTATTTTGCATTTAAACCCCAAATAACTGAAAAGTCAAAATCAACAAATAGTCCAAATCAACAATGAAATTAACAATAACTAAATCAGGACATTAAGGAAAGTAAACAATTAAAGAGATTCCAAATAAGTTAAAATTTTCACAACACAGATATCAGACGATCAGGCCCAAACTGACTGAACTACAATTACCTCAATGGGGGGGATAGACTTAAACCAGCATAGACAGTAGCCCTTCGGGAACCAACGAACAGTCTGATATGAGTCATCGCACAGTGTGATGATGTCATAAGAAAGGGCTGCCAGCCAGCCCACCGTTCTGTTTCTCTGATCCTCCCAGGAGACACTTGAGATGGTGCCAGAGCCCAAGATGGGTGGAGCTTTCCGTCATGTGGCTTTGGAACAACCATAGATTCGCCCATAGCTCCACCCATAATGGGATGCAGCACACACAGCCTTGCTTGAGTCACTGACCAGAGATCCCAAATGCCATCCTAACCTCCCACCAACACTCCCTGGTTCATCTTCCAGACTAGCCCCTCTCTCTCTCTCTCTCTATTTCCTTCTTTCTCTCTCTCTCTTTCTCGCTCTCCCTCTCTCTCAGAAGAAGGAGGAGTCGGATGAGAAGGCCCCAGCCAGCCTGAAGTCTTCTCTCATCAGGACACAGAAGAGACGTTGGGGGAGGGCCTTGGAGTAGGGCGCGGGCCGCGGGACACACGTACGTAGCAGGATCTCACGCCCTGCAGGGGGAGGGAAGTCTGGCACACTGGCACCTCCCATTGGCTTTTTGTCATCAGCTCCACCCCCACGTCCCGTGTCTTCATCCAATGGAGCCAATAGGGCAGCCTATGGGGGGCGAGGCAAATAGATGGGAGGAGTCAACGGCTGCGTTTAGACAGACAGCCCAATTCTGATCTTTTTTTCACTAATTGGTCTTTTGACCTATCAGATCAGCTCTGAAAATTATCTGATGTGGAAAGATCTGATGTGATTGGTCAAAAGACCAATTAGTGGAAAAAATACCAGAATTAGGCTGCCTGTCTAAATGCAGCCAAAGTGGCTAACATTCAGTTTGGCACAAAATGGAGAGTGGCTAACATTCATGTTGGCACAAAATGGAGAACGCTGAGCCCAACACACAGTACACTTTCTATAAAAGCCCAATAAAATGTGGAAACTGGACCACAATATATTTTTGGGCAGTCTAAGCATGACCTTAACACATACAACACTTTTACAATGTGAGTATAAGAGAGTATGACACCTGAGACTGAGAAAAACATACAACTCATTCTATCGCTCCATATTCTAAATCGTGGGGGAATTAAACAACCTTGACAGTGATCAGACCTGGCGCAAGTGAAAGCGGCAGGAATGGAAAACGACAGCAGCATATTAACACAATCTATTCTTACTGAGCAGGAACAAATTACATAAATTAGAAAGCTGATTACAAATTAACAAATGCCTTCCCACATCTCCCAAAACATTGTGTAAGGCGAGGAAAGGAGACGCATTTAGTGGATTGGAGCGATTTGGTGTGTGCTTCCAGATCAATGTATGCATTTGTTTTCGGTGGGGCACAGCAGAGCCCTGGAGGGATGGCAACACAAGAAAGCTACGCGACGCTAAGATCTAAAGCCAAAAGGGATCAAACACACCACAGCAACCTACCAATACTTACATAGTAAACCAGTAGGCTAAAACTAGTATTTACCAAACCAGCCAGAACACAGCAACCTACCACTCCTGAGTGTACATACTAAACAGCAGGATACCACTAACCTACTGTAATGTATACATTGAGTGTACAAAACATTAGGAAATTATTGAGTTGCACCCCATTTTGCCCTCGGAACAGCCTCAATTCGTTGGGGCATGGACTACAAGGTGTCGAAAGCGTTCCACAGAGATGCTGGCCCATGTTGACTCCAATGCTTCCCCCAGTTGTGGCAAGTTGGCTGGATGTCCTTTGGGTGGTGGACCATTCAAAATCAAATCCAATCAAACATATTTAGTAGATGTTATTGTGGGTGTAGCGAAGTACTTGTGTTCCTAGCTCCAACAGCGCAGTAATATCTAACAATACACACAAATCTAAAAGTAAAATAATGGAATTAAGAAATATATAAATATTAGGACGAGCAATGTCGGAGTCCGGAGTATAATTATATACACTACCATTCAAAAGTTTGGGGTCACTTAAAAATGTCATTGTTTTCGAAAGAAAATCATTTTTTTTGTCCATTAAAATAACATCAAATTGATCAGAAATACAGTGTAGACATTGTTAATGTTGTAATTGGCTACTGTAGCTGGAAACGGCAGATTTTTTATGGAATATCTACATTGGCGTACAGAGGCCCATTATCAGCAACCATCAGTCCTGTGTTCCAATGGCACGTTGTGTTTGCTAATCCAAGTTTATCCTTTTAAAAAGGCTAATTGATCATTAGAAAACCCTTTTGCAATTATGTTAGCACAGCTGAAAACTGTTGTGCTGATTAAAGAAGCAATAAAAAAAACTGGCTTTCGAGACTAGTTGAGTATCTGGAGCATCAGCAATTGTGGGTTCGATTACAGGCTTAAAAGAACAAAGAACTTTCTTCTGAAACTCGTCAGTCTATTCTTGTTCTGAGAAATGAAGGCTATTCCATGTGAGAAATTGCCAAGACACTGAAGATCTCGTACAACGCTGTGTATTACTCCCTTCACAGAACAGCACAAACTGGCTCTAACCAGAATAGAAAGAGGAGTGGGAGGCCCCGGTGCACAACTGAGCAAGAGGACAAATACATTAGTGTCTAGTTTGAGAAACAGACGCCTCACAGGTCCTCAACTGGCAGCTTCATTAAATAGTACCCGCAAAACACCAGTCTCAACGTCAACAGTGAACAGATGGACAGACGAATCGAAGTTTGAGGTGTTCGGATCACAAAGAAGAACATTTGTGAGACGCAGACCAAATGAAAAGATGCTGGAGGAGTGCTTGATGCCATCTGTCAAGCATTGTGGAGGCAATGTGATGGAGGAGTCGGATGAGAAGAGGGTGCTTTGGTGGTGGTAAAGTGGGAGATTTGTACAGGGTAAAAGGGATCTTGAAGAAGGAAGGCTATCACTCCATTTTGCAACGCCATGCCATACCCTGTGGACGGCGCTTGATTGGAGCCAATTTCCTCCTACAAAAGGACAATGACCCAAAGCACAGCTCCAAACTATGCAAGAACTATTTAGGGAAGAAGCAGTCAGCTGGTATTCTGTCTATAATGGAGTGGCCAGCACAGTCACCGGATCTCAACCCTATTGAGCTGTTGTGGGAGCAGCTTGACTGTATGGTACTTAAGAAGTGCCCATCAAGCCAATCCAACTTGTGGGAGGTGCTTCAGGAAGTATTGGGTGAAATCTCTTCAGATTACCTCAACAAATTGATAACTAGAATGCCAAAAATCTGCAAGGCTGTAATTGCTGCAAATGGAGGATTCTTTGACGAAAGCAAAGTTTGAAGGACACAATTATTATTTCAATTAAAAATCATTATTTCTAACCTTGTCAATGACTACATTTCCTATTCATTTTGCTATATTTCCTATTCAAACTCATTTCATGCATGTTTTCATGGAAAACAAGGACATTTCTAAGTGACCCCAAACTTTTGAACGGTAGTGTATGTATGTGATGGGATGTATAGACATTATGGACATTATGTGGATAGAATATGTAGCATATCTGAAGAATAATTAGGATTCTTGATACACACACGGGAAACTGTTGAACGTGAAAAACCCAGCAGCTTTGCAATTCTTGACACAAACCGGTGTGCCTGGCAACTACTATCATACCCCGTTCAAAGGCACTTAAATATTCTGTCTTGCCCATTCACCCTCTGAATGGCACACATACACAATCCATGTCTCAATTGTCTCTAGGCTTAAAAATCCTTCTTTAACCTGTCTCCTCCCCTTCATCTACACTGATTGAAGTGGATTTAACAAGTGACATCATAGCTTTGAGCTGGATTCCCCTGGTCAGTCTGTCATGGAAAGAGCAGGTGCTCCTAATGTTTAGTGCACTCAGTGTATACAGACCTACCACTCCTTAGTATACATACTAAACCAGCAGGCTAAAACTAGTCTATCATAAACCAACCTCCACATCCACCAGAAAACACTTGTTTATCAACGCAGACCCATCGTCAGAGAATGAGAGCAAATGGACAAACAACAAAAAAAAAATGATTAGCGCTAGACTAACAGGTAGGTGGTTAGAAGAATAGATGGATGGGTGGAGGAGGAGAAGAAGAGGGGGAAGGTGGTTGGTAAAAAGGTCTGGGGGAGGTTAAAAACACGGTAAGTGGCATCTTCTCCTTTGGGTTATGGAGGTCTGGAAATTGCAGCGGTTCACTCTTCCAAAACATTACCAGAGAAATGACTGTAATCTTTGTCTGTATCCCTCCCTGGCTGCCTCAGCTAGCCTGAACCTCAGTGGCAGCACTGCTTGGCAGGTAGAAAGAGGGAGAAGACAACGTGGAGGGGGTGGTTGGATGGATGGACTGGGGGTGGAGGCAGCTGGGGTGGAGGGATGAACTAGGGGTGTAAAGGGGGGATAGGGAGTGTTGCTAGTGGTTACCTCATCACTGCTGTAGTCAGCGAGCTTGACATGGGTGACAGGCAAGCAGCGTTAGGAGACAAAAAGAAAAAAAACACAATACGATGGAGAGAACAAACAAACAGAAGAACAAACAACAAAACAACAGTCAGGCGATTAAAAAGAGGATTAGGTTCTGCTTGAGGAGACATGACATTCATTCCACCGAATGCATCACACTCAAGCTAGAGCAAGCGGCATAGCAATCAGACAACAATCAAACTAGTACTCTAGTCTTGTACTGGTAACAAGGGTCAGATCATTCAACAGATGAGGGGCAGGACATCTCTCCTCCCTTCTATTCTTCTCTGTCTCTCTTTCCCTCTTTCTCAAGAAACTCACCTCATTTGATTGGCTGATGATTTCATCTGATTTACATGTGCTTGGGATAATTACTAGCTTTCTATTGAGAGCTTGGCAAAACACAGGCTATAATTTAACACTCAGACATCTTGCCGGATAAAAAAAAAAAAAAGTGCTTGAAGGAGGGAGTGAGAGTTTGCTTAAATCTAACTATTTTTCACACTGTTTCTTCCTCCAACACAAGGCACAGGGAAGATAGCCAATACAAGCATTCATTCCCTGTTTGCATTTTGCTAGCAATTATTCTAAGGAACAGATCTGGGTCTGGGGCCAGGGACTAAATCTGTTGATAAACTCTCAGCTCTAGTCTCCGGAAGAAGACACATTTATTGGCTTTCATTAACTTACACGTTGAACAAACAAATGTATGCGTTGTTGGATGTGCCAAGACCAAACCAGGCATTGTATTTCAATGTGTTACAGCCAAGCATACACTTACTTTCATAACCAATACAGGTGCAACTGTACAGCACAATGCAAGGGGTAATCTATCATTGCAAGTGCCTTTTAACTGATCATCTCAGACTATTCAGTCGCAGTATAGTCAGAAGTGACATGCAGCACAGAAGACAGTCATTTGGTCCAGGTGTCTCTCTCCTTCCCTGTCATATCATATCAGACTGAATAAAACAAGACATCTGTTTCATTGTGCTTCCGCTTATCATAACAGAGAGAACTACAGAGTCTGGATCTTTGTCTGTCAGACTGCACAAAGACATTTTTTGACAGACATTTTGCATTATGTGATATGCAAAAAGAGAGACTTGACTAAAACCCTTTTACTTTTAGAAGTTAGCAGCAAGAAGAAAGTAGTGATAAGTGAACATATTAGAACACAGTCCAGCAGCAGCATGCTTTTTGTTACTCAGGCAGCATGCCCAGGAGCCCCTCAGGGCCTGGAAGAAGGGTGGGGATCAGTCAGCGGGAACATAACATCTCCTGCCTGGGCCGTTGGAAAGACAGCAGGTGAGCTGATAGTGGTGGCGGGATATCCTGTGATGCCAGCGTTTAGGAAAGGCCCCCCGTGGGAGACGGTGTGTATGTTTGTATGAGTGTGTGTGTGTGTCCTGGGTGGTGGTGACATTGTGAGACGGTGTGCTTTACCCTCTGAGCGCTGACAAACAACTTGTGGATGATGCTGCCGGCTGGGCCGCGTCCTGCTCCGATCACATACACCTCAGGCTCCTCTAGCAGAGAGTTCACAAACCTGAGAGCGAGAGAGAAGAGGAGTGGAGAGGGAGCCGAAGAAGAGATTGGGGAAGAGGTTCATATCAGGGGAGCATAGTCAGAAAACACACGCAGGTAAATACAGATAACATTATATTTAAGACATGCAATTATACATTTACCAACGGAATAATGAGAAGGGGTTGTAAAACTAGCTGCACAGTACAGTACACAAAATGTGAAAACTACAGCCTTTTGGAACACATCCCTCTCCCCTGACACAGCATATCGGATACAAGACAGGACAGGCCGTTCATTGTTAGAGAGAAAAATGACAGGCTAGTGGCTGCATGGTGTTCCAGGCCAGCTCTGGGTGTCCTCTTAATGAGTCTGACTCTGCCTGGCTCTACTGCATGACTGGCTGGGCAATCAGAGGCCCCTGGGACATATGAACACTGGGGGCCTCCCTAATATAACCCCCGTCTGTCTGTATCCATGTCTATCCCTCAATGCACCTGACCCTCCGACACCATACACAAACACCTGTACAGATACACACACACACACACACACACACAGATGGACCTACATACTCCAGACACAGACACACACTCACTTATTCACTCCCAAGAAAGGCACACGTGCACAAACACACCCACTATACTATGCGCCCTTATTACAATCTGAGCAGAGAGTATGCCTGGGGAGAGGATGGAGGTGGTGGAGTTTTAATATAGCACACAACACAGTACGTGTGTGTGTTTGCCCAACATTTATTAGCATTCCTACTCATGCCTCCCCGAGCAGGGTGTATGATGAAATAAGAGCAGGCTTGTGATATTAATAAAGCGAGAAGGGTGGGATGGAAGGTACACAAGAGGTACCCACTCCAATTCACATACCGCCCCAACAGAGCCACAGATGACACAATCTCTACTGCACTCCACACTGCCCTCTCCCACCTGGACAAGAGGAACACCTATGTGAGAATGCTGTTCATCGACGACAGCTCATCATTTAACACTATAGTGCCCTCCAAGCTCATCACTAAGCTAAGGACCCTGGGACTGAACACCTCCCTCTGCAACTGGATCCTGGACATCCAGACGGGCCGCCCCCCAGGTGGTGAGGGTAGGGAATGGGGATTAATATTTTCTCGGAAATCTACCGAGTTTCAATACTGGGAATAATTCATATTTATCCAGAGAGTCCCGGGAAATACCGCAAAAATCAGAAATGCCCATTTAAAGCGTTTAAAACCAAGATTTGGTCACTATGCCAGGGTTCTCCGCAAATGCGCCACCTTGTCAGCGCCACTATGTAAAGATTTCACAGCAAGTGAAACTGATATTTAGTAATTTGATCGGCAATTAAATTGTTGTGAATTGCGAAACAGGCCGTACATAAATTCAGAGCGTTATCATCTTCCTCAATTAATTCAGCGCATTTCAGCAGTAGGCCTAGGCTACAGTGTCTTGACACAGACGGCGCTCAGGATGCACAGAGCGCACCCCGAGTAGGCTATAGCGTTGTCGAATCATATAAACATTGTAATGGCAGTCAAACAAAAGTCAAATGACCAAAGTTGAAAGCTTGCTAGATACCCTCCAACGAATGACAGAATATCTCCTATTTGGCAAAATCAAGTTGATTATTATACAGATAGCAGATCAGCTCATGAATAACAGAGAGATTAAGAGAGGAAATTGTTTAAATATCAAGGTATCCATATCTACTCTCATACAGTTTGTTGATCACACATTCTCTATCGAAGCCTTCATATTGGCAGCAATACGAGACAGCGCAGAGAAGCGGGGGAAATGTTATAGCGGTATTTTGACATGCATAGGCGAGAAATGCCTTGATAATGTAACCTATGGATTACAGAATAAGGTTAGGAATTTTCATGCGAGACAGGTGTCTGGATTTTGGATTTCAGTGGGATTGGGACAATAGGAAAATAGCCTAGGCTATATACAGTGGGGAGAACAAGTATTTGATACACTGCCGATTTTGCAGGTTTTCCTACTTACAAAGCATGTAGAGGTCTGTAATTTTTATCATATGTACACTTCAACTGTGAGAGACGGAATCTAGAAAATCACATTGTATGATTTTTAAGTAATTAATTTGCATTTTATTGCATGACATAAGTATTTGATCTCCTACCAACCATTAAGAATTCCGGCTCTCACAGACCTGTTAGTTTTTCTTTAAGAAGCCCTCCTGTTCTCCACTCATTACCTGTATTAACTGCACCTGTTTGAACTCGTTACCTGTATAAAAGACACCTGTCCACACACTCAATCAAACAGACTCCAACCTCTCCACAATGGCCAAGACCAGAGAGCTGTGTAAGGACATCAGGGATAAAATTGTAGACCTGCACAAGGCTGGGATGGGCTACAGGACAATAGGCAAGCAGCTTGGTGAGAAGGCAACAACTGTTGGCGCAATTATTAGAAAATGGAAGAAGTTCAAGATGACGGTCAATCACCCTCGGTCTGGGGCTCCATGCAAGATCTCACCTCGTGGGGCATCAATGATCATGAGGAAAGTGAGGGATCAGCCCAGAACTACACAGCAGGACCTGGTCAATGACCTGAAGAGAGCTGGGACCACAGTCTCAAAGAAAACCATTAGTAACACACTACGCCGTCATGGATTAAAATCCTGCAGCGCACGCAAGGTCCCCCTGCTCAAGCCAGCGCATGTCAAGGCCCGTCTGAAGTTTGCCAATGACCATCTGGATGATCCAGAGGAGGAATGGGAAAAGGTAATGTGGTCTGATGAGACAAAAATTTAGCTTTTTGGTCTAAACTCCACTCGCCGTGTTTGGAGGAAGAAGAAGGATGAGTACAACCCCAAGAACACCATCCCAACCGTGAAGCATGGAGGTGGAAACATCATTCTTTGGGGATGCTTTTCTGCAAAGGGGACAGGACGACTGCACCGTATTGAGGGGAGGATGGATGGGGCCATGTATCGCGAGATCTTGGCCAACAACCTCCTTCCCTCAGTAAGAGCATTGAAGATGGGTCGTGGCTGGGTCTTCCAGCATGACAACGACCCGAAACACACAGCCAGGGCAACTAAGGAGTGGCTCCGTAAGAAGCATCTCAAGGTCCTGGAGTGGCCTAGCCAGTCTCCAGACCTGAACCCAATAGAAAATCTTTGGAGGGAGCTGAAAGTCCGTATTGCCCAGCGACAGCCCCGAAACCTGAAGGATCTGGAGAAGATCTGTATGGAGGAGTGGGCCAAAATCCCTGCTGCAGTGTGTGCAAACCTGGTCAAGACGTACAGGAAACGTATGATCTCTGTAATTGCAAACAAAGGTTTCTGGTTAATATTAAGTTCTGCTTTTCTGATGTATCAAATAATTATGTCATGCAATAAAATGCAAATTAATTACTTTAAAAAATCATACAATGTGATTTTCTGGATTTTTTTTTTTGATTCCGTCTCTCACAGTTGAAGTGTACCTATGATAAAAATGACAGACCTCTACATGCTTTGTAAGTAGGAAACCCTGTAAAATTGGCAGTGTATCAAATACTTGTTCTCCCCACTGTATATAAAGGCTACAGTGTCTTTGGAAAGTATTCAGACCCCTTGACTTTGACATTATTATTCTAAAACATTTTTGTATTTTTTATCCTCAGCAATCTACACACAATACCCCATAATGACAAAGTGAAAACAGGTTTTTAGACTTTTTTGCAAATGTATTAAAAACAAAAAACAGAAATACCTTATTTACATAAGTATTCAGACCCTTTGCTATGAGACTCGAAATTGAGCTCAGGTGCATCCTGTTTCCATTGATCATCCTTGAGATGTTTCTACAACTTGATTAGTGTCTACCTGTGGTAAATTAAATTGATTGGACATGATTTGGAAAGGCACACACCTGTATATATATATATATATATATATATATATATATATATATATATATATATATAAGGTCCCACAGTTGACAGTGCATGTCAGGTCAAAAACCAAGCCATGAGGTCGAAGGAATTGTCCGTAGAGCTTCGAGACAGGATTGTGTCGAGGCACAGATCTGAGGAAGGGTACCAAAATATTTCTGCAGCATTGAAGGTCTCCAAGAACACAGTGGTCTCCATCATTCTTAAATGGAAGAAGTTTGGAACAACCGCCCGGCCAAACTGAGAAATCGGAGGAGAAGGGCCTTGGTCAGGGAGGTGACCAACAACCCGATGGTCACTCTGACAGAGCTCTAGAGTTCCTCTGTGGAGATGGGAGAACCTTCCAGAAGGACAACCATCTCTGCAGCACTCCACCAATCAGGCCTTTATGGTAGAGTGGCCAGAAGGAAGCCACTCCTCAGTCCCATGTAGCTCAGTTGGTAGAGAATGGCGCTTGCAATGCCAGGGTTGTGGGTTCGTTTCCCACAGGGGGCCAGTGTGAAAATGTATGCACTCACTAACTGTAAGTCGCTCTGGATAAGAGCGTCTGCTAAATGACTAAAATGTAAATGTAAAATGGCACATGACAGCCCGCTTGGAGTTTGCCAAAAAGGCACCTAAAGGACTCTCAGACCATGAGAAACAAGTTTCTCTGGTCTGATGCAACCAAGATTGAACTCTTTGGCCAGAATGCCAAGCGTCACGTCTGGAGGAAACCTGGCACCATCCCTATGGTGAAGCATGGTGGTGGCAGCATCATGCTGTGGGGATGTTTTTCAGCTGCAGGGACTGGAAGACTAGTCAGGATCGAGGGAAAGATGAACGGAGCAAAGTACAGAGAGATCCTTGATGAAAACACGCTCAGGACCTCAGACTGAGTGAAGGTTCACCTTCCAACAGGACAATGACCCTAAACACATAGCCAAGACAATGCAGGAGTGGCTTCAGGACAAGTCTCTGAATGTCCTTGAGTGGCCCAGCCAGATTCCGGACTTGAACTAAGAAACGAACATCTCTGGAGAGACCTGAAAATAGCTGTGCAGCGACGCTCCCCATCCAAACTGACAGCGCTTGAAAGGATCTGCAGAGAAGAATGGGAGAAACTCCCCAAATACAGGTGTGCCAAGCTTCTAGCGTCATACCCAAGAAGACTCAAGGCTGTAATCGCTGCCTGTCGCTCTGGATAAGAGCGTCTGCTAAATGACTAAAATGTAAATGTAAAAAATGCTGCCAAAGGTGCTTCAACAAAGTACTGAGTAAAGGGTCTGAATACTTACATAAATGTAATATTGTGTGTAGATTGATGAGGGGAAAAAACGATTTATTCCATTTGAGAATACAGCGGTAACGTATCAAAATGTGGTATTTCTGTTTTGAATGTTTTATTAAATTTGCAAAAAAATCTAAAAACCTGTTTTCGCTTTGTCATTATGGAGTATTGTGTGTAGATTGCTAAAAAAAAGATATACACTACCAGTCAAAAGTTTGGACACACCTACTCATTCAAGGATTTTTCTTTATTTGTACAATTTTCTACATTGTAGAATAATAGTGAAGAGATCAAAACTATGAAATAACACATATTGAATCAGGTAGTAACCAAAAAAGTGTTAAACAAATCAAAATATTTTGTATATTTGAGATTCTTCAAATAGCCACCAGTTGCCTTGATGACAGCTTTGCACACTCTTGGCATTCTCTCAACCAGCTTCATGAGGTTGTCACCTGGAATGGGGGGGGGGTATACAGAAGATACATCTATTTGGTAAAAGACCAAGTCCATATTATGGCAAGAACAGCTCAAATAAGCAAAGAGAAACAACAGTCCATCATTACTTTAAGACATGAAGGTCAGTCAATACGGAACATTTCAAGACCTTTGAAAGTTTCTTCAAGTGCAGTCGCAAAAACCATCAAGTGCTATGCTGAAACTGGCACTTATGAGGACCGCCACAGGAATGGAAGACCCAGAGTTACCTCTGCTGCAGAGGATAAGTTCATTAGAGTTACCAGCCTCAGACATTGCAGCCCAAATAAACGCTTCACATAGTTCAAGTCACAGACACATCTCAACATCAACTGTTCAGAGGGGACTGTGTGAATCAGGCCTTCATGGTCGAATTGCTGCAAAGAAACCACTACTAAAGGACACCAATAATAAGAAGAGACCTGCTTGGGCCAAGAAACACGAGCAATGGACATTAGACCGGTGGAAATGTGTCCTTTGGTCTGGAGTCCAAATTGGAGATTTTGGGATCCAACCGCCGTGTCTTTGTGAGACGCGGTGTGGGTGAATGGATGATCTCCGCATGTGTAGTTCCCACCGTAAAGCATGGAGGAGGAGGTGTTATGGTGTGGGGGTGCATTGCTGGTGACACTGTCTGTGATTTCTTTAGAATTAAAGGCACACTTAACCAGCATGGCTACCACAGCATTCTGCAGCGATAGGCCATCTCATCTGGTTTGGGCTTAGTGGGACTAACATTTGTTTTTCAACACGGAAATGACCCAACACACCTCCAGGCTGTGTAAGGGCTATTATACCAAGAAGGAGAGTAATGGAGTGCTGCATCAGTTGACCTGGCCTCCACAATCCCCCGACCTCAACCCAATTGAGATGGTTTGGGATGAGTCGGACGGCAGAGTGAAGGAAAAGCAGCTAACAAGTGCTCAGCATATGTGGGAACTCCTTCAAGACTGTTGGAAAAGCATTCCAGGTGAAGCTGGTTGAGAGAATGCCAAGAGTGTGCAAAGCTGTCATCAAGGCAAAGGGTGGCTATTTGAAGAATCTCAAATATATTTTGATTTGTTTAACACTTTTTTGGTTACTACATTATTCCATATGTGTTATTTCATAGTTTTGATGTCTTCACTATTATTCTACAATGTAGAAAATAGTAAAAAAATAAAGAAAAAACCTTGAATGAGTGGGTGTGTCCAAACTTTTGACTGGCATTGTATATTTAACCCATTTTAGAATAAGGCTGTAACGTAACAAAATGTGGAAAAAGGGAAGCAAGCGGTCTGAATACTTTCCGAATGCACTGTATATGTACATATCTACCTCAATTACTGTACCTCGTGTTATTACTTTTCTATTTTCTTTCTCTCTGCATTGTTGTTTACGAAGCAGGTGATGAATAACATTTGATTTGAGAGGACAAAAGAACAACAGAAGGGAAGGAAGAGTAGTGGCATGGAGGGTTGGTTAAAATGTGCCTGCTGGTTCTATCAGGAGTAGGGCTGGAGAGAATCTCCAGGGAAGTTATCTTATCAATACCTTAAGAGCACTGTCTGAAAACATAATCGATAACACTTAAGCTATTCATGTTTTCGATTGGTCTCACTCGCAAAATAGATTTTATCTCAATAGGGCTAAGCTGCATAGAAATAGATAGGTTTGAAGCAGTTGGATTGATTTCATTTAACTCCATAGGTATTTTTGTATCTCTGCAGATCTATCTGGCCCTACTGGTTAACATGAAATTAGCTCTGGTAGCGCAGGGTGCTTGCAATGCCAGGAATGTATGCATGCCTAAGTGGCTTTGGATAAAAGTGTCTGCTAAATGGCATATATTATTATTATTATTATTATTATTATTATTATTTCAGGGCGTGCTGCTTTGTCCTGATGTACCTCTCCAGATCCTCTGCGTCGTCACTCTGCTCTGCCTTCCCGATGCCAAACTTGGACTTCAGAGAGCGGGAGCGGGCAATGACCGTCTCCACCGCTATGAGCTGGGTAATCACGTCCTGTTGGAGGAGACAGACAAAGACACTGAGCACTAGGGTGGATGAGTCGGGGGTAGAAAAAACTATACTGTGGCTACCTTGCAGTCCAACCAATGGGTTAGAGGTAGAGGTTAGGGGTTAGAGACTGGTGGGGAGAGATCGTCAATCTTGCCAGGTCTCCCTTGAAAAACAGGATTTATCCTAGTTAAATAAAGGCTAAATGAAAAAAAAGTTGTTTCCAGTCACCTCCAGTTTCTTGTAGTCTGGGCTTGGGTGGCGCAGCACCTTGCTGGCATGAGAGGTGGCCTGCTGGATGGCCTTTCTAGCAGATAGGATGTCCTCTACTGACTCTGTATGAGAGAGAAGAGAGGAAGTTGGTGAGATATATGAGAGAGAGAGAGAGAGAGAGAGAGAGAGGAGAGAGAGAGAGAGAGAGAGAGAGAGAGAGAGAGAGAGAGAGAGAGAGAGAGAGAGAGAGAGAGAGATTTTCAGCAGCTGCCACTAACCCTCCTCCTTCTCCTTGAGGATGGCAGCGTGGAGGATGCAGGGCAGGAGATGGCGGGACAGGTCTGCTGGCTTCTGTACCGCCAAGTAGTGCAGCACCTGGGGGAGGGGAAGAATATCAAAACCAAACTCTCGCTCTCCATCTCTCTCTTACAGCAATTATGATTCCAGAGGTTGTCAGGACCCAGCAAGGTACTTGACATTTCAGAAGGCATTGTTCTTTTATATAACTGGTTCATCGGCTTCTTTTGACTTATGGAGGCTGCCTGCCGCATAAACGCAATTGTGTTGGCGAGAGGCAGCGCTGCATTTTAATGACCCTCCTTTTTATACAACACAGGGTCATTCGTTATGTTGAGTGAGTCGGAGATGAGATTCCAGGAGCTCAATCTGATTTGGTATTCCCTAATAACACACAACCCTTCAGGCTCTCGTGCACATGGAGAGAACAGGGATAGAACGTACGGCACAGTGCAGCGCTCTTAAGTTGTCGCAGAGTGACCTTGTGGCGATGATTTTGACTGCAATCAGAGGACTGTGGAATATAGAAGCACTCCTGTCATCTACCTACTTTAAGAGGACAACTTACTGGAGCAGCAAGAAAAAAGGAAAAAATATATAATCAGCAGGAAATGAATGCCAAACTAAATTGTGCACCTGGAATTTCCCCAAAAGAGCCGGCTGGCTGGTGGCAGACATACGGATGAAGGTCGCAGCGCTATAGGCTAGATGACCGACCTTCAAGGCCCAGCAAGGTTCCCCTAAACTCAGTTTAAACTCTCAGGGAGGGGACCATGGCAGGGAGGGGAGGGACACCTTGTGTGTGTGTGTGTGTGTGTGTGTGTGTGTGTGTGTGTGTGTGTGTGTGTGTGTGTGTGTGTGTGTGTGTGTGTCTCGTAGCAGGGACACTTTGTGTTCTGACCTACTTCCTATTTCTAGCAGCGCTGCATGGTGATTGGCTGAAACAGGGACAAACAGAGAGAGGCAGAGTGTGTAGTGAACCTGGCAGGGTTTAGTTCTTTGGGCTGGCAGCAATGAGCTGCAGGACAGGTGGAGGTGTCATTCACAGATTCTCAGTCTAGCAGTTCAAAAGGGAAACGTATTAACCTGTTGCAGTCAGAGGCCTTTTTCACTTAGTCATATTAAATCAGTCAGGGAAACACAATGCCTCTGGGTAAAAGTTGCACTTAGGCACAACTTATCCTCCCCAAATCCTAACCTTAAGGGGGAAAACCCCAAACTGAGCTTACCCCCCCCTTTTAGTTTTTCCTGGGTAACCTAAAACTCTGGATCTTACACGATATGACATGGTTAATCAGTTGTAAAAAGGTTTAATATGGGCTATTATGGGACCAGAGTTTTTCTAAAATTGGGTCACATGGTTTTAAAAACTCCTGGAAAAACTCCTGGCCTTGGGGAGGATGAAAACCCTGTCAAACTGCAGCAACCTTCTACTTGCTCATATTCATTATATTTTAAAGCTAGACTAAAACGGGGGGTTTCATCTACACATCCACAGACAGCAACATGATTGGACAATAGAACTCAAAAGGCTGAGCTTGCTTTATGCAGGTCTGCATTGTTTAGTCCTGCCCTATGCAACTGTAGGCCTAATTAAACAAGAACTCACCGTCTATGTCAGATACTGCGTTTATTGATTCATTCCAGTTAATAATGTTGGATTGAAAAGGTCTAGGTAGCCTAGTCACCCAAAGTATGAATATAAACCAAAAAATGGGCTTTAAATACACAACATTACGTCTTCGTTTACCCTGGCCAGAGGGACAGGGCGTAGTAGACTGTATGCAGCTGTTAGTCTCCTACAGTTGATCAGACAAAAAATTATAATCTTGTTTCCATGCAATACAGAAGATCACTAATGTTTAGGTGTAGGCTGCTACAACATTTATGTAAAGAGGTTTTGCTTGTGTCTGTCGGGAGTGATATAACGTTTGCTAAATAAATAGCCTACCGGAGGAAAGTGGATGGGGCGCCTTGAGCGTTGTGCGTTGATTTCCGTGAACCTGATTGGTCAAGAAACGCACAGAGCCTGCAGCAGCACTCCAATGTGAAGGACAGAGAAATTGTGCGTGTGGCAAATCAGGTAAAAATAAAACGTTTTTGCATCAATATTTTTTATGAAACTAAATCAAAAGCAGTGGGCCGCTGTCCCACCTGATTGAAAAGTGCTGGGGAAAATGCCGCCTCGCCACACGTTTTCCGGCGGCCAAATATTATTCTAAAAGCTCCAAGCTCAGTACCTTCTCAGCCTCCTTGGTGTCGTCAAACAGGCGTCTCTGTCTGCGAGCGGGGGTAGTCTTGGCAGTGGCCCACGCCTCCATCCACATGTTTCCCGGGATCTTCATCCTGGCACTCAGGTCGCCCCTGACCACCGTGTCTCCGATCTCGTCCACCACCTCCTCCTCAACGTAGTCCCTGGGAGAGTACCACCTCACAAAGTCCTCCAGGGTACAACCAGGGTTCGCCGCCTGACACAGAGACACACAGACAGGCACGTCAATGCTAGTCATTATGTTCCAGAGTTCTACAGTCTATACATAAATATAGACATTGTACAAAGTTCTCCAGGGTACAGCCAGGGTTCGCTGCCTAATATGTACATGGACAGACAGGCTTGTTACTGTCACTACCAAGTCATGTT
Source organism: Coregonus lavaretus (assembly GCF_964263955.1). Lineage (NCBI taxonomy): Eukaryota > Metazoa > Chordata > Actinopteri > Salmoniformes > Salmonidae > Coregonus > Coregonus lavaretus. The sequence continues at coordinate 20,609,655 of NC_140003.1, forward strand.
CTCAACCCCCACAGATGTTCAAGAGTTTCAACTATATTCTATTCTTCCAGAGCATATATACACACACAGAGAAGTCAAAGTCTTCTAGAAAACCCTGGCGATAGTAGCAGAAAACACGCATACATTTGGCTGATGTCATCTCCACCTCCAGTGTGTGCAATGACATTCTAGTGTTTCAGCTCCACTCCAGAGCAGTGCCCACTGTCTGTGAGCTCATGACTCAGAGACAGGTGATGATTCAGGTTAGTCAGATGTAGCAGACAGCATCAGTGTGTTAATGGCTCTCAGAGGGAATGAGTCTGAATCAGAGTACCTACTGCTGTGAAATAAATCAATGTCAGTCTCCATGCTTCCTCTGGAAACCAACCGACTGACCAATTGAACAAGTATAACTTTTGTGTGACCTTTTGCTGGTGTGTTAGTGTGTTCTCACACAGTACTTTCTCTCCTTCATTCACACTCCATAATTAATTAGAAACCTGCCTTACCACAGAAAGAAATAGAGGAAATGATCTAAGTTTCGTAGCGAGGAGACAGCTCCATTTCAGTGCAGCAGCAGTAGATGGATTGATGAGGAGGAGGATAAAGTGTGAATAACTGAGACAGGAGCTCCTCCGTAGCCTGTGGGCCCAGGGCAGGACAGACAGGAGCTCCTCCGTAGCCTGTGGGCCCAGGGCAGGACAGACAGGAGCTCCTCCGTAGCCTGTGGGCCCAGGGCAGGACAGACAGGAGCTCCTCCGTAGCCTGTGGGCCCAGGGCAGGACAGACAGGAGCTCCTCCGTAGCCTGTGGGCCCAGGGCAGGACAGACAGGAGCTCCTCCGTAGCCTGTGGGCCCAGGGTAGGACAGACAGGAGCTCCTCCGTAGCCTGTGGGCCCAGGGCAGGACAGACAGGAGCTCCTCTGTAGCCTGTGGGCCCAGGGTAGGACAGACAGGAGGCTTCTCCTCTGCTGCTGTCCCCCTAAGGAAGAAGTGTGTGTGTGTTTGTGTGTGTATGCTTTCGTGCGTGACGTGTATGTGTGTATGCTTTCGTGCGTGACGTGTATGTGTGCATGCTTTCGTGCGTGACGTGTATGTGTGCATGCCTGCATTCGTGCGTGAGACATATTCAGTTGAGGAGGGGGCTGGTACGTGGTGCTTGGCTGTCATATTCCTAAGTCCCCACCATTCATCAGTGGTCCATCCTTTGCTTTGCGCCTGCAGGGACCGGGATAATTAAAGCTAAAATGCCAGATTATGCTTGGCTAAGCACAATTACATACAGAGCAGGTTGGCCCTGGCCCTGAGAAATGTAGAGGCCATTCTAACTCAAGGGCCCCATTTACCGCTCTGCCTGAGTACACAACATTCTTCTACCTCTAGTTTATAACCCATCTCCCTCCCTCTCACGTCAGCTGTTGTCGGCGCTCAGAAAGAACAAAAGAAGAAGAGATCGAGAAGAGAACATACAACTACCTCCAAAGTAGAGCATTTAGTGGGCCAGTTAAAAACAGACTGGGGTAATGCGACAAAAAGTTGCAACTGTGCCCCCTGACGGAACACTATTTGTCAACGTTTGTTACTGTTGGGAACAAAGGGGTGGAGCCTGAAGTCCCATCAGAGAAGTTTAAAGATGGTGACCTGATGTTCTGAACCTTTTGAATCCAACAGCTTGGAGTTAGCAGGTGTGGCTGCATTCTACTCAGCAGAAAAATGGGGTATGTTTCACTGTATTCATTGCACAATAAGGTTACCATAGAGAGCTTTCTTTAGCCTGTGTCTAAAACATTTTTAAAGGGACAACTATTAAATGTAACTTGACTAAATTAATTCAAGACACATAGCGGGATTGTAAGAGCGGTTATGTATATTTGTCTGCATGATAAAGGAAATGTACTTTAATCATCAAAAGCATTTGTGATCAATCTTCTAACTAATACTTTTACTGGCATTACATCAACCACTAGTATTCAATAATTCAACACTATGGAGGCTTATTTTCAAAATGGAAAGTATTTGAAGCACTTAAACAGAAATCTGTACAGTATATCAGCTCTCTAAAACCTCGTCCAAATGTCCAAATGCACACCCCTCACATTTTCTAATAGGAAAGAAGCCTTTCATTGACATTTATAACACAATTAGCATGCCCTCCACTGTGCCACCGTGTGAGACGAGGGAGACTAAAGGAGACTGTCAGAATCAAGTCAAACGCCCCCCAGTCTGACACATTGACTGACAGAGGACGGAGACCACTAATAGGCTCCTGTGCCACTCACCCAGTCTGGGTGGCAGTGAGAGTGAGTGTGTGCGTGTGCCTCTGTGTTTGTGTGTGTGCCAGCGTTAATTTCAGGGTGTGTGTGTGTGTGTGTGTATGTCGGTGTCAGTGTGTATCCTCACCTTAAAAGACTCCATGTCTGAGAGCAGACAGGCACTCTGCATGCGGGCGCGGAGGTGGGCACCCTCGGCTGACGTGCCCAGTTTGGCCAATACCTCCGACTGCTCCTCTAGAAGGTCTTCTGTCATGGGCGCTGGCTCCTGGGGAGTGGGAAGGAGGACATTCAGGGTTTCTGTGTTTTAGGGGTTTTAGTGTGTGTATGAAGTAGCGTGTGTGTGTGGGTTGGTTTCCGACACACACGGAAGTCAGAAACTGACCCCTAAAGGTTTACCCATAAGTTCTGTATGTTACAGTACTTATTAGTGTCTGAGAGACATGCAGCAGTGACACAAGGTTTGGCCCAGTCATTCACTCTGAGCAGAACAGAGGAGACTAACAGCTCGTCATGTTCATTAGGGACCTGTGGAACACTTGGGGCACCTCCAACCCCATGCCAAAACACCCACAATGCCCTGCCAATCTCCCATCAGCCCCGGCTAATGAACACTGGTTGTCTTGTAGAGCAATGTCCACAGGCCTGTCTAGTGTCCATGTTGCTGAAGGGCAACTGAACACCGCATAATGTTCGTTAAGGTCTGATTCGGTTCCACCACTGGCAATGTAAGTCATGATCACCGGCCAATCAGGTGCATAACTAAAATGGTTATTTGAATGAGCAAAAAAGACTGACTGCATGTAGAGGTGGTGGTTTGCCAAACTTTGCTTGCTTGGTGAGTAACCTTGCTTGAGACTCGGCAACTTGAGTTAGCCAGGGCTTTAGCTCAGAGGGCTAACATTGTCACACAGATAACCCGGTTTCAATACCCAGTAGGTTTGTTATGTACAAAATATTCACTATAGTTCAGATAAACCTGCAAAAGTCCCTCATTTCATAGAATCCTGATTCTGCTCCCTGGCCTGTAATAACTCTAATAGCCATTACTTATACATTTTATAACCTGCTTTAAAATGAGCCATTCCTTCCTATTTCATTGCTGCCATTATGCAACTTTTTTCCAGCACAAAGCAGGCTTGTATAACAATGGGCTCAATACATCACCCAATGGATTTCTGAGCGGAACTAGCCCAACGTGAGGCTGCTGTACCTACCTTTTCAAACAACGACCGCATACCTCTAAATGCAAAAGGCCACACACCATGCAATCATGAATGGAAAACAGGGGGCAGAACCCAACTGTGCCTTTCTTTCATTACCATCACAGCCTCTAATGCATTCTACCCAGTGGGCTCAGACTGACTAATGCACAGTCGGGTCTGGGAGAAAGAAAAAACCAAAAGCCTGTCCCCTCCTGAGCAAGTTTCTAATGAAATAAAGAATGACCTGAGTCAGAGGGGGCCATTAGCTGCGGCTCTTGAGAGATCTGCGTCCCAAATTGCACCCCATTCCCAATATAGTGCATTACATTTGACCAGAGCCCTATAGGCCTTGCCCCTTGTCAAAAGTAGTGCACCATATATAGTATAGTATGCTATTTAGGACGCAGACAGAGTGTGGGGAATATAAACAGGGCAGAGAGGAGCGGCAACCAAACAACACTTTACCCAGACTAATTAAAACTAGGGAAGGAAGGTGAGAATGCAGAGCAGAGCGTACGAGTATGTGTGAAGAGGCATCCACCTCATTACAAATAAAGTGGCAATGCCATGAATCTAAAACACCCATCTCTGCCTACCCCTGTCCCCCCTCCTACCCCTGCCCCTGCTGTTTAAAATTCCGACAGAGAGGGAGGAGGAGAAGTGATGGAGTGTGGGAGAGCGCGAGAGAAAGAGAGCACGCGAGACAGAGCGCGAGAGAGAGAGAGAGAGCGTGCGCGAGAGAGAGAGACTGACAGGGGTGTCAGAGAGGAAATGTCTGAAAGGTAATAGAAAAAAATAGAAAAAACAGACAGGCGAGCGGAGATGGAGACAACAGATCCAGACAGAGACAGAGCAGCACAGATGAGCAAACAGACGTACAGATAATCGATGGATGTAGGAAGAGAAAGAGAGAACATGTCATTGAGAGGACACAGCGAGAGAAAGAGAAAAGAGAGAGGAAATGGAAAAGGACTGAAGGGTAGTGGGAGTGATATATGAGAGACAGAGAGACAAAGGTTTGGAGAATGTTGTGTGGATAAAGAGGGCGAGAGATAGAAAAGGGCAGACAGAGAAAAGACAAGTGCAAAAATCCCTGCATGATACACCGAGAGAGCGGGAGACTGAGGCAGTGTCTAGACTTGACAGTTAATGAATGCAGTTTATGTTTTCTGATCATGGAGTTCTGATCATGGAATTACGGACACATCATGCGTCTACAACTACATTTAAATGTGTCCACCATGTCCACAGTCAGTGTTGCCAATTTAGCAACTTTCTCGATATATTTAGCAAGTTTTCAGACCCCTCCAGTGACTTTTATTGGTAAAAGAGGCTAGCGCCAAATTCAGCTACTTTTCAGGCTGCTTTTGGGGAGTTTTGACACAGAGGATTTCTATGGTTTTGATTGCATTTTGCGACTTTTCCCACTCAATTCTGCCGCAAACGAGAGTGGGAGAAGCTGTCTGTGCAACAGAAGTCACTGCAATGGTGCACAGACAGGCAGAGAAGCACAAGGGGAGGGGGTGCAAAGCAAATTGGTCCACATTTTTGTCTGGATTCTGTTTTTTCACGCTATATTCAAATGCCAGTATGTATTCTGCAAACGGTGGAATAGGCAAAATATGATAACACAACAACTTGATAGCAGTAGCTAACTACTGTAGCTAACTAGCCAGCAAGCTAGAAAGCAATGCTAGAGGGATTGCAAACAGGTTAGCATAATTCTAGCCAAAAAACTAAAACATTTTTAGAAATAGTAGCTCGCTGGCTAGCATTCATGAGGCCAGCAAACACTTCCCTCACACGCTAGGAATGTATTTCCTCAAATGTTATAACGAAAAGGTGCCTCTCTTTCCCAAAACACACGTTTTCTGGAGACTGTACACACCAGGGATCGTCAACTAGATTCGGCAGCGGGACGATTTTTTCTTGAGCGGCTGGTCGGAGGGCCGGAACATAATTACTAATAATTTGTCCGCAAGAAGCCCAAACAGATATAATGTTTAACTAAAACATAATCATTTCAAACCTTGCGTACATTTGCATACGATCACGTCCCTCTATTAGGCGTGGGAATACTTGGGAACAGATTTCTTCACTTGGAGCAGATTTCCTGGTGTTTTTTACAACAACAAAGAAATTCAATTTTTGGCTCAGAAACCTTGTGGGGGCAAATAAAACCATATGGCCCGTGGACCGCCACTTTCGGTAGCCTGATTGAGTCCAGACTGAGGAGAAATCTGCACACAAACCTCCTGAGGAAAAATGGCTCGATAAGGTGGTCAGCCAGATCTGAACACAATCAGACCACATCGCAACTTTAGTGCGTCTAGACCTGATCTTCGTATTCTGATAGCAGAAGTCGAATGTAAGTGTCAAGTGTAGACACGGCCTGAGACTGTGTGTGTGCGCGTGTGTGTTAGATGGAGATTGCACACAGCAGACGCAATCTGTGTGAAGCCGTCGGGCCCGTCTAGAAGTGCTGACACTCGTTTCTTTTACACTCATACACTCCATCCATCTCTCCCTCCACGCAGCACACGGTCGTTCCGCTCTCTTAACTCGGCAAGGCGTCTGTCCTCGTCCACCATCTGCACTGTGTGCTGTGTGTGTATCTGTGTGCTGGGTCTGTGTGTCGTCTTTGTGTGCGTGTTATGCATTTGTGGATAGATATCAGCTTCAGACAGCCCGGGCCACCATCTCCCTTCCTGCATCTCACCTCCTAGTGTTAAATCATTGAAAAGGGTCAGCCTCAGCCCTGTGCATTAATTAGCTCTACTATTCATCCCGGTCTATAACTGATGAGGGGGAGAGGAGCTACAAATCTCTCCATGCTAGCTCTGGGCTCACACACATAGCAGGGAATGGAGAGGGAGGGAGTTAGCACTATCAGAGAGACTCATAGCATAGAGCACATGTGCCAAACTTGTTCCATGGAGGGCAGAGTGTCTGCGGGTTTTCACTCCTCCCTTGTACTTGATTGATGAATTAAGGTCACTAACCTCACCTGGTTGTCTAGGGCTTAATTGAAAGGAAAAACCTGACACCACTGGCATAGAGGCTGATCAGAGGTGGCCACCAAATGGAAGAGGATATAGCCAATTATAATAAGATGTATTATAGTATCTACCTGCCCCCAAATGCCTTCTACAATAAGAGGCCGAGCACAGCCTTTGTTGAGTTGATTCTGTCAGGCTAAGTTTCACATCATGCTGTTCTTGGCTTTACCATACTTATTAAGATTAACCCGTAGACATTTAAAGCTAATTATGAGTTTTATGTTACAACAATGATTTATTACAAGTCCGTGATAATGAATTAGGCACTGTGTGCATACACTGTATTTGTCAAGGCTACTGTGTTCTAGTGATTTATGGTACCATAGTAACAACGAGTTACAGTATCATTACAATGTATTAATGAATAGGTAAATGAGTTACTGGTGCATATTGTACAGTACATCTGCCATGGCTGTCTGTTTGTCTGACCTGTGGCATTGTTAATGACATGGTCTGTATGTGGAAATATTGGTCCTAGGAATCACTGAGTATACCAAACATTAGGAACAACCCTTTTGCCCTCAGAACAGCCTCAATTCGTCGGGGCATGGGCTCTACAAGGTGTCGAAAGCGTTCCACAGGGATGCTGGCCCATGTTGACTTCAATGCTTCCCACAGTTGTGTCAAGTTGGCTGGATGTCCTTTGGGTGGTGGACCATTCTTGATACACACAGAAAACTGTTGAGCGTGAAAAACCCAGCAGCGTTGTAGCCCTTGGCACCTAACACCATACCCCGTTCAAAGGCACTTACATATTTTGTCTTGCCCATTCACCCTCTGAATGGCACACATACACAATCCATGTTTCAATTGTCTCTAGGCTTAAAAAAACCTTACTTAACCCGTCTCCTCCCCTTTATCTACACTGATTGAAGTGGATTTAACAAGTGACATCAATAAGGGATCATAGCTTTCACCTGGATTCACCTGGTCAGTCTGTCATGGAATGAGCATATGTTCTTAATGTTTTGTATAGTAATGAATAGGTCAGTGAGTTAGAGTGGTGCATATCGTACAGTACATCTACCATGGCTGCCTCCTTGTCTGAGGTAAAGAGAAAGAATGTGCTCAACTCCTTCCTCTTACTTAAAACAATGAAACAATTAAAGGGTGCTTGAAGCCACCAGTCAATCACATGAAAAATGAAATGGCTGTGTGCGTTTGTATGTCTGACCTGAGTAACAGGGATGTACAGGGGTTCCTGGGAGTTGAGCAGGGTCAACTTCCCGTGGGGGTGGAGCCGACCCTCTGGCTTGGCCACCTTGGCCCCGCCCTTCTCGCCGTCTGTGGCCGCACCATCCTTCATCTCCTCCGTGTCGCTCAGGCACTCAAAGAACTCGTCCTCGCCCTCGCTGTCACTCCACGAGTCCCACGACTTCCCAGGAGACACCTCTCTGCCCCCCTCTGCCGTCGCTGCACTCTCCGGCCCCAGGCGCCCGTTCTCAGTCCCGGTCGACCCTGCCACCTTCCTCTCCCTCTCTCTCTCTCTCGCCTTCCCTCCCTCAATAGTCTTCCTCCCGTCATCCCTCGCCCTCTTCCTCTCGATGCAGCAGTTGAGCATCTGGGGGGCAGAGACGGACAAAGAGTGATGAGTGCAGGGAGTCAGGGAAACAGCAGCAGATGGCAAGGTTTTGGAAGGTAGGTGTGTGTGTGTGTAATTCTAGCCAGTATAAACCCATCTCATCCCTTTGGCCCTTACCGAGCCATTTCTCATCATCATGTCCCTTTGTGCCCACACTAAAGTCTTCTTCTCCTCCTACACTGAGCTCCAAACGTCTACCTCGGGCAGGCTGCAGCGCCGTGAATAGAGTCACTTTCTGCTCTAATACTGATGCATGCCTAGCCTAGGTGAGTAGGGAGCAGAGAGAGGGAGAGAGGGGGGGAGCAGGGAGAGAGAAGGGAGCAGAGAGAGAGAGAGAGAGAGAGAGAGAGCAGAGGTAGAGAGAAGGGGGAGAGAGCAGAGAGGTAGAGGTAGGTTGGTAGAGGGAGAGATACAGAGACAGACTCAGTTTATGAGTCAGGAGCTCTTTGCCCAGTGCCGCCTGGGCACCTCTTCCTCTTTTTAAAGTGATTGCAGATAAAGTGGCTCTCTCCGCCTTTCCAGAAAGATATTACCTCGCCTTCCCTCTCATCCTCGCTCACTCTCTCCCACTCTCTCTGGACATCTTTATTACCACCTCTCTCCCTTCCTTTTATCGCTTCCTCTCTCATTCCACAATCCCTCCCTCTCTTCCCCAGGTGAGGCGTGGGTGGCTGAATAACAACAGTGTTTATGGGTCTGGGTTTGGTTGTCTGGGGCCACTGCAGACAAAAAGCTGACTGGATGACCACAATGCAGCAGCAGGACACATAGAAATATAATTAATACAACAGGCTTGGAACCGCTGCCTGGTATTGCAATAATTTCCATAGTAATGTAGAATGTTCTTTCAAATGATGTTAACAGATTTTTTTGTGGGGACTCCTGTTCCATTCATTCTATTTCTATGGCTGCACATGCAGTCAGGAGCGGAGGAGAGGAGAAAATGTGTGTCTAAAACAACCCCCCAAATTAAAATAAATATATTTATTTTTTTGCTATTCAACCGTTAATACGGTGACCGCGGTCATTTGGCTGGCCAATTACAGTCATCCAAAATTCCATGACCGTCACAGCCCTAGGGGGAGACACTGCTCCCTGTCTACTCGCTCTCTCCCCTACCTGTCCACTCGCTCTCTCCCCTACCTGTCCACTCGCTCTCTCCCCTACCTGTCCACTCGCTCTCTCCCCTACCTGTCCACTCGCTCTCTCCCCTACCTGTCCACTCGCTCTCTCCCCTACCTGTCCACTCGCTCTCTCCCCTACCTGTCCACTCGCTCTCTCCCCTACCTGTCCACTCGCTCTCTCCCCTACCTGTCCACTCGCTCTCTCCCCTACCTGTCCACTCGCTCTCTCCCCTACCTGTCCACTCGCTCTCTCCCCTACCTGTCCACTCGCTCTCTCCCCTACCTGTCCACTCGCTCTCTCCCCTACCTGTCCACTCGCTCTCTCCCCTACCTGTCCACTCGCTCTCTCCCCTACCAGTCTACTCACTCTCTCTCACCTACCTGTCTACTCACTCTCTCTCACCTACCAGTCTACTCACTCTCTCTCACCTACCAGTCTACTCACTCACCCACTCACTCCTTCTCCTACCTGTCTACTCACTCACTCACTCTCTCTCCTACCGGTCTACACACTCTCTCACTCCCTCTCCTACCTGTCGACTCACTCACCCTCTCTCCTACCTGTCGACTCACTCACCCTCTCTCCTACCTGTCGACTCACTCACCCTCTCTCCTACCTGTCGACTCACTCACCCTCTCTCCTACCTGTCGACTCACTCACCCTCTCTCCTACCTGTCGACTCACTCACCCTCTCTCCTACCTGTCGACTCACTCACCCTCTCTCCTACCTGTCGACTCACTCACCCTCTCTCCTACCTGTCGACTCACTCACCCTCTCTCCTACCTGTCGACTCACTCACCCTCTCTCCTACCTGTCGACTCACTCACCCTCTCTCCTACCTGTCGACTCACACACCCTCTCTCCTACCTGTTGACACACTCTCACTCTCCTACCTGTCGACTCACTCACCCTCTCTCCAACCCGTCGACTCACTCACCCTCTCTCCTACCCGTCGACTCACTCACTCACTCTCTCTCCTACCTGTCGACTCACTCACTCACTCCCTCTCCTACCTGTCGACTCACTCACCCTCTCTCCTACCTGTCGACTCACTCACTCCCTCTCCTACCTGTCGACTCACTCACTCCTTCTCCTACCTGTCGACTCACTCACTCACTCTCTCTCTCCTACCTGTCGACTCACTCACTCACTCTCTCTCTCCTACCCGTCTACTCACTCTCTCCCCTACCTGTCGACTCACTCACTCACTCTCTCTCTCCTACCAGTCTACTCACTCCCTCTCCTACCTGTCGACTCACTCTCTCACTCTCCTGTCTACTCACTCTCACTCCTACCTGTCGACTCACCTTCTCACTCTCTCCTACCTGTCGACTCACTCACTCTCTCTCCTACCTGTCTACTCACTCTCTCTCTCCTACCTGTCGACTCACTCACTCACTCTCTCTCTCCTACCAGTCTACTCACTCCCTCTCCTACCTGTCGACTCACTCTCTCACTCTCCTGTCTACTCACTCTCACTCCTACCTGTCGACTCACCTTCTCACTCTCTCCTACCTGTCGACTCACTCACTCTCTCTCCTACCCGTCTACTCACTCTCTCCTACCGGTCTACTCACTCTCTCACTATCTCCCCTACCTGCCTACTCACTCTCTCACTCTCTCCTACTTGTCTACTCACTCTCTCACTTTCTATCCTACTGGTCTACTCACTTTCTCAATCCCTCTACTACCTGTCTTCTCACTCTCTCTCCTACCTGTCTACTGACTCTCTCTCCCTCTCTCCTACCGGTCTACTCAATCTCTCCTACCTGTCTACTCACTCTCTCACACTGGTCTACTCACTCTCACTCCCTCTCCTACCTGTCCACTCACTCTCTCACTCCCTCTCGACTCACTCTCACACCTGTCTACTCTCTCTCCTACCGGTCTACTCACTCTCTCTCATTCCTGTCTACTCAATCTCTCTCCCCTACCTGTCTACTCACTCTCTCCTACCGGTCTACTCACCCTCTCACTCTCTCCTACCTGTCGACTCACCCTCTCTCTCTCCTACCTGTCTACTCACTCTCTCCTACCGGTCTACTCACCCTCTCACTCTCCTACCTGTCTACTCACTCTCTCCTACCGGTCTACTCACCCTCTCACTCTCCTACCTGTCTACTCACTCTCTCCTACCGGTCTACTCACCCTCTCACTCTCCTACCTGTCTACTCACTCTCTCCTACCGGTCTACTCACCCTCTCACTCTCCTACCTGTCTACTCACTCTCTCCTACCGGTCTACTCACCCTCTCACTCTCCTACCTGTCTACTCACTCTCTCCTACCGGTCTACTCACCCTCTCACTCTCCTACCTGTCTACTCACTCTCTCCTACCGGTCTACTCACCCTCTCACTCTCCTACCTGTCTACTCACTCTCTCCTACCTGTCTACTCACTCTCTCTCCTACCTGTCTACTCACTCTCTCTCCTACCTGTCTACTCACTCTCTCTCTCCTACACTGTCTACTCACTCTCTCACTCTACCAGACTAATATGCAAACCAAAAACACACAGAGAGAGAGAGATCCTGGTGTACAAGTTGCTGCTGTTACCACCATCTTAATCCATCTTAATCCATCATTCCTAAACAATTAATTTCTGCAGACTGATTGATTTGTGCTGGATGAATGCTTGAGTGTGAAAAACCCAGCAGCGTTGCAGTTCTTGACCAAACCGGTGCGCTTGACACCTACTACCATACCCCGTTCAAAGGCACTTAAATATTTTGTCTTGCCCATTCACCCTCTGAATGGCACAAATACACAATCCATGTCTGTAGGCTTATTAATGGGGCTTATAGTGGTCTTTCTCAAATACTTTACAGAGAGCTTTGTTGTTGTTGCAGGCCTTAAAGAGGGAAAGCTCTGACAAAGCCTATTAGGACTGAGTAAACAGTCTTAGTAATAATCATAGCGAGGTCTGTATGTGTACAGTTGATAGACCGTGCTAGTCACCTGGAGTTTCTGGTGGAGGAGACAGCAGCGAAGGTCTGGAGGACCACTGGCCAGTCTGAAAGAAAAAAGACAGGAAGGGGATGATTCAGTATACAGTCACAGTGTATACCCTCAACATCATCATTGATGGAATTCCGGTTCGGGTTCAATGCAATTTGATGAGGGTTCAATCCAATTTCTATTTTTATTCCCTCTGGAATCAAGTGCAGTGTTTCCCCTAGGATCAACAGCGGTGGGAAAGGTAGCGGGAGGAGGGGGCTCTTTGCTGCGGGGGTCCGGGAGCATGCCCCTGAGAGATTTTTTTGTAGAACGACTGCGAGAAGGTGACTTAAAAAAAAAACATTTGACTCCAAAATGCATGAAAATTAAATGATGTTGACACCATCTGAAATATAACTGATGGGAGCCACTGCACTGTAGGGAGATGAGGAGCAAGCGTTGGCTGTGTGCTCGTGGCTCTCAATCGTGCCACTGCTCGCTCTGTTTGCTATAAATATAGGTTTTAACTTGTTTCTCTAATCTTATAGGGATAGTGTGAGATTTTGGCAATTACCATTTTTATGTCTCTGCGTGCAGTTTGAATTAAGTTGAAGGTAGTTTCACTAGTGCTAGCACAATGACTGGAAGTCTAGGGGAACAGCTAGCATGCAGATAGACTTCTAGTCATTGTGCTAACGCTAGTTAGCAACTTCCTTCAAACTGCATGCAGAGACATAAAAATGGTATCCATGAGTTCATCGGACTCTGGATAAGTAGAAAAATGGCTTAGTTGCCAAAATGTCACACTGTCCCTTTAAAAGCACTCTCCCTTTAAAAAATATATTATAATATAGTTATATTATATAATTAATATATCGTTTGTTGCGTAATAAATACGATCATGCTCTCACCCATAGACGAGGTAGTTGTTCTCCCAGCGGTATCTCATCTCCAGGACAAACTCCTGCCAGAGGTGAGCCACGGCCCTAACCCCTCCATGGTAGAAGTTAACCAGACACACACACAGAGCCAGGCGGTACGTCAGACTGTCACTAGGAGCAGACTTGAGCTGGTTGTACAGGTTCTGGATGGAGGGGGGAGGGTTGACAAAGAGACTACAATCAGGATGCAGTACTGCAGAAGATTTCACTAATCAATGATGGATTTACTGAATGTGTAAGTTTGACAACTGAAAATTGTATTTGTGAGTTTCATTCAGTTAGGAACAATCTCGTTCACACTGAAAAAAGACGAGTACTTTTATCAGACAAGTTCAGGTATTTCAAATTGTTTCTCGAATGTCATTCCTACTGAACACACCCCTGGTGTACAACGTCTGTCTGTGAGAATGATAGTAAAATAGAGATAGAGGGCAGACATACATAGTCGTCAGAATCCTTCTCTTCTGGTTTCCCATCAGTATTCAATTGAGAAGCCTTGATCTCGCTGTTCTCTGATGATGACTTGTCTATGGCAGCATCTGGGAAGAGATACTGAGACACACACAAATATGAGCTTAACCATTCTCTTACATAGGGAACATCAATTCCATCTTACCCTTTAGACAAAAAAATACCTCAATTACAATTCTGCTACTAACAGAGTCTGCTTTAAAATGTTTTATTCACCAACTGACTCACCACTGAGCCTCTAGGCCAATGGCAGTGTGTTTATCCCAAATGGCACCCTATTCCCTATATAGTCAACTACTTTTGACCAGGGCCCATAGAGGCCCTTTGGGACTTGCCAATTGGGACGCAAAGTGTCTTCACGGCTGATTAAGAAACTGTTCCACACAGCAGTGCCAGTAACAGTGGAGCCTGGCTGCAGACTCAGCTCCCTTTCTCTCCTCTCAGAGAATGGCTGGAGCTCTCTCTCTCTCTCACAGCCACTGAGGCAGAGCCACTTGTGTAGTATGTCAGCCAGACTAAATCCCCATAAGCCTTCAGAGGGCTGCAGTAGACGTCTGAGCAGGCCAAACACATAGCCTAGTGAACCCATCAGAGCTGATGCATGGTTTATTTGGGGTTTCATTGTGCGTGTGTGCGCGCGCGCATGTCTAAGCGTTGCCGCTCTCACCAGCAGTATGGAGTTGAGCACATCGTTGCTGAGCGGTGATTCGGCGCCGCGGCGGTGGCGGCGGATGCGTTTGCGGGCGCTGTGCACCATGTTAGAGACAGAAAGCTTGGGGATGGGCACGGCCGTGGGCTCTGTCAACTTAGACAGGGCATGGCTGATGTCATCTGTAACAACAGGGGAGGGAAGGGGGGAAGAGAGCGAGATATAAATTATACACAGGGAGGGAATGAGGGTGGGCTCTGACAGAGACAGCATATGCTCCCTTCACATGCACCAGCAAACAAACAAAAACTAAAAGACACAAGCCAAGGGTCTCAATAGTCCAAAGTGGCTTCATGTTCTACTCTTCTTTTCCTCCATCAGCACTGAGCTCTGCACAAATCCCCTTTGGGTTTACAACATATTGGAGAATGAGAGGGAGTGATGTTAGACTATTGAGAAACACCCCAGTAGCCATAGCACACACTAATAGAGGAAGTCCTATTACCTTTGCCTTCCTCCTCAACTGGACCCCGTCCCAGGATCTCCTCTGTTGTCTCCTTCTTAGAGCACATCTTGAAGAACTCTGTCAGGAAGTCACCTGGGATGGGGAACATTAGGTTTTATTCCATTCAATTCAAAGTCTTTATTGTAGGGTTGGGCGATGGCAACCTTTGTCTTATCGTGATTAGGTACCCCTAAAACATTGTGATATATGATGCTCTCGCTATTGGCCACCAAAAAATACAATCAGGTAAAACGACAGATGGGCTATAGCGCAAAATCGAATGCAACTGGAAGAATCCTGACAAAATATGTTGTTGTTGAAAGCCTGGGCAGAGGCCAGGTGCAGGCAATGGCAAATCTTTTCTAATATTCCTTCCGCGTTCATGATGTTGCAGTGACTGTCTGATGAGGAACGGGCTGTCTTACTGTCATAAGCTAGGTTACTGGCCTACATCATTGGCTGGATAGAAGCAGTCTACCGTCTTCAGAACTGGATAATAAATCGCTTTATTTGCATCATAAAATAATAGAAAAATAAATAATAATTGTTTGTTCTCCCGTTCTCATTAAGCTGTGATTGAGAATAGCCTATGCCTAGGCTAAGGACATAGACTTTCATTATTGTTATTTTTGAAAGCCACAACAACACTTTCTTAGGCTACAATATTTGGGAAATAAGCTACTTTTCATAACTTTAACTTGTGGTAAAGCTTTTAAAAAAAAAAAAAATATATATATATATATATATATATATATATATATATATATATATATATATATATATATATATATATACATACATACATACATACATACATACATACATACATACATACAGTACCAGACAAAAGTTTGGACACACCTACTCATTCCAGGGTTTTTCTTTATTTTTACTATTTTCTACATTGCAGAATAATAGTGAAGACACCAAAACTATGAAATAACACATATAGAATCATGTTGTAACAAAAAAAGTGTTAAATCAAAATATATTATATATTTGAGATTCTTCAAAGTAGCCACCCTTTGCCTTGATGACAGCTTTGCACACTCTTGGCATTCTCTCAGCCAGCTTCTTGAGGCAGTCACCTGGAATGCATTTAAATTAACAGGTGTGCCTTGTTAAAAGTTTATTGGTGGAATTTCTTTCCTTCTTAATGCGTTTGAGCCAATCAGTTGTGTTGTGACAAGGTAGGGGTGGTATACAGAAGATAGCCCTATTTGGTAAAAGACCAAGTCCATATTATGGCAAGAACAGCTAAAATAAGCAAAGAGAAACGACAGTCCATCATTACTTTAAGACATGAAGGTCAGTCAATACGGAACATTTCAAGAACTTTGAAGGTTTCTTAAAGTGCAGTCGCAAAAACCATCAAGCGCTATGATGAAACTGGCTATCATGAGGACCGCCAGAGGAAAGGAAGACCCAGAGTTACCTCTGCTGCAGAGGATAAGTTCATTAGAGTTACCAGCCTCAGAAATTGCAGCCCAAATAAATGTAACAGACACATCTCAACATCAACTGTTCAGAGGAGACTGCGGTGATCTATTCATGGTCGAATTGCTGCAAAGAAACGACTACTAAAGGACACCAATAAGAAGAAGAGACTTGCTTGGGCCAAGAAACACGAGCAATGGACATTACACCGGTGGAAATCTGTCCTTTGGTCTGGAGTGCAAATTTGAGATTTTTGGTTCCAAACGTGTCTTTGTGAGACGCAGAGAAGGTGAACGGATGATCTCTGCATGTGTAGTTCCCACCGTGAAGCATGGAGGAGGTGGTGTGATGGTGCTTTGCTGGTGACACTGTCGGTGATCTATTTAGAATTCAAGGCACACTTAACCAGCACGGCTACCACAGCATTCTGCAGCGATACGCCATCCCATCTGGTTTGCGCTTAATGGGACTATCATTTGTTTTTCAATAGGACAATGACCCAACACACCTCCAGGCTGTGTAAGTGCTATTTGACCAAGAAGGAGAGTGATGGAGTGCTGCATCAGATTACTTGGCCTCCACAATCACCCGACCTAAACCCAATTGAGATGGTTTGGGATGAGTAGGACCACAGAGTGAAGGAAAAGCAGCCAACAAGTGCTCAGCATATGTGGGAACTCCTTCAAGACTGTTGGAAAAGCATTCCTCATGAAGCTGGTTGAGAGAAGTGTGCAAAGCTGTCATCAAGGCAAAGGGTGGCTACTTTGAAGAATCTAAAATCCAAAAAAAAAAATGATTTGTTTAACACTTTTTTGGTTACTACATGATTCCATATGTGTTATTTCATAGTTTTGATATTTTCACTGTTATTTTATGATGTAGAAAATAGTAAAAATAAAAAATAAACTTGAATGAGTAGGTGTCCAAACTATCTATCTATCTATCTATATATATATATATATATATATATACACATACACACACACACACAGTGGGGAGAACAAGTATTTGATACACTGCCGATTTTCCTACTTACAAAGCATGTAGAGGTCTGTAATTTTTATCATATGTACACTTCAACTGTGAGAGACGGAATCTAAAACAAAAATCCAGAAAATCACATTGTATGATTTTTAAGTAATTAATTTGCATGTTATTGCATGACATAAGTATTTGATCACCTACCAACCAGTAAGAATTCCGGCTAACACAGACCTGTTAGTTTTTCTTTAAGAAGCCCTCCTGTTCTCCACTCATTACCTGTATTAACTGCACCTGTTTGAACTCGTTACCTGTATAAAAGACACCTGTCCACACACTCAATCAAACAGACTCCAACCTCTCCACAATGGCCAAGACCAGAGAGCTGTGTAAAGACATCAGGGATAAAATTGTAGACCTGCACAAGGCTGGGATGGGCTACAGGACAAGGCAACAGCTTGGTGAGAAGGCAACAACTGTTGGCGCAATTATTAGAAAATGGAAGAAGTTCAAGATGACAGTCAATCACCCTCGGTCTGGGGCTCCATGCAAGATCTCACCTCGTGGGGCATCAATGATCATGAGGAAGGTGAGGGATCAGCCCAGAACTACACGGCAGGACCTGGTCAATGACCTGAAGAGAGCTGGAACCACAGTCTCAAAGAAAACCATTAGTAACACACTACGCCGTCATGGATTAAAATCCTGCAGCGCACGCAAGGTCCCCCTGCTCAAGCCAGCGCATGTCCAGGCCCGTCTGAAGTTTGCCAATGACCATCTGGATGATCCAGAGGAGGAATGGGAGAAGGTCATGTGGTCTGATGAGACAAAAATATAGCTTTTTGGTCTAAACTCCACTCGCCGTGTTTGGAGGAAGAAGGATGAGTACAACCCCAAGAAAACCATCCCAACCGTGAAGCATGGAAGTGGAAACATCATTCTTTGGGGATGCTTTTCTGCAAAGGGGACAGGACGACTGCACCATATTGAGGGGAGGATGGATGGGGCCATGTATCGCGAGATCTTGGCCAACAACCTCCTTCCCTCAGTAAGAGCATTGAAGATGGGTCGTGGCTGGGTCTTCCAGCATGACAACGACCCGAAACAAACAGCCAGGGCAACTATGGAGTGGCTGCGTAAGAAGCATCTCAAGGTCCTGGAGTGGCCTAGCCAGTCTCCAGTCCTGAACCCAATAGAAAATCTTTGGAGGGAGCTGAAAGTCCGTATTGCCCAGCGACAGCCCCGAAACCTGAAGGATCTGGAGAAGGTCTGTATGGAGGTGTGGGCCAAAATCCCTGCTGCAGTGTGTGCAAACCTGGTCAAGACCTACAGGAAACGTATGATCTCTGTAATTGCAAACAAAGGTTTCTGTACCAAATATTAAGTTCTGCTTTTCTGATGTATCAAATACTTATGTCATGCAATAAAATGCAAATTACTTAAAAATCATACAATGTGATTTTCTGGATTTTTGTTTTAGATTCCGTCTCTCACAGTTGAAGTGTACCTATGATAAAAATGACAGACTTCTACATGCTTTGTAAGTAGGAAAACCTGCAAAATTGGCAGTGTATCAAATACTTGTTCTCCCCACTGTATATATAGCATTCTATTGGTTGCAAGAATTTTGTATAATGATTTAAATTGAAAAACTCGTAAGTTTTGAATCCGGCGTCGTTTTGTGTACCAGTTCATACACCATGTGCCATGGAATCGGTACATCGAAACCTGTATGGCGCAGCTGTACATTTTTTGGTCATTAATGGAAACTGGTCTACTTTTTAATTTCAACAAATACTTGTTCTCCCCACTGTATATACACACACAGTTGAAGTCGGAAGTTTACATACACTTAGGTTGGAGTCATTAAAACTTGTTTTTCAACCACTCCACAAATGTCTTGATAACAAACTACAGTTTTGGCAAGTCGGTTAGGACATCTACTTTGTGCATGACACAAGTAATGTTTCCAACAATTGTTTACAGACAGATTATTTCACTTATAATTCACTGTATCACTATTCCAGTGGGTCAGAAGTTTACATACACTAAGTTGACTGTGCCTTTAAACAGCTTGGAAAATTCCAGAAAATGATGTCATGGCTTTAGAAGCTTCTGATAGGGTAATTGACATCATTTGAGTCAATTGGAGGTGTACCTGTGGATGTATGTCAAGGCCTTCCTTCAAACTCAGTGCCTCTTTGCTTGACATCATGGGAAAATCAAAAGAAATCAGCCAAGACCTCAGAAGAAAAATTGTAGACCTCCACAAGTCTGGTTCATCATTGGGAGCAATTTCCAAACACCTGAAGGTACCACGTTCATCTGTACAAACAATAGTACGCAAGTATAAACACCATGGCAACTATTGTTTGAAAAACGAGTTTTAATGACTCCAAACTAAGTGTATGTAAACTTCCGACTTCAACTGTATGTGTGTATGTATGCATGCATGCATGTATGTATGTATGTATGCATGTATATATAAAAACATTTAACCCCTTTTTCTCCCCAATTTCGTGATATCCAATTGCGATCGTCTCATCGCTGCAACTCCCCAACGGGCTCGGGAGAGGCGAAGGTCAAGTCATGGCGGGCTGGGCGCCAAACCGCGCTTCTTAACACCCGCCCACTTAAACCGGAAGCCAGCTGCACCAATGTGTCGGAGGAAACACCATTCAACTGACGACTGAAGTCAGCCTGCAGGCGCCCAGCCCGCCACAAGGAGTCGCTTGAGTGTGATAAGCCAAGTAAAGCCCCCCTGGCCAAACCCTCCCCTAACCCGGACGACGCTGGGCCAATTGTGCCCGCCCTATGGGCCTCCCGGACGGTTGTGACACAGCCTGGGATCGAACCCGGGTCTGTAGTGACGCCTCAAGCGCTGCGATGCAGTGCCTTAGACCGCTGTGCCACTCGGGAGGCCGTCTTAAAGCAAAACAAAACTATGCTACATTTTATCTCTGGGACCCTTTGGATGACAAATCAGAGAAAGATTACTGAATGTAAGTATATTATTTACCTTCAGAGGAGAATGTATCAAAGCAGTTGCCGTGATAAGTTTTTTGTTGTTGTGCAGTCTCCTCAAACAATAGCATGGTATTTTTTCACTGTAATAGCTACTGTAAATTTGACAGTGCAGTTAGATTAACAAGAATTTAACCTTTTTGCCCAAATAAGACATGTCTATGTACTGGAAAGTTTGCTGTTCTTTACAAACAGTCATGCTAATCACATTAGCACACGTTAGCTCAACCGTCCCGTATACGGGACACCGATCCCGTAGAGGTTAATAAGCTTAAACTTGATTAAACTTGCCATTCGTTTTTCTATTGGCTATTAATATTGTTTGTTCTCTCTAATTATTAGTACTCTGGCTACCTTAAGTTTTTAGGCTATTCAAATAATTTTTTGAGATGGAAATCTGTTACATTCATTGTTTAAATCGGGAGAAAACCATGAATAAAACGATGAAGCGTAGCCTTCAGTCATATTCATACCCTATCGAATGGAGAGTGAAGGGAATATAGGCCAAGTTTTTTTAAACTGCAAGACACAAGATAGTTCATCAGTGTCCGATATAAAAAATACAAAAATAGGTTAAGGCTATATAGCCTAATGCCCATGCATCCGACAGAGAAACAATATTTTCTGACTGGACATTTTGCGCTGCTTTGGTGGAGTTTTCCGCTGTCTGGCCTATATTCCTCTTCTGTGTTATGTAGGCTATATAACATATTTATCGAAATAGGCCATAACAAATAGGAATAGGCAAATTACTCAGAATGTCACTTGTGTGCTGCCCTGCTGTGCGCTGCGATACTCCCGTTTTTTACTGCACGGCACCAGTCAAGTTCAAATAGGCTAAACCATCGTCGGTCACATCATGATTTAGTCACCATCAACCCAACCCTACTTTATTGTCCAACAAATCTTAGAAAAGACGTCTTGGGATGTAGATCCCCCTAATCCCACTATACACATATCTGGTAGATGAAGGACAATGGAAATGCACATTACAGTACATGGGTATCAATTGGATTCTATAATGTTTCTGTAAGGTCAGTAAGTATTTTTGTGAGGGTCTTACCGAGCAAACACGTGGGGCTGTCTGCTTTCCTTACTCGGACTGACCAATGAGGGGCCTGGAGCGGGTCCAGGTCACTGAGGTCACACAGAAAGGACAGTCAGTTAACACAGGGGAGGAAGGTAAAACTGGCCCTGGATCATATAAGCGGTTCACGTTTACCATTATAGTCAAGGTTAGGTTAGGACTGAACAACGGCTATTAAAACATGGTGCTCTGAAAGGAGGAAAGGTTCATTGTTAGTGTGGTTTAGTTTACGGTCTGGTATTTCCTGGTGTTAATATAGGGATTATATAGTGGAAAGAGTAATTACATTATAATTATCTATTAACTTATTGGATTATTTGGGATCCTTGAAATAAGAACCACTAGGTATCAGTTGCTATATAATCTACACTGAGTGTACAAAACATTAAGAACACCTGGTCTTTCCATGACAGACTGACCAGGTGAAAGCTATGATGACACTTGTTAAATCCACCTCAAATCAGTGTAGATGAAGGGGAGGAGACAGGTTAAAGAAGGATTTTTAATCCTCGAGACATGGATTGTGTATGTGTGCCATTCAGAGGGTGAATGGGCAAGACAAAATATGTAAGTGCCTTTGAAGGGGTATGGTAGTAGGTGCCAAGCGCACCGGCTTGGTCAAGAACTGCAACGCTGCTGGGTTTTTCACAGTCAACAGTTTCCTGTGTGTATCAAGACTGGTCCACCACCCAAAGGACATCCAGCCAACTTCATACAACTGTGGGAAGCAATGGAATCAACATGGGCCAGCATCCCTGTGGAACGCTTTTGACACCTTGCAGAGTCCATGCCCCTACGAATTGACGCAGTTCTGGTGGCAAAAGGAAAGTGTTCTTAATGTTTTGTACACTGTGTATATTACCCAGTCAGTCAGGGAAGGTAGAATTTCAATTTCAAGTTGACACGAGGCAAGTCATATCTTTTTTTAAATCCCAAAATATAATGTCTAACATTTCTATCCCAGAATGCCCTAAGGGAATTCAACAATAAATACAACCATCAAAATAAACCCCAAAACATCTTTGGAGGAGGACCATCTTAGGCTGGGCTAATCTCTGTCTTCGATTTTCAGAGGGCTGACATTAGGCTCTACGTCTTTATACAGTGAATGTCATGAAAATGTAGGATGAAGGGACTCGAAGAAAAACAAACACTGTTAATAAGAAGTGATGGCTCACTGAGCACCACTTCATCACTAAACTGAAAAGCATAAAATCATTCAGCTTTAATGCAGTTGAACGAGCGAGTGGTGTAGCTGGGGCACAGTACTTGTTATATCCACTCCCACACAACTCCTCCACATCCGCCCTCAACACCTACACTGTCTGGCACACAGGAAATTAATATGGACAACAACCTTTCACAGTTTTTCAAAGGGAACTTCTTTCACCGTTGACATCACCTACCTGGCGGTTCCCTCTCTCCGTCTATCTCAATGCTCACTTACTTGATGAGTTTAACCTGGCTACTGGTTCTATTTATTGAAGATGACACCTCCATCTTCCCTGTCTAAATACCTGTCATTCTGTGGGGGACAAACAATGTTCTTGATAGATCGTAGCTCAGGTTGTTGATATGTTTTTTCAGTGTGTGTCAACCAGAAGGGCAGAGGGGAGAGGGAGGGTGGTGGTGGATACTTACGAGTACACATCGTTATCCACCACAATGCCTTCTGTCAGGTGGGGCCAGGTGGTGGCTAGGTGAAGCTCACTGAGACAACAATTAAATAAAATACAGATATGTTTGTTTTTCGTAATCAACTTCACAGTATGAGATTAACTAATTACATAAAACATTTAATTAATTAATTAAAAAGGCTCATACTAAAGACACAAATACTACACATGACCAATGATGTAAATCTCTAAATCAAGCATGAATTGTTTTGTCGTCATGGCTACAGTACCATCGGTCCTACCTGATTGGATCCTCACACGCTCCAAACGGAAGCTTCCCGAACTCCACCCCTCCCACCTCACCTCCGAGGAGAGCGTCGAAGTCTGGAGAAGACAAAAATAAAATAAATAATCACACTTTTACCTTAAATTGTTCAAACATGACTTTGATTCAGCACACAATACTTTCAGAAGAACCAAAACTGTAAACACTTTTTATGCTTTATCATCTTCAATGCCTTGAAGGCAGGCAAATTCATCCCATAAAAACTAAAGGTCCAAATATATTCTGGTCTCTCTAATTAGAACTCTCTGGTCCCATTCAAGAGGAGCAGAAATAGTGTCTGTTTGTAAGCCGTTTAAAAAGCTCTCCAAGGTCTTACTTTTTACCGCCTTCCCTGCACCACTCAAAGAGTTGAGCATCTCTTTGCAGCACTAAAATGTACCCCGGAGAGCAGCACTTAACATGACCGTGGAAAGAATCATCCACTATTGAATTTGGAGCAAAGAGAGATCGAGTGGATTATATCAGTTTCCTAAAAAAGTTGGTAACGCGCGCGGAGGCATTGAAAGACCGCTTCCAATACACTATGGGCTAACCTATACAGGCCAAGCACCATTTTTAAGTTCAGGAGTAAAGATATAATAAGTCACATAATAAGTTGCATGGACTCACTGTGTGCAAAAATAGTATTGAACATGATTTTTGAATGAATACCTCATCTCTGTACCCCACACATACAATTATCATATGTAAGGTTCCTCAATCGGGCAGTGATTTCAAACATAGATTCAACCACAAAGACCAGTGAGGTTTTCCAATGCCTCGCAAAGAAGAGCAACTATTGGTAGATGGGTATAAATAAATAAAAAGCAGACATTGAATATCCCTTTGAGCATGGTGAAGTTATTAATTACACTTTTTGGATGGTGTATCAATACACCCACTCACTACAAAGACACAGGCGTCCTTCCTAACTCAGTTGCCAGAGAGGAAGGAAACCGCTCAGGGATTTCACCATGAGGTCAATGGTGGTTTTAAAACAGTTACAGAGTTTAATGGCTATAATAGGAGAAACCTGAGGATGGATCAACATTGTAGTTACTCCACAATACTAACCTAAAATGACAGAGTGAAAAGGAGGAAGCCTGTACAGAAAAAACATATTCCAAAACATGCATCCTATTTGCAATAAGGCACTAAAGTAAAACAGCAAAAAAATTGGCTAAGAAATTAACTTTATGTCCTGAATAGAAAGCGTTAAGTTTGGGGCAAATCCAACACAACAGATCACTGAGTACTACTCTTCATATTTTCAATCATGGTGGTGGCTGCGTCACGTTATGGGAATGGAATAGAGCTAAACATTGTCAAAATCCTAGAGGAAAACCTGGTTCAGCCTGCTTTCCAACAGACACTGGGAGACAAATTCACCTTTCAGCAGGACAATAACCTAAAACACAAGGCCACATATACTTTGGAGTTGCTTACCAAGACGACATTGAATGTTCCTGAGTGGCCTAGTTACAGCTTTGACTTAAATTGGCTTGAAAATATATGTCAAGACTTGAAAATGGCTGTCTAGCTATCAACAACCAACTTGACAAACAAATATTGTACCATCCAGGTGTGCAATGCTCTTAGAGACTGATTATCTTGTGTAGATCGTTGACAAAAAAATGACAATTAAATCCATTTTAATCCCACCTTCTAACCTAACAAAATGTGGAAAAAGTCAAGGGGTGTGAATACTTTCTGAAGGCACTGTAGCTCCTTCACGTTTCATATTTTGTGGTTTTACTGAACAGATAGGATGTGGTTTTATAAGAGCAGACAGGTAAGGTAGGAGGAGTTAGACGGGCAGTGGGCTGCATTCGAACCCACATCGACTCTGGTATACAATGGGGGAAAAAAGTATTTAATCAGCCACCAATTGTGCATGTTCTCCCACTTAAAAAGATGAGAGAGGCCTGTAATTTTCATCATAGGTACACGTCAACTATGACAGACAAAATGAGAAAAAAAAATCCAGAAATTCACATTGTAGGATTTTTAATGAATTTATTTGCAAATTATGGTGGAAAATAAGTATTTGGTCAATAACAAAAGTTTCTCAATACTTTGTTATATACCCTTTGTTGGCAATGACACAGGTCAAACGTTTTCTGTAAGTCTTCACAAGGTTTTCACACACTGTTGCTGGTATTTTGGCCCATTCCTCCATGCAGATCTCCTCTAGAGCAGTGATGTTTTGGGGCTGTCGCTGGGCAACACGGACTTTCAACTCCCTCCAAAGATTTTCTATGGGGTTGAGATCTGGAGACTGGCTAGGCCACTCCAGGACCTTGAAATGCTTCTTACGAAGCCACTCCTTCATTGCCCGGGCGATGTGTTTGGGATCAGCAAAGTGCAATACTATTGTTCCCTGTAATCTCACGATACATGGCCCCATTCATTCTTTCCTTTACACGGATCAGTCGTCCTGGTCCCTTTGCAGAAAAACAGCCCCAAAGCATGATGTTTCCACCCCCATGCTTCACAGTAGGTATGGTGTTCTTTGGATGCAACTCAGCATTCTTTGTCCTCCAAACACGACGAGTTGAGTTTTTACCAAAAAGTTCTATTTTGGTTTCATCTGACCATATGACATTCTCCCAATCCTCTTCTGGATCATCCAAATGCACTCTAGCAAACTTCAGACGGGCCTGGACATGTACTGGCTTAAGCAGGGGGACACGTCTGGCACTGCAGGATTTGAGTCCCTGGCGGCGTAGTGTGTTACTGATGGTAGGATTTTTTACTTTGGTCCCAGCTCTCTGCAGGTCATTCACTAGGTCCCCCCGTGTGGTTCTGGGATTTTTGCTCACCGTTCTTGTGATCATTTTGACCCCACGGGGTGTGATCTTGCGTGGAGCCCCAGATCGAGGGAGATTATCAGTGGTCTTGTATGTCTTCCATTTCCTAATAATTGCTCCCACAGTTGATTTCTTCAAACCAAGCTGCTTACCTATTGTAGATTCAGTCTTCCCAGCCTGGTGCAGGTCTACAATTTTGTTTCTGGTGTCCTTTGACAGCGCTTTGGTCTTGGCCATAGTGGAGTTTGGAGTGTGACTGTTTGAGGTTGTGGACAGGTGTCTTTTATACTGATAACAAGTTCAAACAGGTGCCATTAATACAGGTAATGAGTGGAGGACAGAGGAGCCTCTTAAAGAAGAAGTTACAGGTCTGTGAGAGCCAGAAATCTTGCTTGTTTGTAGGTGACCAAACACTTATTTTCCACCATAATTTGCAAATAAATTCATTAAAAATCCTACAATGTGATTTTCTGGATTTTTTTTCTTCTCAATTTGTCTGTCATAGTTGACGTGTACCTATGATGAAAACTACAGGCCTCTCTCATCTTTTTAAGTGGGAGAACTTGCACAATTGGTGGCTGACTAAATACTTTTTTTCCCCACTGTATATATATGTGCCGGGGTCAGCGGCTCTAATAACTAGACACATTTCTTCCAGTTAATGGGCTGTGTGGTTGTGTTGTTGGTGGTGCTTACCAGGGGGCTGCTGAGGCCAGGAGTACTGCTGCCAGTCCTGCAGGACATACGTGAAGCGGATAGCAATGTTGATGGGAGGCAGAGGAGTCAGGGGACAACCCTGGAGAACAAGAGGAAAGAAAAGAGAAAAAGGGAGAAGGGTAGAGACAGAAATAGAGACAACATTATGTAATATCTTGTGCTATCCATCATATGCATCACATAATTTAATTGTAGGGGCTGGGTGCCCGGACCCAGATTAAGCCTAGTCATGGCTGAAAAAGCATGCTCAATGGAGATTCACCTTTGAAAGTACATCCTAGTTCACTATGCTTACTCTCATTCCGGGAAACCAGTCTTACAATTATTTATGGGTGACCCATGTGAAAGGCACTACTCATAATAGCCCATGTAAGGCAATTAGTCATAAACCCTGGTCCTTCCATACTCACTATTTTGGACTTGAAGATGTCCAGCAGGCCTGAGAGATGGTTGTATTGGCTGGGCACCTTGCGGAGATGGACCATCTCAAAGTCAGTACGCACCCCCAGGCCCTGGCACTCCCCATGGTACATCCTCCTCCACTTCTGCTGGATCTGCACAAACATGGGTACCTGGCTGCATGACATCCACAGGGACAGAGGAGATAGAGGACGTTAAAGGGATAGGTCATTTCAAACTCTAATTCATTCAGATGTTTTGTGGGAAGGCAGACACACATTGATATCCTGTTGCTACTGTAACTACACCTGTTTTTGTGTCAAGATGAGTTAATGTCCCATGCAATCCGTTGTGAAGATCTAGCTATATGCATCACCTCCAAATGAATGAGAAAGATAAGCACCATCTAGTTTAATCATTTTAGATTTTGTTCAGCTTTCCAATTCGTTTGGTATTGAGGCATACATTTGGAGCTGCACAACAGACGAATCATGATGTTTGAAAAACTTTGATTTTGAAGTGATCTCTTTAGAGACATCCCAGGCATCTCTGGTATCAATGTGGAAGAGCAGCCACACACTGAAATCCTGTAATTACCTCAGCATCCCTGTTCTACCACAGCTACACAGCAGCACCTGGTGCACAATAGAGAAATTACAGACAAAACATATGCCACCTAGCGGATTGAACAAGTATGGAATTGAATAATAAGCCTTGTAATATCTGTTGAATATTATTCTATTCAACAGTCGGTCATCCTTTTTCAAATTTTGAAGTCACAAGATTGTGGTAAAAAAAAAACGGTTGCAGTAAATGCTATATGCATTAGTAATAGAACAAGTGCTCATGTAAGAAATTAACTTGAAGCTATATGTTCTGATGGTCTGCTACATGCTTCCTCCTATTCTAACCGTGTGTTATTAGTGTCATTCTGCCTCACAGTAAACTCCCAGAGACACAATGGGAAGCCAGGTGACCTTGCTGCTACCACAAAGCAGAGCTGCAGATCCACAGCACTCGGAGCAGCTACAATGCTACCATCTCCCATCTAGCCCGGCGTTGCCATGGATACCAGCTGACCTACCGCAATACGATGCCACGGAGAGCTGTACTCACCACCCACAGTGTTGCTATTTTAAAACATGGATTGTGACATCATACAGAAACACATACAAAGGGCATGTTGCCACTAGATGTATGAATGTGTAAGAACTAACATTGTTTTCCCATAGTGTAGATTCATGAATATGAATAGAACACATTGGCAGTATAGGCTCTTTTATTTGTCAAAGCAAATTCTGTTACCAATATTAACTTGATTTTCCATAAGAACATAAAGTGTTGTGGCATACCAATGTAACTGTGAATTATAACAATTAAACTGTTCCCAAAGAGTATTAGTTAATATAGTATTCACTGTTGCTCTGAGTTACTGTCACCTACCAGCCTGTGTTGGCCAGAGAGATGGAGATGGAGCTGAGTAGCAGGTTGCACTTGGACTCACTGATGACCGCCTCACAGTTGGCCCCGGGGGAGATGACCACAAACTCACGCATGCCATACCTGCAAACAAAGACGGGACACTTTAATGAGAGCAAACAGCTACCATCTATCAAGTTGGGAGTTGAGTCTTATTAAAACAAAAAAACTCTATAATATATTCTCAAAAGGATCAGACATCAGCTGGATTTGGTGTTAACGAATATCAATAGCAGTTGTGAATGTCTATGTTCAGTCATTTTAATTCCCATCTTAACATAAAGGTAAGAGGTACATTTTAGAGGTTAGGGGTTGGAGGTTAGGAGACCTGGAGTACTGTACTCACCATCTGACGAGGCAGTGGGCCCTGGGAGGGAAGTCATTGTTCATACAGAGCAGGTCCTGCATGGCTGTGGGGAAGGCATCTGGGGAGAGAGCAGTGGAAACTTCACTTATATTCTCTAATATCCACTAAGATTCTCTCTGTTGCTAGAGAGCAGAGCAGTGGGCAAGACAAAACTGTAGAGTTCATCCATTTAGTCTCATCATGTAGTGACAGTGTTTCCTCTATATTAATTTAGCAGCGGTGGAAATTGTGGCCACCAGTCCCAAAAATATGATGTAAAAAAATGTATATACACTACCAGTCAAAGGTTTGGACACACCTACTCATTCAAGGGTTTTTCTTTATGTTTACATTGTAGAATAATAGTGAAGACATTAAAACTATGAAATAACACATATGGAATCATGTTGTAACCAAAAACATGTTAAACAAATCAAAATATATTTTATATTTCAGATTCTTCAAATAGCCACCCTTTGCCTTGATGACAGCTTTGCACACTCTTGGCATTCTCTCAACCAGCTTCATGAGGTAGTCACCTGGAATGCATTTCTATTAACAGGTGTGCCTTCTTAAAAAGTTAATTTGTGGAATTTATTTCCTTCTTAATGCATTGAGCCAATCAGGTGTGTTGTGACAAGGTGGGGGGGGGGGGGGGGGGTAAAAGACCAAGTCCATATTATGGCAAGAACAGCTCAAATAAGCAAAGAGAAATGACAGTCCATCTTTACTTTAAGACATGAAGGTCAGTCAATATGGAACATTTCAAGAACTTTGAAAGTTTCTTCAAGTGCAGTCGCAAAAACCATCAAGCGCTATGATGAAACTGGCTATCATGAGGACCGCCACAGGAAAGGAAGACCTAGAGTTACCTCTGCTGCAGAGGTAAAGCTGTGACCAGCCTCAGAAATTGCAGCCCAAATAAATGCTTCACAGAATTCAAGTAACAGACACATCTCAACATCAACTGTTTAGAGGGGACTGTGTGATTCAGGCCTTCATGGTCGAATTGCTGCCAACAAACCACTACTAAAGGACACCAATAAGAAGAAGAGACCTGCTTGGGCCAAGAAACACGAGCAATGGACATTAGACCGGTGGAAATGTGTCCTTTGGTCTGGAGTCCAAATTTGAGATTTTTGGTTCAAACCGCTGTGTCTTTGTGAGACACGGTGTGGGTGAACGGATGATCTCTGCATGTGTATTTCCCACCGTAAAGCGTAGAGGAGGTGGTGTTATGGTGTGGGGGTGCTTTGCTGGTGACATTGTCTGTGATTTATTTAGAATTCAAGGTACACTTAACCAGCATGGCTACCACAGCATTCTACAGCGATACACCATCCCATCTGGTTTGGGCTTAGTGGGACTATCATTTGTTTTTCAACAGGACAATGACCCAATACACCTCCAGGCTGTGTAAGGGCTATTTTACCAAGATGGAGAGTGACGGAGTGCTGCATCAGATAACCTGGCCTCCACAATCCCCCGACTTCAACCAAATTGAGATGGTTTAGGATGAGTCGGACGGCAGAGTGAAGGAAAAGCAGCCAACAAGTGCTCAGCATATGTGGGAACTCCTTCAAGACTGTTGGAAAAGCATTCCAGGTGAAGCTGGTTGAGAGAATGCCTTGAGTGTGGAAAGCTGTCATCAAGGCAAAGGGTGGCTATCTGAAGTATCTCAAATATAATGTAAATGTTGATTTGTTTAACACTTTTTTGGTTACTACATGATTCCATGTGTTATTTCATAGTTTTGATGTATTCACTATTATTCTACAATGTAAAAAATAGTAAAAATAAAGAAAAACCCTTGAATGAGTAGGTGTGTCCAAACTTTTGACTGGTACTGTATGTATAATAATAATTTGGGACGGTAAAATGTTTTCGGTCTAAACTTAAGACTAAAACCAGATATATGGCACTATATATTTTTTTTAATAAACTCATCTTTGAGAACTAACAACCACCAGAATAAAAAATAAAAATAAAAAAAATGTTATAATGTTTGAGTCACTCAGATAGCATAAGAACACAGAATTAGTCATGGCAAATTGTGTAGAATTTCATGGCAAATTGTGTAGAATTGCAGGAAATCTACTTTAAAGTAACTCTACAGTGTTTCCAGATTCCTATGAAATATGAACTATAATTACTTACAATACGAGTAAAATAACTTTCCTTCCCAAAATGTGTAATTAAGTATGTTAAAAAGCTGCTTTTCTGTGTTGGAATGGTGTGGCATACCCCACCAACAGAATGGTGTGGGCGTATACCGGTCATTCAAAATATGAACACGAGTAGTCGCTGATTGGCCAGCTCATCCTCCTCAGAGTATGATGTCATACTCTGAGGAAATAGCAAGTCTTTTTGAAACGGTTTGTTTGAGATACAAGTTTGAGGTGGGGTTTTTGAAGTGTTTTTTCTAATTCATGCTTTGGCCACAAATACAAGTATAGGATGAGTCAACAACATTATTTGGGTATGAGTTAACAGAATATTAACTTTTAAAAGTGAAATTATCTGCAGCCAAGAAGGGGGCCTATAAAATGTTGGGTTGGAGACCGTGCCATTGGCCAAACCCACTACCCCCTCCCTACACTAACTTTGCTACCACTGCTGAAAGAAATCCTAGGGGAAACACTGAGTGACAATTCCTATGAGACATATGATAACAGGGATTATAAATAAAAGCCGCAGCAGCACAATACCCTCCTCAGGTTCCTCCTTCCCCTCGCCCTCCTCAGAGTCCTGCTTCAGGCAGTGGTGCGTTATGGAGAATTTAAAATCAGCAAAATTGATATCCTGGGTCTTCTCCTCCCAGGTACCACTGGTGTATTCACCCTGGATCAAGAGGACAATCAGGGCATCCATGATAATCAACAAGCTTACCAGATCGCTGCTTATTAATGCATGGTGCTTGTTACATAACAGTAAGGTCTGATTGAATTACTGTTTATTGTTACCTTCTCTGGTGGTTTGCTTGAATTGTTCCCAATCAGCTTCCAGTCATTCAGAACCTCTTCTACTCTGGACACAAACCTAGCAAACGACGTCGGGATCATAACATGTACCATGAGAAGTCAGAGACCAGTGTTCACACAAGCAGGTGTGCAAGCACGCACACACCCACACAATCTCAAAATAAATGGCTCTGGAAAATATTGTTGATAAGGACAAGCTACACTACAATCCAAAAGTATGTGGACACCTGCTCATTGAACATCTCATTCCAAAATCATGGGCATTAATATGGAGTTGGTCCCTCTTTGCTGCTATAACAGCCTCCACTCTTCTGGGAAGGATTTCCAACTAGATGTTGGAGCATTGCTGCAGGAACTTGCTTCCATTCAGCCACAAGAGCATTAGTGAGGTCGGGCACTGATGTTGGGCGATTATGCCTGGCTCGCAGTCTGCGTTCCAATTCATCCCAAAGGTGTTCGATAGGGTTGAGGTCAGGGCTCTGTGCAGGCCAGTCAAGTTCTTCCACACCGATCTCGACGAACCATTTCTGTATGGACCTCGCTTTATGCATGGAGGCACTGTCATGCAGAAACTGGAAAAACAGCCCCAGAACAATATTCCTCCTCCACCAAACTTTACAGTTGGCACTATGCATTGGGGTAGGTAGCGTTCTCCTGGCATTCGCCAAACCCAGATTCTTCCGTCAGATTGCCAGATGGTGAAGCGTGATTCATCACTCCAGAGAACGTGTTTCCACTGCTCCAGAGTCTAATGGCAGCGAGCTTTACATCAATCCAGCCTACGCTTGGCATTGCGCATGGTGATCTTAGGCTTGTGTGCGGCTGCTCAGCCATGGAAACTCATTTAATTAAACTCCTGACGAACAGTTATTGTGCTGACGTTGCTTCCAGAGGCAGTTTGGAACTCAGTAGTGAGTGTTGCAACCGAGGACAGACGATTTTTACGCGCTTCAGCACTCGGCGGTCCCATTCTGTGAGATTGTGTGGCCTACCACTTCGCGGCTGAGCCGTTATTGCTCCTAGACGTTTCCACTTCACAATAACAGCACTTACAGATGTCCGGGGCAGCTCTAGCAGGTCAGAAATTTGACAAACTGACTTGTTGTAAAGGTGGCATCCTATGACGGGCCACGTTGAAAGTCACTGAGCTCTTCAGTACGGGCCATTCGACTGCCAATGTTTGTCTATGGAGATTGCATGGCTGTGTGCTCGATGTTATACACCTTTCAGCAAGGGGTGTGGCTGAAATAGCAGATTACACTCATTTCAAGTGTGTCCACATACCATGTAGTGTATGTAGGGCTCTGCTGAGCTGTCAACATTGGTAAGAACAGTTGCTATCTTTCGCAATCCTGATGTGACAGGACAGCTAGCTAACTAACAGAACAAAAAAAGATTGCCGTTTTGAAACTGCAGTAAAAGTGAAGTAACTGCAGTTTTGGCCGCAGTAATTGCAGAATAACTGCAGTGTCCTGCACTGTAACTGCAGTTGTACTGCAATCTTTTTTCGTGAGGGAATGCAATGCAAACCAGCATAGCTAGCCAATTGAGCAATGTGATTGACAGCACAAGAGGAGACAAGCAAGTTGTCTGCCATATACTCAGCATATTATGCTAGCTATATGGAAGAGGCGAACTATATTCGGCCAGCCATGAATAGTTTCTAAACCAATTATTCTATCTAGTCTGATGATGATTCACAACTACTGTTAGCTAGAGCTAATTTAGCTAGCCAGAGATCTACAGTCTCCACCTACCTCTCCCACTCTGACGCGGTGGTAAAATCCGTGATCTCGAATACCTCTGACTCGGGCTGTAACAGAAAGGAAATAATTTAACGTTAACATCCAATATTTTCTGAACATTGTTAATATGATGCAATGTTTACTCTATAAACTGTACACCAGTACCGTACTCACGTCACTGTCAGCAGCCATCATGAATTCCTGTTTATAATTTTTGCTGTCCGTTGCATTATGGGATTGACGGAGTCTCTTCCGCAATTAAGCAATGACGTCACCGAACTTGATACTTTTTACACCAAGAAATAGATTTTGACACAAGGCTCGTGCTTTGAAGCACTCCTAATGACAATTGACAATTTACCTTCATTCAAATCCTTTGTTTTAAATTCCTTTCATTAATGCAGTTGAATTTGTTCATCTAGTAGTAATAGTAGTAGCAAATAGATCTTACTTTTACAACTTACTCTTGGAATTAATATCAGTCTGCATATTGTCAAACACTCTGATACAATTATTGCTTTGATTCATGTTGTAATATATTTGTTACTAAAGGCAATATGATGACATAATAATAAGCCAAATAGGCCTTCATTTAATAAGACAATTGGAGACATGAAATGCCTTCATGGACACTCATGTTGCCAGCAGATGGCAGCAAATAGTGACACATGTGACATTACACAAGGAATTACCGAACACACAATGCCAGTTCCATAAGTCCCCGTGGCTCATCAGTTCTTCCAATTTATTCGAACCGAGGAGGTAAGCAATCTACACACTTAAAGAAAAAAATATTAATTGTGCTCAAAAGCTAATGCTTATGTAAGGTAGGCAATGTCTTTTACTGGAATTTCAGTTTGGTATTTTACCAAAAGTGAAAGAGTGCCATGTGTTTTTGGTGCATGGACGTTGCTGCTAAAGAAGGTACTGTAACAAACTGGACTGCAATGCAATTAATGAAGTATAATAATGTGTCTGCATGCATAATAACACAATTTCATGTTCTTATTATTCTAGGTTCCACTGTGATTAAGAGGGAGATTACATCATTTCCATCATGAAGTCAGTTGTCAGCATTTCTTCCTCTGTTAGGGCTGTGTGTCAGTATTCGCCCAACTATTTCATGACTAGTAGTCAGAGGTTAATTCAATGTCACTCAAATTCACTTGGAAGAATATTGAAATCGGACGTTTCTTGTAAAGCCAGAATGGCACAACCATGTGTGAAAAGTAGTTTAGGCTGCTTCCATAACACACGTGAGATGGGGGCGGTGGCGCAACAGTTAAGTAACCTGTCATTTGCAGAAGAGAAAGACTACGAATTAATGGTTCACCTGGAGAAAGGCCTTTTGCCTAAAACAGCTGGACAGCCATCCATTGACACCCAATTAGGAACCAGTTTTTCACCAACAAAGCTAGGCCCCCTAAAAGTGGAGCCACTCTCTGTCAAATCCCTTTTTGAGGTTGAGGTTCTACCGGAGTTGTTAACACGTTTGAAAGAAGCTCCCAGCAATGAGAAAATTGAGGGTCTGGCAACCTTACTGGGAGTATGTGTTGAGTTTGGTGTGGACTATCAAAGTTCAATTGCCTCCAGATTGAAAGAGCAGTGGAGGACACACCTCTCCAAAACAGACATTGGGGTCATGCACCTGTGCCATCTTGGAGAAGTGGCCTATAACCTGGAGGGGAAGAGGTCAGAGATTGTCGATCAGGTTCTCGACTCCGTGAGCATCAGCATTGATGAGGCTGAGGCTCTCACCCAAAATGAAACCGCTCGTGTGTACTCCTTCCTTGCACTACTCGAGGACCCACACTGTTGCCAAGATCTCATGTCAAGACTGCACAGACACACAGAGAAACTGATACACAGACTACGAGCCAGCAACATCAGTGACATCCTCCACTCCCTGATAGCATTACAACAGAGGCAGGCTATTGTGCTGATTCTAAAGCTGAGCAGACGGGCCTCTAGAGTATTCAAATCTTTCCAAGATGAAGAGCTCATCAAAGTTCTAGGTGCCTTAATGCATTTCGGTCAGCATGATGAAGAGTTCATAACAGCCATGGAAAAGCACCTGCCAGGCAAAATACTGGACGCAGACCCCGAACTCACAAGCGTGGTGATGGAGTTTTGCCTTCAGATGAGGTGTCGCTCAGAGCCCATATTCGAAGCTGTGGCTGAGAGCTTTATTTGCAACTCAGAGAAGTATACCACACCCCAGATAGCCCAGCAGATCATTGCCATGGGGAGACTGAACTACCTGCCCCAGTGCTCCAGTCAGATGTTTAAGAAGCTGGAGAGTGTCCTGTCCTCTCGCTTCTCCCAGTTCCAGCCCAGGGCTCTGATTGAGGTGCTCCACTCCTGTATTCACCTGGAGAGGTTTCCACTCAACTTTGTGTCCAAAGTCTTCAGCCCCTACTTCCTACAGAGGTTGCAAGGTAGGCTAGTCAATCTGTGTGTGTGTGTGTGTGTGTGTGTGTGTGTGTGTGTGTGTGTGTGTGTGTGTGTGTGTGTGTGTGTGTGTGTGTGTGTGTGTGTGTGTGTGTGTGTAAAAAGTGAGTGAGCGAAAGTAAACGGGCTACATGTGAGTATGTGGGTGCACAATTTCATGTCGTGTGTGTATATCTAGGTAACAGGGTCAGCTTTGTCCTTTCCATTCAGTTGCAACTGTTCACAGCTGAGCTAGCCAGAGTCATGTTATGTATGTGTTTCTGTTCTTTCACAGCACAAGGGGAGCCCCTGGACAAGCATGCCTTAGGCCAGCTAACCCAACTCAACCTCTCTACCTCACTAGAGTGCACCTACTACCGGGTGAGTCCCTCTCTATGAACATTGTAAATATACAAATAAATCACACAATAATTATGCAAAATTATCTGTAAAATTAAAACCCTCTGATTCTGTTCAAAATCAAATCAAATCAAATTGTATTTGTCACATCCGCCGAATACAACAGGTGTAGACCTTACCGTGAAATGCTTACTTACAAGCCCTTAACCAACAATGCAGTTAAGAAAAATAAGAGTTAAGAAAAATATTTACTAAATAAACTAAAGTAAAAAATAAAAGAGCAACAATAAAATAACAATAACGAAGCTATATACAGGGGGTACCGGTACTAAGTCAATGTGCGGGGATACAGGTTAGTCGAGGTAATTGAGGTAATATGTACATAGATAATAGATAATGAACAGCGAGTAGCAGCAGCGCAAATAGTCCGGGTAGCCATTTGATTAGCTTTTCAGCAGTCTTATGGCTTGGGGGTAGAAGCTGTTAAGAAGCATTTTGGACCTAGACTTGGTGCTCCGGTACCGCTTGCCGTGCGGTAGCAGAGAGAACAGTCTATGACTAGGGTGGCTGGAGTCTGGCAATTTTTAGGGCCTTCCTCTGACACTGCCTGGTATAGAGGTGCTGGATGGCAGGAAGCTTGGCCCCAGTGATGTACTGAGCCGTACGCATTACCCTCTGTAGCGCCTTGCGGTCGGAGGCCGAGCAGTTGCCATACCAGGCAGTGATGCAACCAGTCAGGATGCTCTCGATGGTGCAGCTGTATAACTTTTTGAGGATCTGAGGACCCATGCCAAATATTTTCAGTCTCCTGAGGGGGAATAGTTACAATGGGCTTTTACGTGTCACACCGAATGAAAAATATTATTTTAAAGTAGTTGGATTGAACAGTAAATTCATTCTGATGTATATACTGTATATTATATTGTATTCCGTACAGGGCCCCAGATTACCTTACCACCTCCATGTGAGGAAGTTTTCCTCCATCGACCACTCCTTTGAGAGCCCTATAGAGGGCTACCTGTACAACCAGGTGAAGGGCCCTCTTAACAAGCTGCTAGGGGGAAAGACCTACTACTCTACCAAGGTCTTCACACAGCCTGGATACACCATAGACGTGGAGATCTGTCTGGATGAGGAGGGGTTTGTCCTGCCTCTCTCACAGTGGGACCACACTCATAGGAGGTAAGAGCCATTGGAAATGTGTTAGAGAGGATCAGTCTGACAGGGCGCTGCACAGACTCATTCACTGATCTACAAATCACCTTGTTTTCCAAAGTGCCCAATATGTGATCCTTACTTCCAAAGATTCAATTCAATTAAAATACAACCATTTATTGCAATGAGCAAATCTTCACAGCACCTTGTTCAGGCAGATCCTCCTGGACACAGACTCTCGGACACAGAGAATGATAATTGTTGCATTTCATGACTACATTTTCCTCTATGTAGGATTGCCTTGTGCCTGGATGCTCAGGACCGCTTCTGCAGCAACACCCATCACCTCCTGGGGAAGGAGGCCACAAAGAGACGCCACCTCTGCAGAATAGGCTACGAAGTGGTTCAGGTACGGAAACTCCGCTCCTGGTTGCAGGATAGAATAGACACACAATGTGAGGTGTGTGGAATGTGTGTTAGTACTGTATGTGCTTTGAATTCATCTCTATAATCAATGTAATGTGTCATTTTCTGTGTAATTCTGTAACTGAGTTACATTTGTCTTCATTTAAAAAAAATACTCCATCTGACATTGTTCTTTGTCTTTATGTTCCCCACCAGATCCCTTACTTTGAATTTGAGAAGTTGAGAACACAAGAGGAACGGGTACAATACCTTCATAAGAAGATATTCCCCACAATCTTCAGGTTTTACCGGTAACTTCTCAGATAGGATAAGAGGACGTTGTGTGACATCACATCCAAGCCCTGTGAACTCTGACCTGACATGGCCTTCAAAAAGATGAACTAGGATGTTTCTTAAACTTTCTACTAATCATCACAGAAAACATTGGATTGGATTTCGGCTTGAACCTTCCGTTTATAAAGCCTTCATGATACTATTGTTATGACAGTGTTGGGCTTATGACAGAGTGGTCTAGAAAAGTGTTAACAGTCATTGTACATAATGTATGCATGTGATGGCATTTTTCACAAAATATGGACTATGGCTATGGTAGGTAATAGTTCAACTAAACTGTATGCTTCCATATAGGAGCTTTCTGCACTTTGTTAGTTATACACTGACTCTATAT
The DNA here is from genome assembly GCF_964263955.1 of Coregonus lavaretus. Lineage (NCBI taxonomy): Eukaryota > Metazoa > Chordata > Actinopteri > Salmoniformes > Salmonidae > Coregonus > Coregonus lavaretus. The sequence goes on from NC_140003.1 coordinate 20,648,361, forward strand.
TCATAAATGAAACAGGTTTGTGTTTCCATGTAAGCTTGAAAGTACTGTATATTTTGTACAATATACTGCATTTTCCATTACAGACATTTGATTCTATATTGCAAAATAAAATCTTTTTTTGTGTGTAAAACCAGTTTTCAAACTACTATGGGGGAAACTCAAAGTTCCATCGCTGTTGTGTCTTTTTGGAAACAATAAATATGATTTGTATAAAGCCTCAGCTCTCTAAGTTGAAGGGGAACATAAAGCAATAGATTAAAAGGTACTTAAAAGCTGGCAGGCATATGGACCAAAGCATGTCAAAGAGGTGCTCTGCATAACAGGCTTTATTTTGAAGACAAAGCAATATCCCATACATGTGACATGTGAAATATGAGCCTAATACTGATTAAATACTGATTAACTACAGAGGTGAGCGTCAAGACAGCTTGTTGTGACAGAGAACCATCACATTTTTGGTGTCATTTATTATTACTAATTCATATAGGAAAAATTAACATTTTACAGATCTCACTGCTAATTGTAGGCATGCACACAGTATTGCCTTTCTTTGTTTTAGAGGCCCATTCAGACTGGCATTTAATCTACTGTTGGCCTGCCTGGCTGGCAGGCTATCTCCTTGGTAACAGAATGTAAACAGTAGAGCTAGTTAGGAGGGGAGGTGTGCACACTACACAGGGAAGGAGAGCAGACATACAATGAAGAAGCTGTTTAAACAAGAAGGAAGTTTACTTGTAAAACAACTGCTATAGAAATGCAGAACACTATATTTGAAGAACATTGGAGTAAATGTGAAGCATGAAAATTGGGCAAAGGGTTGAAGATATTTCAAGTCGGAGACCAAGAATACTGAAGGTGAGTAAAGTTTTTAATTTCACTCAACTACTGCTTTTCTTTTTCGAGACTTCTTGCTTTAACTACAGTGAGGGAAAAAAGTATTTGATCCCCTGCTGATTTTGTACGTTTGCCCACTGACAAAGAAATGATCAGTCTATAATTTTAATGGTAGATTTATTTCAAACAGTGAGAGACAGAATAACAACAAAAAAATCCAGAAAAACACATGTCAAAAATGTTATAAATTGATTTGCATTTTAATGAGGGAAATAAGTATTTGACCCCTCTGCAAAACATGACTTAGTACTTGGTGGCAAAACCCTTGTTGGCAATCACAGAGGTCAGACGTTTCTTGTAGTTGGCCACCAGGTTTGCACAAATCTCAGGAGGGATTTTGTCCCACTCCTCTTTGCAGATCTTCTCCAAGTCATTAAGGTTTCGAGGCTGATGTTTGGCAACTCAAACCTTCAGCTCCCTCCACAGATTTTCTATGGGATTAAGGTCTGGAGACTGGCTAGGCCACTCCACGACCTTAATGTGCTTCTTCTTGAGCCACTCCTTTGTTGCCTTGGCCATGTGTTTTGGGTTATTGTCATGCTGGAATACCCATCCACGACTCATTTTCAATGCCCTGGCTGAGGGAAGGAGGTTCTCACCCAAGATTTGACGGTACATGGCCCTGTCCATCGTCCCTTTGATGCAGTGAAGTTGTCTGGTCCCCTTAGCAGAAAAACACCCCCAAAGCATAATGTTTCCACCTCCATGTTTGATGGTGGGGATGGTGTTCTTGGGGTCATAGGCAGCATTCCTCCTCCTCCAAACACGGCAAGTTGAGTTGATGCCAAAGAGCTCCATTTTGGTCTCATCTGACCACAACACTTTCACCCAGTTCTCCTCTGAATCATTCAGATGTTCATTGGCAAACTTCAGACGGGCATGTATATGTGCTTTCTTGAGCAGGGGGACCTTGCGGGCGCTGCAGGATTTCAGTCCTTCACGGCGTAGTGTGTTACCAATTGTTTTCTTGGTGACTATGGTCCCAGCTGCCTTGAGATCATTGACAAGATCCTCCCGTGTAGTTCTGGGCTGATTCCTCACCGTTCTCATGATCATTGCAACTCCACGAGGTGAGATCTTGCATGGAGCCCCAGGCCGAGGGAGATTGACAGTTATTTTGTGTTTCTTCCATTTGCGAATAATCGCACCAACTGTTGTCACCTTCTCACCAAGCTGCTTGGCGATGGTCTTGTAGCCCATTCCAGCCTTGTGTAGGTCTACAATCTTGTCCCTCACATCCTTGGAGAGCTCTTTGGTCTTGGCCATGGTGGAGAGTTTGGATTCTGATTGATTGATTGCTTCTGTGGACAGGTATATTTTATACAGGTAACAAACTGAGATTAGGAGCACTCCCTTTAAGAGTGTGCTCCTAATCTCAGCTCGTTACCTGTATAAAAGACACCTGGGAGCCAGAAATCTTTCTTATTGAGAGGGGGTCAAATACTTATTTCCCTCATTAAAAGGCAAATCAATTTATAACATTTTTGACATGCGTTTTTCTGGATTATTTTGTTGTTATTCTGTCTCTCACTGTTCAAATAAACCTACCATTAAAATTATAGACTGATCATTTCTTTGTCAGTGGGCAAACGTACAAAATCAGCAGGGGATCAAATACTTTTTTCCCTCACTGTATGTCCATTCTGACTGACACTTTTAGTACTATTTCATTCATTGGTTCTAGAATGCTAATCTGGAAATAACTCTTTCCCAAAATGGTTTAAATGACTAGTTGTTGTTTTATGGAGCTATGTGTCATTAATCCACTAGGATGCTGGTTAATGTTCCAGAGATGAATAGCTGTTGTTATTATGATGCCAGTCAGTCCTGTGGTTTGAATTAGTTCTAGTACTCTCTCATTAACTCATTGTCATTGTCTAATTCACATCATGAGTCATTGGCTGTGTCCCTAATGGCACCCTATTCCCTCTATCAGTGTTTCCCAACTCCTCGAGGACTCCCAACAGCACACATTTTTGTCGTTGCCCCGGACAAACTCACCTAATTCAACTCATTGAGGCCTTGATGATTAGTTGACAAGTTGAAGCAGGTGTGCTTGTCCTGGGCTACAACAAAAAAGTGTACTGTTGAGGGTACTATATACAGTGCCTTCAGAAAGTATTCATACCCCTTGACTTACTCCACATTTTGTTGTGTTATAGCCTGAATTCAAAATGGATTAAATATATGTTTCTTCTCACCCATCTACACACAATACCCAATAATGACAAAGTGAAAACATGTTTTTAGAAATGTTTTCAAATTTATTGAAAATGAAATACAAAAATATCTCATTTACATAAGTATTCACACCCTTGAGCCAATACATGTTAGAAACACCTTTGGTAATGATTACAGCTGTGAGTCTTTCTGGGTAAGTCTCTAAAGCCTTGTTCACATTGGCAGGTTGAAGTGACAAGTAAAAAAAAAATGCATATCCGATTCAAATCTGTTCTTTTTCCTGCAGTCTGAACAGCCAAAAAGCACATGGAATCTGATATTTCAAGCCACATTTCAAACCACCTTCGTAGGTGGTTTTAAGTCAGATACAAATCTGATTCCTGGCCATGCGATTTGTGTCAAATCTGATTTATTTGCCCTCACTTGGTTTAAAGACGGTTATTTGGCATATATTTTTGCTTGCTAGCTACTCTGTTGACAGTTTGACAAGAACATGAGGTAGCTAACTAGCTTGTTAATTGTTTACAAACAAATTAGTGAATGTGCAAAAAAGCTAAACAGCTACCAAACTAGCTAGTTGACTGCTGTGGCTAGCCAAAAAGGACTCGTTTTGAAAGTTGGATCATCTTGTCATTTGAGGCTTTAAAAGAGTTCTTACACTATGATTTTGAACATTCACCTTAGCTTGCTACATAACTTATGAGTGACAGGAAGCACAAGCACCACCATCAATCAGCCTACACCACTTTGCACACACCTGTCGTTACTATGACAACTAGCATAGCCATGTCACCAAATAACTATGGTCTGAACTCTGAAAACACACAAATCCAATTTGGTCACTTGTAACTTGCTGTTTGGACAGTCACTATTCCAAAACAGATTTGAAAAACAAAACTGATTTGAGCATTAAGGCCTGTAGTGTGAACAAGGCAAGAGCTTTGCACATCTGGATTGGGCAACATTTGTCCATCAAATTGGTTGTTGATCATTGCTAGACAAAAATGTTCAGGTCTTGCCTAAGGTTTTCAAGCAGATTTAAGTCAAAACTGTAACTCGGCCACGCAGGAACATTCACTGTCTTCTTTGTAAGCAACTCCAGTGTAGATTTGGCCTTGTGTTTTAAGTTATTGTCCTGCTGAAAGGTATCTGGTGGAAAGCAGACTGAACCAGGTTTTTCTCTAGGATTTTGTCTGTGCTTAGCTCTATTCCATTTGTTTTTTTATCCAGTCCTTAACGATTACACACATACCCATAACATGATGCAGCCACCACTTGAAAATATGTAGAGTGGTAATCAGTAATGTGTTGTTTTGGATTTGACCCAAACATAACACTTTGTATTCAGGACATAAAGTTAATTTCTTTGCCACATGTTTTGTAGTTTTACTTTAGTGGCTTATTGCAAACAAGATGCATGTTTTGGAATATATATATTCTGTACAGGCTTCCTTCTTTTCACTCTGTCATTTAGGTTAGTATTGTGGAGTAACTACAATGTTGATCCATCCTCAGTTTTCTCTAATCACAGCCATTAAACTCTGTAACTGTTTTAAAGTCACCATTGGCCTCATGGTGTAATCCCCGAATGGTTTCCTTCCTCTCCGGCAACTGAGTTAGGAAGGATGCCTTTATCTATGTAGTGACTGGGTGTATTAATACATCATCCAAAGTGTAATTAATAACTTCACCATGCTCAGACAGATATTCAATGATTGCTTTTTATTTAATTTTTACCCATCTATCAATAGTTGCCCTTCTTTGTGAGGCAGATAATTGTATGTGCCGGGTACAGAGATGAGGTAGTCATAAAAAAAAGATGTTAAACAGCATTATTGCACAAAGAGTGAGTCCATGCAACTTATTATGTGACTTGCTAAGCACATTTTTACTCCTGAACTTACTTAGGCTTGCCGTAACAAAGGAGTTTAATACTTATTAACTCAAGACATTTCAGCTTTTATTTATTTATTATTTATTTTGTAAAAAAGTCTAAAAACATACAGTGCCTTGGGAAAGTATTCAGTCCCCTTGACGTTTTCAACATTTTGTTACGTTACAGCATTATTATAAAATTGATTAAATAAAACAATTTCCTCAGCAATCTACACACAATACCCCATAATGACAAAGCGAAAACAGATTTTTAGAAATGTTTGCAAATGTATTGAAAACAGAAATACCTTACAATTGTATTTATTTTAGAATAAGGCTGTAACCTAACAAAATGTGGAGAAAGTCAAGGAGTCTGAATACTTTCCGAAGGCACTGTAATTCCACTTTGACACTATGGGGTATTGTGTGTAGGCACTAAAGGCACTGTAGTGCATTACTTTTGACCAGGGGCCCAGCATCAAAAGTAGTACACTGTATAGGGCCCTCAAACACAACTCTGGACATCAAAGCCAGTTCCACAGCTTTTTTCATTGTCCCCCCCTAATTTAGAGGGGACACCAGGTGTGTGCTATTAATTATCAGGTAGAACAGTAAACCAGCAGGCTCCAGACCTCATAGGGTAAGCGTTTAATACTCCTGGTATAGGGGATATAGGGTGTGTAGCGGTCAGGGGGGGCCAGGCTGGCCAACAACTAACGAGAGTGTCAAGTAACACAAGCGTAGACCAACATTTCTCGAGGGAAACGACCCAGGACTTTTATTCAGGGAAATATGTGCCACAGCGCTGGGTAACAATAAAACCAAACCAAAACCTAGCTCGTCTTTGAGCCTTTCTACACAGGTCTTCCGGTCCCTCTCTGCTACCGGACAGCTATGCTGTTTACCAGCGTATCCAACAAAATAAAACAGAAATCCAACAGGCTTGTCCTTACTGGGTCCAGATCTACGGCCAAGTAACGTCCGGTAGGTTCCGGTCCAGTTGGATTCGATATCCCTCCCAGTGTTGGAGGGCCCTGCATGTCAGCTCTTGCTGTTTCAGACCAAAAAGCTGATCCGGCCAAAGCCAGGTTAAAACAGCCACCACCCAACCTCCAAATTAATTATATTTGGGTGTGTGTAATTAGGCTCTTACCCTTCCGGGCCATCCTCTCTCCTGGCCAGCAGATGTAACCAAAGAGCAGGAATATACCGGCCTTCACACAGTCATTCTCTGATACACATTATACAGTAATGAGAGGAAATGTCCTCCCCTCCACTGTCCCTCTCCTACTGGGACTTATTATATTATAGTAATTATTATAATCAGGCACACTAGATTAGGGTTGGTGAAAACCTACAGGACGGTAGCTCTAAAGGAACAGGGTTGGAGAGCCCTAGAGGCTTGCGTCAACACTCAACACAAACATGCTAAAGTCCCACACCACACGTGGAGGGACCAGACCAGATCTTGAAAGAGGAGAGTAACCACGTACCAAGTGTCCACAGCAAACAAACCAAGCTGAACGGCAGCAAGCTACAGAGCAACAAAACAACCCTCACTGTTATCTCTTCCACTCATCCTTCTGGCTTCTATTCACGCCAACTTGGCAGCAGGACCCTTGTGGATGATGGAGAGGAGTGAGAGAAGGGGTCTGGGGGCTGGTGTTGAGGCGCTGAGGGGAGAGCTGGAGGAGGTGGGCCTGGGGCTGGAGGAGCTGGGATATTGTCCCTGGGAGGAGGTGGATGTTCCCCGCATGGAGGGGGGCTGTACTCCCCTTATCACTGCCTGCCAGAGGGGCTTGACTGAGGTAAGCACCATCGGGGGAGGGGGATCCTTCATTCGGTTCAGGGGGAGGTCTGTCTGGTATGTTAGTCTGCTTCAGAGACCCTTTGATTGAACTGAATGGAACTGACCTGATAAGATATGATTAGTATTCTTATTGTTAGTGAATAAGCATATATATATATATATATATAAATGGAAACAGCATGGCTGATATGCTTTATACAGACTTTGTTCTGTTTATGAGGTTGCATGTTTATTAGTCTTACACATTATAATCTACATTCAACATAAGCATCACTGTGTGAATGAATTGAAGGAATATTTAAATCGAAAACAGTTTAATATACTGTGAGGATGTGAACAATCCATTTAAACACAGGTGTTGTAAAACAGAAATGTTTTCCTCTGAGCGTTAAAGTAACATTACTCTTCAGTTGTATTTTTCCTCCCAATAACAATAACACGGTGTCATACATGTTACATCTCACGGGGGGGGGGGGGAATTGGTAAGACAGATGAAGACCTCATTATTATACAACCCATGATCATTCTCTGGAGATAAACTATCAAAACAACCACATTACTTTCTGTTAGTATTGTCTAAGGCCACAGGGGAAAGAACTGCTTGCATGTGTCTCAGGAGTTGGGTCTTTCCAGCTTTTGTTTTGACTCTGTATGATTGAACAGATTTCACTGTTACCAAAGCAAAACATGGCATTGTACTTTGTACTCTGAAGAAAACGTACAATAAACCCCATACTATTATGCTGGCTATAATTTACTTGACATTTACTTGACCTTTGCCATTTTGAAATAGGTGACCAAAGCATGTCATTAACCCTACCCTGCCCATACAACATGGGGGGGTATTTAAATGTCGATTTTGTTATCAGGTTGTACACTTCCTTCTGAAAAGAGGAGCCGATGTGACTCTGTGCAACCATAGAAACCAGACACCACTGCATGTGAGTCTTCCTGTCCTCCAGGAGGTGCTGTTATCAGCCATGTTCAGGCCTCTGTCCCACCAGACCCAGCTCCTCCAGGCTGCCTGGCAGGGAGACCTCGACTCCCTGCAGCACCTCCTGGTAAGTCCCCCTCCCCCCAAACCTCCTTTACAACGCCTCACCATAGAACACACACACACACGCACAAGCACGCACCAAGAGTGCACACACAGTCACTGCCACTGATATCACTCCCAACGCCCTTCACATTGTGTAACTGGAAATGTGATACACAACATCAGGTGCTTGTCTAACAACGGGGTAAGCTAGAGTTTAGATTAGCACAAAGGACAGCATTGAGTGGATGCAGCCGAAGCGGCTATGAGCATTCCAACTCTAATCATCTCCAGGACATTTCTCATTTGACCTATCTTTATTCGTAATGCTCTTTCAAAGTGAAGGACATTTGTGGAACTCAGGCACCAGTGCTGACCCTATATCTCTATGTCTGGTGTGTTACAGGCCCAGACTGACCTAGTGGATGTGAACACTCAGAACCGCGACGGGCTGACCCCTCTGATGCTGGCTGTGAGGGATGTCGACCTGTTTGAGGGGCTGGACGTCCGGTTGCCATGGGAATACAGACCTGTGGAGGTGGTCAGGGAACTGCTGGCTCTCTCAGCGTAAGGAAACCTGCAGCAATGACAATAACGCTTTGGTTTTGTTATTACAACAGCCTAAAACATTATTACAACAGCCTTATTGCAAAATGACCTTATTACAGCAATACAATCTTATTATAAACTTACAACATAATAACATATTCCACCTCCCAAGCTAACAATTTCCTTGTTCCATAACAGCACTGAACAAATACTATTTCACATTGCCCCTGCATTTTTATTGGTCTATCTCTATAAATGATGTTAATTATTCTCCCTCTGTCCAAACAGTAACCTGGGGGTGCGTGATGTCCACGGCTGTTCTGCTCTTCACTATGCTGCTCAGATAGAGAGCCCCCTGAAAGACCAACTCATCCAGATGATGGTTGTCTCCCTCAGACAGCCAGGTAGAACATGACTTTCAACCAAGATGATCAGACAATGTTGTTACTACAGTTATTACTGTGGAATTACGTGACATGACTTTCAACAGTGATCTTCAGACAAATCCAACATAACACAACAGAGATTTTTGGTATGGTTTGATATATTCTCTGTTTACTGTTGAGGATATTGCAGGGAAATACTTTTATATCCAAGTACAAACCATGTGATCTGCTTTGAGGATTACTTGTTATACGCATACTAGTACCACACCAAATCTGCTTATGTTTGTGGCAGTTCGTTCTTGTGACATCACAGTACTCAGGTCATGTACAGCATGATGCCTTTAAAGTTTTCCTCTAAAGTAGATTTTACAAATCTATCCTGACAGAAATGCAATACAGATTTGATTCATCTATTAGGTTACTGAATAGCAAAGGAGGCTGCTGAGGGGAGAACGGCTCATAATAATGGCCGGAATGGCGCAAATGGAATACCATTTCACTTATTCTGCTCCAGCCATTACCACGAGCCCCTTCTCCCCAATTAAGGTGCCACCAACCTCCTGTGGTGAATAGTATTGATTAATAAACCATTTAGTCGATCTGTGCGGTGTGTACTTGCGTAATCAAATGTTTTCCTGTGCTTGGAGGCGTGGTCAAAGCCAGCACTCATATGGGAAATCCTGGTGAATTCCTGAGGGGCTGAGTGTGTGAGAGAGGGCCTTGTTTCCTTCTTGTGCTCACTGACTCCACTAACTCCACATTTCCGTCTCATTCTTCCCTGGCCAACAAACAGCACCCATGCCCCTGGACCTGCAGTGCTTCCACCTTGATGAGCTGAGAGCAACAAACTCCCCCAGCCCCTCTCCCTCTCTGACCGATGAGCTGAGAGCAACAAACTCCCCAAGCTCCTCTCCCTATCTGATCCAAAATGTCCTAATTCAGACTGTTACCAGCACAGAGGTAAGTGAACGTCATGTTGTACAGTTATGTAAGAAGTGTACAAGTCTGTAATTTTGTGGAGACATGCTTCATAATGTGATTTTGTTCACTATCTGTTATCTGTCAAGATATTTTCACTTAAAGTACATTTTAAGCTCATCAAATATATTAATACAAGACAAGTTCATTACAAGACAAGTTAGTTGTATTGCATCAAAACACTGTTTACTACATCATAGCTTTTGTCTCAATTGCATTATTTATTACTTAACCAAACAATGCCCAAATATCCCTAATCAATCAAAAGGCTTAATCCATGGTAGCTCTTCCGCTAAAGCAATGGGGCCCAATTCACCAGAGGCCTGAGTTAGATCAGTGTAATTGGCTGGTGGGGAGTCTGTGTTCTGACTGGCTGACTCTTAGCTACATCCTGACTTTGCTTTGAAGTGGACTTCACAGGTGAGACTGAGGCAGGGAGCGCAGCTGGCTACTGTCTGATGTCTAATGACCCGGCCCACTTATTGAATAGAGGAAGAGCAGATGGTTGACAGAGGCTACCCCAGGAGCACACAAACACAGCAGACTGGGAGCTAATGTGAAGCTATAGAGAAGGACACCATTTCAATATTTTAGGCCACCCCCAGGGAAATTAAATGGGGTGGAGTTGTTAATCAGATGTTTAACAATCTAATTTGTTATAGGCTCTGAGACAAATGTCAGGTGTAAACAACAACCACTATCACCATCGTCCTCCTACCTACACTTAGGTCAATGATATCATAGATGTTTTTGTGGATTCATGTCAAATGCCACAGGAATTTAGGCTACTATGATCATTCTTATTTGCCCATGTTTTTCCCTTGTAGGATGTTCTGGAGTCTCCAGAGTGTGTTCCTTTATCCGACCATCATAAAGCCATCAGCCAAGGTAGGATGTATTTCCCTATTGTGCACTGACAGTGACTCCTTGTGCCTCTGGTCTGTGTGCCCTGTAGGCTCTACAGAAGACCCCCCCCCCCTCCTCCCAAACACACCCTTCCCCTCTCCTCACACACTGGGCCTATCCCACAAAGAGACAGCCACAAAGGCCAGCCCTGCCATGGCCCAAGCTGATTGGCTCAGTGTGCTAAATCACTCCCCTCAGGGAGACACAATACAGACTTCCAGCTGGAAACCTTCCTGACTCCTGTCAGACACACTACAGACACACACAACAGAACAGAGTAGCTCAGAGAGCGAAAACGAGAGTGAGCGAGAGAGAGAGAGAGAGAGAGAGAGAGAGAGAGAGGTGTACAGCCCCTCTCAATCTCATTCTGTCATATAATCTGAGTAGGCTGAGATGATGGTAGACTGTACTAACTGGCTCTGAAACAGGTAACGTCTATTGTTTCTTATGTTGTTCTCCGACCACTCTGTTTGGAAAGTACTGTAAATGCTAAATGTCATTTGTAGTTTTCTGCACATAGGCTGTGTGCAGGAACAGTTGTGTGTAAAAACAACAAGAGTAAATAGTGTAAAATGTTTGGCATTATACAGTGTTTATAAGTTGTATTATTGGTTAATTTTGATCTTGGTGAAATTCTACTGAGTTTATCATAAACAGTATCATGGTGGAGCGTCTGATTTGTCACTGGACTGTTGTGATACTGAATGCTATCCGACATGTGACAGAGGAACCATTCACTGTTGGCCTGCGACTTTTGCTGTTGACACACAGTAGCAGTAATGTCCCTGCCGTGTGTGAAAGGTACATCAACCCCAACTGACCTCAGGCTGTGTTGGATGTGTCCTGTAGATAAGGGGCTCTCCCTCTCCTTCCAGAGCGCCATGGATACCCTGAGGGACATGAGGCAAGCCTACCAAGATCTGGGGAAGGGTAGCAGGTGGGCACGCACACACACACGCTCCATGTTAATTAGAACGGCTATTAATTAATATAGCAATACCGTAACCACAGAGCTAATTGACAGTCAGGAACCCACCCAAACACCAACACCTGTTCACACAGACACACACAAAAACTTATGCACACATCCTTGCAATCAACAAGCACTCTCGCACACATGAACAAACAAATCCACCATACACTAGTCCCTCCTTGTGTGTACTTCACCCCCCAATCCCCCTTCCACACCTCCCTCTCACTTTTACATAAATACAGAATAAGAAGTGTCCAGTTACACGGTCAGGCCAGCAGTCATCATGTCAAGGGCATGCCAATCTCCCCGAACAGAGAACAGAGGGAGACAGAGAGAAACAGAGGGAGAGAGGGAGGAACAGAAGGAGAGTCTATTTTGCTCTCTGAAACAGATCATTGTCTGTAGGGCTCTTACTGCTGAAAGAGGTCCAAAGGGATCCTGGGAGAATAAACCCCTTTGAAAAGTTCTCTCACTTTACAGCATCAGCTTCCCTGGCCAGCGTCCCTCTGCTGTGCCCTCTGTCCTGTGTCCACACAGAACGGAGAAAGTGCAATTGAAGAGGAGGGACAGTGTTCATTATTAGGAAATGATATCAGATTACCCTACGTCTCAGCTCCAGGTTCAAGATCAAATATATAATATCAAGCCTTGTAAATTTTGTGAATCTTAGATGATTTGAAGGAACCAAATTATTTTACCAAGATTGTTCAAGATTGCCTGTGAGGTATATGAACTCATACTAAGGATTTATTCTCAAATCTAATTTGTTCTCTCTTCAGTCGAGGTTCATCTCTACCCAGTCTGTGGTTCAGAGCCAGACACTTACACAAACTGGATCCTACACTGGGGCTATTGACGACCACGGGAAGCTCCTCCTGCCTGCCTGTTCCCCCCAGGCTCAGGGGCAGATGTGAGGCTGTGGCCCCCAGCCTGGTGTCCCCTCACCCAGCCCAGCTGAGCCAATCTGCCCCCGGTCTATTGGAGCCTCTCCTGGACTCGAGCTCTCTGGTCCAGGCCCGAGCCCACATCCAGAACAGTTAGTAATATAATAATCATATAATGTCTGCTACAGGCTTAGAGGACAATATAAGGTTGCCATGTTGTTGATTAATTTGTTTAGGTAAAGGTCATACTCATGAATGGGTTTCGAGAAGTACTCTTTGTTGAGGAAATTATCTTATGTTTGTAAAGCTTGGCATGTTCTTGTCTTGCAGGGCTTGGGTGTGGTGAAACTGAGAAAACAAGTAATGGTCGAAAGGTAGGTCAACTCGAATGAATAATGTTTTATTTGTACATCACATTTTCATACAGCTTCCTTAGTTTGAAAAACCAACTGTAATTTGATATTTATTCACATTTCCAATCATCTCTGTCCAGGGCTCCTTCCCTGCCCTGCTTCCAGGCCCCATTAGGACCCCCAAGCTGTTAGCGCCTCTGGAGGGGAGGCATAGAGACGGAGGAGTACTGCCCGGCCTGAAGCACCCTTCTCCCCTAAAGCCCATCAGCCTGGTGCCCCTGACCTCCATGACCTCCAGGCTGAGGAGGGAGAGGCTGGCCAGGACCAGGGTGAGCCCCAGAGGGTCCCTAGGCACCAGGGGGGGAAGCGAGGAGAGCAGCTCCAGTAGCCAATCCTCCATCGACCTGGAGGAAGAGGAGGATGAGAATAAGAGAGACTTAAGAGAGACTACAGCAAAACAACATGCTGGAGAGACTTTTGAGGGAAGGTTGCACTTGGATCTAGACTCATCTGGAAAGTTTAATGTTGGAGATTACAGTGAGGATAATGCAGCCCATTGGAATAGGGAGTCGACAAGACATCAGGGGGCCTGTACTAGGGATATCAAGGAAGGAGTATCTATCAAATCTGACCCTGAAGGGAGAGGGTACAAAGCAATAATTGAAATGAGGCACCAACTTAACCCCGATTTGACACATTTCAAAGATGTTAAGAGCACTTCATGCTTTGAGGGGGATTGTGAGGATAAGGTTGTGTCAGTGGAACGGACAAAGGTGATGTGCTCAGGGGGTCTCTCAAAAGAGACCACAAGAACTGAGCCAACTACCACATACCCCTTTGTATCTAAAAGAAGTGGAAAGAAAGAGATTCAAGTTGATGACAATAATGCAAAGACTGGTGTTGTGGATGACACAAAGTATCAATGTCTTCCTTCTACTGTGAATATCACATTACCTGAATTAAACCCTCCTACAGAGAAAAAGATCAAACCTATCAAGCCTGTCAAGAACAAAGAGAGAAGAGGCAGCACTAGTGTCCAAACCAAAACCAATCAGTCTTTCAACGTCTTGGCACACAAAGATCACATTCGGGGGAACAGCAAGTCCAAAAGCAACCTGAGGACTTCACCCATTCCTTCACAAGTCAAAGGCAAAGTCAGAAAACCTCCTGATCTCATCATCAGTGGGGAGGCCACAGTGAAATCAAGGATAATCTCTACCAAGACTGGTCAGAAAAGCACAGACTCAACCTCTGTCAGAACGAGGGTTACAGAGCCCTTACGTCCAAGCTGCAAAAGGTTGAACAATGACAAAAAGGCACTTACTAAAATAAAAGCCCCTTGTCAGAAACCTATTCAGCAGAGGGAGCCGAAAAGTGCCAGACAACCCAAGACTGGGTCACAACTGGGGACCCTGAGGGCCAAGTCAGCCGTGGACTACATCACCTACAGTGATATGTTCCAGGAAATCAACACCGGGGATGAGGAAGGACCAGTCATCTATGAGATGTTTGCAGGCCCGGTGTTTGACAACATTAGAGTTTCCAGTTCATGTGAGAGGACCAGGCAGGTCCAGTCTGCCCCATCTAGGAAGACCCAAACCCACAGGACCAAACACAAATGCCCTAAACCACTGGAGAGCAGTAGACTGAGGCGAAGCCCAGTGGACAAGGGCAAGCAGAGGAAGAATAGGGCTATTAGGCCTATTTCCAGGGGAAAGTCGCATCTAACGCCTATCGCCATCACGGATGACAAAGACGACGTGGTGGTAATTTCTGGGCTCGACTGGCACATCCAGACGAAGAATGAGCTGCTCCTCAGTAAAGATGGAGAAGAGACAGTCTCTCCCAACACACCAGAGGTTCAGGAGGGGGCCCATACGTTGTCACTGTCAGTGATAGATGAAGTGCTGTCAATGTCCAGCCATGCGTCAAACCCACTAATATCTCACCACTGGCCGAGAGACAAAACCTCTCCCAGTCAGACAAAGACTAAACTCACATCTCATTCTGACCCAGACGATGATCGCCTCCATGTGCAGAACAATAGGGGACCCATTGGGAACAACATATCAGAAAATGACAATAACAATAGCAAGGCAAATCACCTAGACCATTCATCCACTCCATCCTATTGCCCAGTGCAGCCTAAGATCAACACCTGGACCTCAGGTAGCTGTGACAGCAGGACCTTGTCCCCTGTGTTCCAGAAGTTTCTGGATGATGTGGGGGAGGGACCACTGACCGATGACCTGCTCCGTTGTCTGGCAGAAGAGCTGATATCACTGGATGAGAGAGATGGTGTATCTCCATGTCCAGAAAACAACTGTGACTCAGACCAGAGGGAATTCAGAAACGATTCTGAGCCGAGATGTGAGAAGTTACTGGGGGTAAGCTAGCACTAAAGAATTACCTACACCAATTACAGCTAATCATATATATAAATCACAAATGTGTAACTTCTTACCCTGTGCGTTTGTCCACTAGGATATTACATCACCTGGAGAAGTGCTCAGTGGGTCTAGATTGGTAGTGGATGATGCCATCACCTGGAGGAAAGGAGAAGTGCTGGGCAGAGGAGCTTATGGAACTGTGAGTATGTCAGCTTCTCTGTTGCCTTGGAAAAAATGAAAAGTTACATCACAGTAAGGAGAACCAATCATGCAAACACACAAACCTTGCTATAGCTGTATAATCCCATATCAAAACAAGGCTACCTTCATCTCAGACATTCAACTGAAACAGTTTAGCTAATCTCTTGGGTTTCAAATTAGTACCTGTGCCTGTCTATAATAGGAATTTAAAGTATGTTTTGGCTTTAAATCATAAAGCTTAATATTTTTGCTGTTTTTAGGTGTTCTGTGGACTGACCAGCCAAGGCCAGTTGATAGCCGTAAAACAGGTGGCCCTGGACGCCTCAGACCTCGACACCGCAGACAAGGAGTACAACCGCCTACAGGAGGAAGTAGACCTCCTAAAGAACCTCCATCACAGCAACATTGTGGGATTCCTGGGCACCTCTCTGCGGGACCACATGGTCAGCATCTTCATGGAGTATGTCCCCGGAGGATCCATCGCCAGCGTGCTCCACCGCTTTGGCCCCCTTCCGGAGCGCGTCCTGGCCCTGTACACCCATCAGATCCTGGAGGGGGTGTCCTACCTGCACCTCAACAGGGTCATCCACAGGGACCTGAAGGGGAACAACGTGATGTTGATGCCTACAGGAGTAGTCAAGCTGATAGACTTCGGCTGCGCCCGGCGTTTGAGTTGCCTCACTCACACACACAGTCGTAGTGACCTCCTGAAATCGGTGCACGGCACGCCCTACTGGATGGCGCCGGAGGTCATCAACGAGACGGGTCACGGCAGGAAGTCGGACATCTGGAGCGTGGGGTGCACAGTGTTTGAAATGGCCACAGGGAAGCCGCCGCTGTCACACATGGACAAGATGGCGGCGCTGTTCTACATCGGGGCGAGGAGAGGCCTGATGCCCTCACTGCCTGACGGGTTCTCAGAGGACGCCAGGGATTTTGTTCAAGTCTGTCTGACCAAGTGAGTTGATCTACAATTCTGTACTTACAAGCAAAATGTTACATATAATAATTTTAAAGGGATAGTTCAACCAAATGACTGATGTTTCCTTACCTTGAATGTGGTCTCCGAATAAGTAGATTGGGATCTACACTGTGGGTTTGTATAGAAAGCTACAAAGACTAAAGTAAAACAAACCCAAGTGTTGATTAACATTTCAGTAACTTAATTAGATTAACGATCACTAAGTCAAACAAAGATAAATGTGACAACTCATCAACAGTCAGTAAATCATGATAATAAAGGGCATCCAAGTTGAATAACATTATTCTGTCCTCTTTGCAGTGACCAGAAACAGCGCCCATCTGCAGAACAACTATTGGACCACCCTTTCATTCCCAAGCTGTTAGGAAATAGCTCAAGAAGTGCCAATCAGGAACACCTATCAAGAATTAATATAAATGTCAAATGTATTGCTTGAAACTTTTGCACTTCTTTCCTCGGCTATTACACAAATAATTCCTTGAATATTTGGGGCACCTTTGATTTTGCAGAGGATACAAAGCACTTTTGTCAAACATTTGGTTTCCATACTTTTCATTTAGCACACAGTAAATACCAATCATACAACATAGGTCATGTTTTAAGGTAGTGGTAACCTTAAGATTTATTTGTAGAACAAAAAAACAAAAATGGATGTCAAGACTTGCATTTGCCTTCTTGTTGAGAACAAACCACTGTAATGTGTGCCCAAGAGCATAATCACTATCAGTACTGGGGAAACATACCATCTTGGCCTCAATACGAACTCTGTCTGCACACTGAAATAAAGGACTAACCAGTCAAAGAACAGTTACTAGTTTGTGTCCAGAATTGAGAACGATATATTCCATATATAGTAGGAAACTGACCCGTTAAGAGAGCAAACAGCATACGAGCCACCGTAATGTATCAACAACACTGATGGAACGTTAAGCCCTACAACCTTTTCTGCTAGCCTGGTCCCAGATCTGTTTGTGCTCTTGCCTACTCCATTGTCAAGCCATGTCAATTACATAAGGAGTTGGCAAGAGAGCAGAAAGACTGGCACCCAGGCTACTTTTCTGCTGTTTTCTTTCACCAGTCATAAAGAATACATTATTTACCAGTACTGACGTACAGCTTTGTATCTATGGGCTACAGCGTCAAGCCAAGTAACAATTTTGTGTAAATGCACTTCACAGCAAAGGTTAGGCATGTAAACTTTATAGCACTATTATTATTGCCCTATTCTCATGTATATCTTTAGTTTTTTGTGAGGCACAGCCTTTGGCATCCAGCTTAAGTTCATCTTGGAGGTCAAAAGAAAAAAAAGTGTACAAATTGCATGGCCTCTGACAACATGCCAGGTGGTTGGTACTGTTTGTAGGGTCTGGATTGGCTGAGTTGGAAAGGTCGAAGGTCAAGTGCCATCTCCTGGCAGCCATGTGTAGTACAGGCTCTAAGCACAACACAGGAACGTGGCAGTCAGAATCACTGATGATAGGACTGCTACATCAAGTTACAATAGTATTTTTCCCCAATATACATCTTGTTATACTTACAAGCAGCTCCAAACCTGAGTATTTATGGTATAGCTTTTTAAACATCCAAAAATGCATGTACATTTATCTCCACTTTCTGTAAACAGCGGTCAGCATTCTGTGTTATCCCTTTGATGATTGCATGCAGATCCTACATACAGTATTCAGTATAAAAAATGAGAAACTAATTCAAGAGAAATAAACTAAAAATCCAGCTTCCATTGGCAGCCATGTTTGGCCTACCTCCTCTACTTCTGTCTGAGCTAAGCCCCCTCCTGCCACAACAGTGGCCTGCTCGACTTGTTTTCTCACCAGAATGGATAACAGTTGTGGAAATGGAGTTTAAATTATTATTTAAAATAAACTATTAGAAATTGCACCTTTCATGCCTTTTCAGTATTTATAATACTTATTTTTTTCTCCCAATATGGAGATTTAAACTCAGGTGACCCCCCCTAACACTCACACACGTCCGCATTCCAAGACCCATCCTGAGAATATGGAGGACAAAGCAGCAATTACACACTGAAAGGGCAGGACTATACCAGCGCTGCCAAGAGATCAGATGATCAGGAAGCATTCATTTCTCTCTTTTTGCCTCAACACTTGAGATGTCCTACACTTTCCTTTATATTTTTTGCTTTACCTTCCTATGCTTTGCTATAAAGGGTTCATGAGTTAATTCCTTGGGCACTTAAGAGGGAATCGAGCATGTAAAAGTGTGTGTAGTCTGCCCGTTGGCAGCAAACGCCCGGCCGGCGCCCTCAAGACTGCGGCTCTCCACTGGCTTCTTGTCCAGTTTCACTAGGGTGCTGAGATGTCCGTAGCCCACCTGGTGACAGGGGGAGGAGGGGGAAGGGAAGGTTAAAACCAGAGCTGTGACTGAGACGACACACACTGTGACTGCAGCTGAACAGAGGAACAATGAGAGGAGGAGGAACTACCTGCGCCGCCCTTGGAGCTTTTGCTCGTTTTGGAGGAGGAGTGGTGGTTGTGGCTGGCGACGTGTGGGTGCCCCCTCTTGCGGGAGGAGCTGGAACCAGAACCGAGGGCCGTGCCCGCCACCCCCTCAACACCCCCCAGCCCTAGGGGGCTCCGGAGGAGGGCTGGCCCGGCCCCTGCTGGCCCCTCGGGGCCCCCCCGGCCGTTCCCACTGTGCTGTGCTGCATGGAGGTGAGAGTGGCCGTGCTGCTTGTGGTGGTGGCGGTGGGTAGAGTGTTCCCGGTGCTTCTCCTTGCTCACTAGCGGGCTGGAATGTTTGCTCTTGGCCCCGCCCTCGTCAGAAGAGCTGTGGCGCTCAGAGGACACCTTGATTTTCATCTTCAGCTCCTCTTTGCTGGCCACACCCCCCTGAGAAGGAACTGGAAGGCGGAGTTTGAGTGAGCCCCCCTTGTCCCGTTTGTCAGAGGGGACCTTGTCCTGGCCTGGCATGGCCAGCTTCATTTTAAGAGGGGAGGCAGTGGTGCTGCTGCTGCCCCCAGGGTTAGGATGGGGCTGCATGTGTTTCCTGTGGTCTGATTGGACAGAGGAGGGTATATATGAGTCCCTGCCCTCAGGCTCCACACTCTGCTGCTCTGCCCTGCGTTTATGCTGCACCACCAGCTCAGCAGCGTGCTTCTCTCTATACTTGTCCAGGGACATTTTCTGAGCCGGTGGGGGAGGTGGAGGGAAAACTGGCTGCTGTTGCTTCCCCCCACCCCCTCCTACCCCGACCTTGTGTTCATGTTTAGTAGGGTTGAACTCTGTCTTATCTGGTCTGTGTGGGTTCAGTGGAGCACCCTGTTGGAGGCCAAGTGCATCTGTTTTGAGGGAATAGCTTCCTCCCTCCAAGCGACCCCCCGTATCCTGGGGCCAGTCGCTGGGGGCCGTGAAGGTGTAGGAGCTGCCCTGCATGGACGCGATAGAGTCCAGGGAGAGGGGTCCACTGGCGTGCCCCGGCAGAGGGACAGGGAACGAGGAGGCGGCTTTGGAAAAGGCTGAGTTGGAGACCCCAGGGATGGCATCTCCCAGGGTATGTTCGTGGACAAGGGAGGGTCCTGGGTAGGGGTCATTTGCCTGAGAGCCATCTCCCTTGGTCTTCTTGGCAGCTTGCGTGGCCTGGCAAGGGGGAGAAGAGAGAATGATGGCGTGAGGAGGGATTTTGTGAAGGGCATTATATAAAACTGTACAGCAATAAAACTACACTGAATTCAAATCAGCAGACACAGGACGCTCTACAGTGTTTAACATGATTAAGAGGTCTTAATGATGATTAACTGGTGAAAAACTGAAGCTTACCCTCCAATTTCGTATCCTCTTCAACCTGCTCGGTGTCTTCTCCAGAATCTGAAGGAACTCATGCGTCAGTTCTGAAGGCAAGGAAAGATCATACTTGGTTTTAACACCTAATTAATTGCAATGACATATTGCAAACATTTCTCATTGACGAAAACAAACTATTATTCTAAACTAAACCACATTTTAACTGTGCCTTCTTTTCAAACTATGAGCATGAACCAAAATCAAAGCCTCACCATCGAGCAGCTCCAGTGTGACAGAGTTGTCCACGTACTCCCACCAGTGTTTCCCGTCAGTGGAAACCGGGATCTCCCAGTTGGACCATTTACAGGCCAGGTGGATGCAGACGCAGGCGATTACTGTGGGCTTGTGTTGCAGGCAGAAGGTGGTGAGGTGGAGGCTGTGTGAGGAGAGGCCGGAGCACAACGGGTCACATGGACCAGAGGGAAGAGAAAACAAAGGGGGAGGGGGGGGAACGACGACAACGTTAGTTACAGGTGCTTAGGGCTGAGGTAAAACATAGTATACACAGTATTGAGGACAACAGAGAAGAATAAGAATCATTGCAACAGAAATGTTACACCCAGATTGACACAGTTGCACACTTATCAAAATAACAATGACTGAGATGCAGAATAGATCATGAGTCAGTTTCACATTGTGGCTACCATCCTAGTGTTTACCACAAGGAGCGACAGATATAGCAATAACTTCAATTCAAATAAAAAAGATGACTAGCACGTTTTTTTGTGGGGAAAATGACCGAATTTCACCGTTTATTAAAACATCAACCACCAATAAATAACACACGTGGTCAACATTTTATGGTAATGTGGAAATCTGCTGGCAAAGTAAATTCAAACAGACGCTCATTCAGACTCTGAATTCTTCACTCATGACTAACTGGTTATGGCGAGACATGCACAGAAATGCCTTCTTCTAGTCAACTCTAGTCCAAGTTTGTTTGAGTTCTAAAGAACCAGAGTAATGGGGAACTAGATCGAGCTACAATACTGAACCTTACAACATTTTAAAGGCCAGAGAGCTAGATAGCCTACCATTTGAAAGACCATGGTAAAAGCTGGATGGTAACCTTGTGTCACAACAAGTACAATGCCTGGACGCTGGACATAACGCATATTATGGAGAAAATGTTATCCATCTCCTGTATGACTGCGCTGCCTGAGACTAGTGCGCACACAATCCTGAAAAAAAACATAGATCAGAAGTTCCTGAATTTACCATGGTGACTAACCTTAATAGACTCCAAACCCTAGAAATACTAAAACAGGCATTCCCATTCAAGTCAATTATATTTTTTTGTCTACAGGTTATGGTCAGTAACCATGGTGAATTATATTTCTATGATCCTACTTGCTGTGGCTGGTCATTGGGTTCAGTTCAGGCATTAAGAAGCCATTCATCCTCTAATTACAGCGATGTCTCCGGCACAGCGTCAACCTCTTATTCTCCTTGTTCAGTGTTATCTATAAGCCTCTCCAGTTCTAACGGGTCAAATGCAGCCGAACAGGCCGCTTTTGGAAGACAATGTCTTTGGCGCTTTGATATTTGTTTCTATAAACAAATTAAATACACACAATTCCATACGATTGCTGGATTACGGCACCTTAATTATGACTAGGCCTAACAGAAAAGCAACTATCAAGATCTGCGTCCAGACACTGTAGTTTGTTTTGAGGGCATTTGACAGTTGGAAACAAAAAGGCTATATTTAAATCAACCCAACACGTCATGTTAAAAGTAACCCTTTAAGGACCTAGTTCCTCGAGAATTTGCAGAACATGAACTGTGAAAGGTTGTTTGTACGTGAAAAGCCAGAAAGCAAGAATAATACGTATGATAATAGGCAGATGTGGCACCAAATCAATATTTTACAATACAATGAAATGGTGTATTGAAACATGAATTCTTCTCTTCAAATCTAAATAAAAAAAACTTGCCATTTGAGTAGGTCCTTAATGGGTTAACATCAGAAATGTAAATTAGCACTTCCATTTCTGTTCTATATACAAATACAGTGCATTCAGAAAGTATTCAGACCTTTCACACATTTTGTTACGTTACAGCCTTATTCTAAAATTGATTAAATAATTTTTTTTACCTCATCAAATCGACACAATACCACATAGTGACAAAGCGAAAACAGGTTTTTAGTTACATTTACATAAGTATTCAGACCCTTTGCTATGAGACTCGAAATTGAGCTCAGGTGCTTCCTGTTTCCATTGATCATCCTTGAGATGTTTCTATAAAACTTTATTGGAGTCCACCTGTGGTAAATTCGATAAATTGGACATGATTTCGAAAGACACACACCTGTCTATATAAAGGTCCTACAGTTGACAGTGCATGTCAGAGCAAAAACCAAGCCATGAGGTCAAAGGAATTGTCCGTAGAGCTCCTAGACAGGATTGTGTCGAGGCACAGATCTGGGGAAGGGTTCCCCAAAAATGTCTGCAGCATTGAAGGTCCCCAAGAACAGAGTGGCCTCCTCCATTCTTAAATGGAAGAAGTTTGGAACCAACAAGACTATTCCTAGAGCTGGCCGCCTGGCCAAACTGAGCAATCGGAGGAGAAGGGCCTTGGTCAGGGAGGTGACCAAGAACCTGATGGTCACTCTGACAGAGCTCTAGAGTTCCTCTGTGGAGATGGGAGAACCTTCCAGAAGGACAACCATCTCTGCAGCACTCCACCAATCAGGCCTTTATGGTAGTGGCCAGACAGAAGCCACTCCTCAGTAAAAAGGCACATGGCAGCCCACTTGGAGTTTGCCAAAAGGCACCTAAAGACTCTCAGACCATGAGAAACAACATTCTCTGGTCTGATGAAACCAAGATTGAACTCATTGGCCTGAATGTCAAACGTCACATCTGGAGGAAACCTGGCACCATCCCTAGGGCGAAGCATGGTAGTTGCAGTATGATGGGGGGATGTTTTTCAGCGGCAGGGACTGGGAGACTAGTCAGGATCGAGGGAAAAATGAACGGCGCAAAGTACAGAGAGATCCTTGATGAAAACCTGCTCCAGAGCGCTCAGGACTTCAGACTGGGGCAAAGGTTCACCTTCCAACAGGACAACGACCCTAAGCACGCAACCAAGACAACACAGGAGAGGCTTCGTGACAAGTCTCTGAATGTCCTTGAGTGGACCAGCCATAGCCCAGACTTGAACTCGATCGAACATCTCTGGAGAGACCTGAAAATAGATGAGCAGCGATGCTCCCCATCCAACCTGACAGCGCTTGAGAGGATCTGCAGAAAAGAATGGGAGAAACTCCCCAAATACAGGTGTGCCAAGCTTGTAGCGTCATACTCAAGAAGACGAGGCTGTAATCGCTGCCAAAGGTGCTTCAAAAAAGTCCTGAGTAAAGGGTCTGAATACTTATGTAAATGTGATATTTCCATTTTTTATTTTTAATACAGTGAGGGAAAAAAGTATTTGATCCCCTGCTGATTTTGTACGTTTGACCACTGACAAAGACATTATCAGTCTATAATTTTAATGGTAGGTTTATTTGAACAGTGAGAGACAGAATAACAAAAAAATCAAGAAAAACGTATGTTAAAAATGTTATAAATTGATTTGCATTTTAATGAGGGAAATAAGTATGACCCCTCTGCAAAACATTACTTAGTACTTGGTGGCAAAACCCTTGTTGGCAATCACAGAGGTCAGACGTTTCTTGTAGTTGGCCACCAGGTTTGCACACATGTCAGGAGGGATTTTGTCCCACTCCTCTTTGCAGATCTTCTCCAAGTCATTAAGGTTTCGATGCTGATGTTTGGCAACTCAAACCTTCAGCTCCCTCCACAGATTTTCTATGGGATTAAGGTCTGGAGACTGGCTAGGCCACTCCAGGACCTAAATGTGCTTCTTCTTGAGTCACTCCTTTGTTGCCTTGGCCGTGTGTTTTGGGTTATTGTCATGCTGGAATACCCATCCACGACCCATTTTCAATGCCCTGGCTGAGGGAAGGAGGTTCTCACCCAAGATTTGACGGTACATGGCCCCATCCATCGTCCCTTTGATGCGGTGAAGTTGTCCTGTCCCCTTAGCAGAAAAATACTCCCAAAGCATAATGTTTCCACACCCATGTTTGATGTTGGGGATGGTGTTCTTGGGGTCATAGGCAGCATTCCTCCTCCTCCAAACACGGCGAGTTGAGTTATTATTGATGCCAAAGAGCTCGATTTTGGTCTCATCTGACCACAACACTTTCACCCAGTTCTCCTCTGAATCATTCAGATGTTCATTGGCAAACTTCAGACGGCCCTGTATATGTGCTTTCTTGAGCAGGGGGACCTTGCGGGTGCTGCAGGATTTCAGTCCTTCACGGCGTAGTGTGTTACCAATTGTTTTCTTGGTGACTATTTATTGGTGACTATGTAGTTCTGGGCTGATTCCTCACCGTTCTCATGATCATTGCAACTCCGCGAGATGAGATCTTGCATGGAGCCCCAGGCTGAGGGAGATTGACAATGTGTTTCTTCCATTTGCAAATAATCGCACCAACTGTTGTCACCTTCTCACCAAGCTGCTTGGCGATGGTCTTGTAGCCCATTCCAGCCTTGTGTAGGTCTACAATCTTGTCCCTGACATCCTTGGAGAGCTCTTTGGTCTTGGCCATGGTGGAGAGTTTGGAATCTGATTGATTGATTGCTTCTGTGGACAGGTGTCTTTTATACAGGTAACAAGCTGAGATTAGGAGCACTCTCTTTAAGAGTGTGCTCCTAATCTCAGCTCGTTACCTGTATAAAAGACACCTGGGAGCCAGAAATCTTTCTGATTGAGAGGGGGTCAAATACTTATTTCCTTCATTAAAATGAAAATCAATTTATAACATTTTTAACATGCGTTTTTCTGGATTTTTTTGTTGTTATTCTGTCTCTAACTGTTCAAATAAACCTACAATTAAAATTATAGACTGATCATTTCTTTGTCAGTGGGCATACGTACAAAATCAGCAGGGGATCAAATACTTTTTTCCCTCACTGTACATTTGCAAAAATGTCTAAAAACCTGTTTTGTCTTCATCATTATGGGGTATTGTGTGTAGATTGATGAGGGAAAAACCAATTTCATCCATTTTAGAATAAGGCTGTAACGTAACAAAATGTGGAAAAAGTCAAGGGGTCTGAATACTTTCTGAATGCACTGCATATGATATAATTCCATGAACATTAAATGTTAATGTGATAAAATGTTAAACTTAAGAAAATACTTAAATAAAACTATTTGGCGAAATTTGAAAAATACAAATAAATAAAAACAAAAGAGGTTAGCGGTACTTACCGGGATGACTTCTACGTTATGTTTACATCTGTGTAATCTTTAGCTGCTATTCAGGCTACCAAAGTGTCTTTTTAGACATATGCACTTTTGTAACCGAGCAAACGTGAGGTTCTAGCGCACCACTACACTTCACATTGTGCATTCAACCCCACTGTGCCAACTCTGGTCCCTTGTACAATACACCGCACCGCAACCGGGGCCGGTACCGCCAAACGCCCCCAACCCGGGGGGGCAAGGAGGGGGCAGGCGTCCCAGTAGCCACCGGCGCATTGAGGGCCGTTGGACACTGAAAGGGTACCCTGCATTAAAGGAAGCTATAGTGTGCAGTAGTCACAGTGCAACAAAGGAGGGTCAGGATAACAACCTGTTGGTAGCCATGAAATAGGAAGTCTGTGCCAGATCCTTGCTTGCTGCAAGTGAAAGAAAAAGAGGGTTACGTTTTGGCCGACCAGTGAGCTCTGATTATAAGGGTTATCATTAGCAGTTCACAAATTTCACATAATGTTTTGTGAACTCTAAGGTCAACAATGATTTGTTGCATAATCATTATGTCAGCATTATCCTCCCTCCCACCCACATTAGAGGTTGAGTGGAATAGAGGACATGAAAGAGCAAAGAAAGAAGCCTCTACCTCTCACTAGCTGGGAACATTTCACCACATCAGTGTGTGGATGTTCAATAGTTATTTCAAATCCTGGAACAAAATATATGACAGGTGAGTTTCAACAGTAACACAGTCAGTCATTGTTTGCATTAAAGCAATGTTCTATGGTTCTTCCCCTCTATTCTTTATCACAAGAGCACAGTCAGGATTACATGTGGACTATGAAAGGGAGTTCTAATTTCTTTCCATCCAAATAAGGGTGAGTATATTGGTGTTGTATAACCAAAATGGCCACAGATGGTGGCCACATAATTAGAGTATTTCATAGTCATAGAGACCACAGATTGGAACATGGATGGGACTGCTGTTTGCCAAGATCTGAGATTCATCATAACAGAAGAACATTTTGACCTGTGCGGGTGCAATAGAATCATGGCAGTGAAGAATGAGCAACATGTTACCATAACATACCTCATTTAAACAGTCGGAAAAATGGCAATCCACCACAGCCTGGCAGCAATGAGCCAACAGAATATTCAAACATACTTTGTAGACTAGATCATGCTCTCACTATACGCTCACTCAGACTTTACTTACCTAAAGTCTGCAGCACTATGGTTTCAAGTATCACCAGCTCTTGAGCTTGCTGGAGGTATGCCTGAAGTTCAATAGACAATCATTACATGACATTTGTAATGTGTCTATCCATACCCCTATTTCAAAGCCCATTTCCAAACTGTAACAGTATGTTTTTTTTCTCTGTGTCAGTGGTTTCAATTCAGAGTCTTGCTACTAGGAATAATATCAGCACTAAGATCTTGCTGAGACTGGACTGAGACATAAGTCTGACAAAGCCTGAATATTGTCAATCTCGACACACCCTCTGGTGACAATGGAGAACATACACTGAGTATACCAAACATTAGAAACACCTTCCTAATATTGAGTTGTGCACCCCCCGAGCTCAGAACAGCCTCAATTCGTCGGGCATGGACTCTACAAGGCGTCGAAAGCGTTCCACAGGGATGTGGGCCCATGTTGACTCCCATGTTGGCTGGATGTCCTTTGGGTGGTGGACCATTCTTGATACACACAGGAAACTGTTGAGCGTGAAAAACTCAGGAGTGTTGTAGTTCTTGACACAACCAGTGTGCCTGGTACCTAATATGATACGCTGTTCAAAGGCACTTAAATCTTGTCTTGCCCATTCACCCTCTGAATGGCACACATACACAATCCATGTCTCAATTGTCTCAAGGCTTAACAAGTGACATCAGTAAGGGACCATACCTTTCACCTAGATTCACCTGGTCAGTCTGTCATGGAACAAGCAGATGTTCTTAATGTTTTGTATACTCAGTGTATACTAACACTTTGCATAAACCTTTACACTCAAACCTCAATACAATTACACAAAAGCAAGTGTCCAAGCCATTGACAAAATGGGACAAGCAGGGAGGTGGGAAAGGAAAATAACAAAACCTACAATACCCATACTACTCAGACTTACATTACTCTTTGTATCAAGCGGGGTCTCTTGAGGGTTTAGACAAGCATGTGCAACTTTAATAACATGCTCAAGTTTCCGAGGTTGCTCTTCAACTTTCGCAGCTAGGAATAAGGTGGTTGGAGAAATTATCTGTAACAAAATAAATTGATTTTAATATATTAACATGTAAACATGTTGCAAATTGTCTGTATAAAGGAAACAGTCAGTCAGGCTGACTATATATAATGAATAAAAGTAAATACTTACATTTCTGTGGAATTTGGTGAAAGAGTGGAACATATAAAATCTATGCATATAAACAATTGCTGTATTTATTGTAAGTTGTGAGCTGGAGAAAATGGGTTAAGGAATTCATGTATATTTCAATGTAAGCTGTTTCATCAATTAGCTAAAACGTATTTTAGTCCACAGATCACATTAGCTGTGTTTACAGTCAGCCCAAAACGGATATTTTTTGGTCAAAAGATAAATCAGTGAGAAAAACGATCACAATTACCATGTTTAAGCCATTAGCTACTTGATTAAATCAAGTGAATGAGATTGACACGACACACGGGTGACAAACGTAGCAACTCCTAATCATTTGATCCACGTTGGGTTGTCAATGCCGGCTAGGTACTAGTTACCTAGTTAAGGTACAGTAGCTAGATACAATCTTACATTTTATCCAGTAAGCAAAAAATACAAACATGGCAACCGTGCAAATGAAAATGACAAATACAACAATGCACGTTCTGCTTTACATGATGGAACTTGCTCGCGCTAACTAGAGATAGCTAGCTAAGCAACTTAGTCACAACGAACTAGCTGTCTTGACAGGACAGTTCAATGCTAGCTGGCTAGGGTTGGCGTGCTGGGGAGCTATCACTTGGCTAAGCGAAGGAACTATGATTCATCATAAAACAAAACACATCTACATTAGCTAGCTAACATTTCAGTTATGTAACTGACAAGTAGTGCGTTAGCTACTAACATGGCTAGCTCGCTAACTAGCGCCAGAGAAATGCCCTTCTTCATGTTGAATGTTGGTGGGTGATGTTTGCTAGTTAAACTTGGTTGTATCATTGCTACACAACACTGACACACCACACTGGCACATTTGAAATCTTCTACTATGACAAAATAATTAGCATATCCTGCCTCTAGCGCGTGCCCCACCACCCGGGGAAACGGGCCTACAAAGAGCGCTATGTCTAACGTTATCCTCCTTTCTTCGACATGTCTGATGACTGCAAGCGTGTTTATAAAGGATACACGTTGAGTCTCTGGCCCATATCTTGAATGAGGTTAGCCGCCTGCTGTCGGTAAGATAGCTCCCTGTCCGGATCAACTCCCGAACGGCGGGACGGCGTGGTTTCGAGCTGCTCCCGGTTGAAAAACCATTTCGAAGAGGATCCCCGGCACGCCGCCATAGCTCTCCAGCATTCGCACAGG
The DNA here is from genome assembly GCF_964263955.1 of Coregonus lavaretus. Classification (NCBI taxonomy): domain Eukaryota; kingdom Metazoa; phylum Chordata; class Actinopteri; order Salmoniformes; family Salmonidae; genus Coregonus; species Coregonus lavaretus. The sequence continues at coordinate 20,677,414 of NC_140003.1, forward strand.
ACACCAAGGACCGAATGGACGCATGCGCGGCATGTACCGGAAACCACAATCGTTTGTTTTCTTCGATAGCTTTTTTTGACACGGCCAAACCAACTAGTAGTGCATTATCGCCACCATTCGTCCTGGAGTGTAAACTTCACAGAATGCAGCGATTCTGTTTTAATGTGTAGCTCAGTGCATACATGTGTATTAGTAGGCTTAATTCGGTTACAGCCTGCTAAAAGCAATATCAGAGAGGAAGAGGCGAATCTTGGCAATATGGGGTAGCAACGCCCAATGATCCCTCTACCTACGTGTCCTGATGGACAAAGATAGTGGATAAATGAAGATTTAAAAACAAAAATTGTTAACAGTCCCGGTCTGCTTAAGGGGTGGCTCTCCCATAGGCACCAATGCATTAGCAACTGGGTCTGGTCTGCTTAATTCATTGAATGTATATGTCTCGCTTCCTCTTCCATCTCTGCTGATGGAGGCCCAGCAATGGCAGTTCATGGTTGTGACTAGACGTACAGCCAGCAGGTTTAGAGAGCATTTGAGCTAACCCTTTTCCTAACCTTAACCTAATTTTCCAGAACCTAAAAATAACATTTGTCAAGGAACAGAAACAGAACCTGGAACAAAAGTGATCCATACTGTTCCGGAACAGACCCGTTATTTTAAATGCATGGGAACCAATTAATAACGTTATTTTATGTTCCAGGCATTTTTTTCTAGTCCCACAACAAAACGCCTATGCAAAGCCCTCACTCTGTCCCTCAGAAACGTATTCCAGTGTCTGCCTGAAAGCTGAAAATCTTTGCCTGTGCGTGTTTATGCTACCTGCCCCTCCCCCCTTCGAATCACAGGCTACTGTACTGACTTTACAAGCTTGATTCAGATGAAAGAGGTTTTTAATTAGCTAGATAATGCATGTCATAACAAGATGCCCAGTGCGTCAAGCCTCCTCCTCAACCCTCTCTAGCTCTCACCCCACCCGCAAAATGTCAGTTGCATCTTGAGCCATAGGCTATACTTTGTCTGTCCATCACGCATGTAAACGACCCATGGGGCGGCGCGCACAATTGGCCCAGCGTCGTCCAGGGCTGGGGAGGGATTTGGCCGGCAGGGGATGTAGCTCAGTTGGTAGAGCATGGCGTTTGCAACGCCAGGGTTGTGGGTTCGATAAAATAATGTAAGCACTAACTGTAAGTCGCTCTGGATAAGAGCGTCTGCTAAATGACTAAAATGTAAATGTAAATGTAAACAACTAGCTTGCCTGCTCTATCCACACCTGATTGTTTAAGTAATTTAATGAGCTAAATGTAAAAAACTGTTGATTTCACAGGTTAAAAAAGGAACAGAAAGGAATTAACCAGTACTTTTTGTTATAAATAATATAAATAAATTGTTAAGTTATAAAGGCTTTATAACTATAGAACTATCTACAACAACTAGCCTATAAACTGAAGCAAGCACACACCATTTCTGAACCTACTCTAGTTTATATTTCCATTGAGTAAATAATGCTCTCTTTGAAATGAACATTACATTTTAATTAGTCGATAAACAGCAAAAATAGTGTTGACCACAGATGACTTTCAACAGTGTAAACAAAAATGAGAAATTAGCTAAATAGATTAAAAGTATCTTCATAATTAAATAGGTACGTTTGAGTCACGCAATAGGTTGTATCTAACACGTGTACCAATACTAAGAGTAATTTGAAATTCAAACGTTGTTGTCCCTTTTGTTTTGACAAGATCTTCATGCTTTAAGTCATTCAAATTGTTCTCTTTTAAGCCCTAAAAAGTCCAGTGTATTCCATGCAAGCAGTTTGTCCTGAAAAGGAAAAGCAAACAACTGAACATTCCTAAACCAGGACCTCCTTATTATTTTACTACAGACAATGTTTGCAAGGGAAAGCAAGCACGTGTGGGTTACCTTTAGACATTTACATTTACATTACATTTTAGTCATTTAGCAGACGCTCTTATCCAGAGTGCATACATTTTCATACTGGCCCCCCGTGGGAAACGAACCCACAACCCTGGCGTTGCAAGTGCCATGCTTTACCAACTGAGCTACAGGGGACTACACTTGACCGACTCATTTATGTGTTCAATATCATCAACAATAAAAGGGTGTGATGTGTGCCATTGTCTCAATAGAAAACCATTCCTTAGCTTGCGTTACTTTTATCAGGTGGTGCAAAGGCCGATAATGCAAAAATAGCTACTACCATTGACAGCTGGCCAAATATCATGAAGCAGGCACGCCAGTTTGCCTGGGGAACAGACAAATTTGATTTGAAGAAGCCAGCTATCACCTTTTGAGTCATTTGACAGCTCTTTATTTGATGCTTGCTCGAGCGAGTTAACAGGGCTGGCTAGCATTCGCTGCGCTCTTGCACGCCACAAAGACAAGACAAGAGAGGGAGCTACAGTACTTTAGCTAGCAGGCTACATAGCATAGTTTGAGATTACCTGTGGACTGTTTTTGAATGTCTCCTCGATCGGTAATTTATCTATTCCCACCATCAAACTCCTTCATGGTCTCTTTTATGATCCGGGCTGCAGCTCACCCAGTGGGAATGAATAGTCTGTTCCTAACATCACCTTATCCTATGGGATAAAATAATAATAACTGAGCCAATAGGTACAATAATACACACACACACATGTAAACTCTGCCATACTAACTTCAAACTTTCAAGACTTTTAATCTACTTAGCTAGTAATGAGAAATGTATTTTTCTAGATCAGTGAATCTACTGTAACTACATTGCCACTTAGAAATGAGACACAAATCACTGCATACCTTTCCGATCATATCAATAAGTGGCTTGAGGGCGATGGGGTCATGCACTCGGGCAGGGTTTCCCAAACTCGGTCCTGGGGTCCCCGTGGATGCATGTTTTGTTTTTTGTCCTAGCACTACACAGCTGATTCAAATATCCAACTCATCATCAAGCTTTGATTATTTGAATCCGCTGCGTCGTCTGTAAAGTAAACAAAGTCATATTCAAGATATTGTTAGCATAAATAAGTACAGTAGAATGACTCCATCTACACTGAATGTTTTCTTAGATGATGCTTTTACTTGTCCAGTTATTAGTGCAGATTGCATGTACATATTTAGCATTTAGCTGTCGACACTATCCTGATTAAGAGAAGGACAAGGACGCGTAGCCAATTAGACTATTAGGATGTTCCCCTTGTTTGTTTGTCACCGTTTACTGACTGACTGGAGTTGTACTTACTGCAGTGATTTTAGGAATTCCAGTGGAATGGATCTTTAATAGTGTTTAAAAAGAAGGCAACATACTGGTTATGATTGATTATCTTATATTTGATTAGCAGACGTCTCAATGGCACAATGTTAACATGAAAACATGTCTGTCTTACCTCCTGATGTGATTTTTAGAAGCTTGGCTCGCATATCTGGTGTTGCTGGAAGTTGATAGAAAGACACCCATAGGCCTACACCACAGCAGCCTGGTATTCACATGGAAGAAAAACAGAGAATAAACAATCACATCATTTAGACAATCACATCATTTAGAATATACATGATTTGTTCCACAATCTCCACACATCTTTGAGTAGGTAGGTGGAACACACTGAGCAAACTTGGTCATCCTTACTGTGGTCTGTGCTTATCAGACCTCTTTATTGAAAAGGGGGATCCAGTCTTGAGGAAACTACAGTTTTGCCATCCATGTTCCCTGAGGCATATCTCTTATTTCAATGTGTGGTGTGGATGCAGTGGGGAACATGGGGCCACAAGGGAAGTGTCACAATAGAGAATGATAGAAAAAGCATCCCTATATCGTTATGGAGTATGTGAGCGCACAAGCAGCGCCTTTGTTCTTTTTCTTCAATGAGGTTTTATGGCGGTTGTCATCCAATATGTTGCATTTCTTTAATGAGTCCGACGCGAAGGATATCCTGTTTCTCCGAGACCAGGCCCAAATCCCCATCATTCGCGTGAAGAAAAGACGGAGGTACAGGGGGCGGAGATCGGGGTGCCTTGTGAGAATTAGTCGGGGAGTGGGTAACCCGCCTCTACCATCTGTTCTATTGGCCAAAGTGCAATCATTGGAGAATAAACTGGATGAGCTCCGTTCAAGACTATCCTACCAACGGGACATTAAAAACTGTCATATCTTATGTTTCACAGAGTCGTGGCTGAACGACAACACGGATAATATACAGTTGGCTGGGTTTTCAATGCATCGGCAGGACAGAACAGCTACGTCCGGTAAGACGAGGGGTGGTGGTGTGTGTCTATTTGTCAATAACAGCTGGTGTACATTGTCTAATATTAAGGAAGTCTCGAGGTATTGCTCGCCTGAGATAGAGTACCTCATGATAAGCTGTAGACCACACTATCTACCAATAATTGTCATCTATATTTTTCGTAGCAGTCTATTTACCACCACAAACCGATGCTGGCACTAAGACCGGACTCAACTAGCTGTATAAGGCCATAAGCAAACAAGAAAATGCTCATCCAGAAGTGGACTTACAGTTAGTGAGTTCATACATTTTTCATACTGGCCCCCCGTGGGAATCGAACCCACAACCCTGGCGTTGCAAGCGCCATGCTCTACCAACTAAGCTACAGCAGGCAAACTTAAATCCATTTGACCTACTCCACACACAAAGACGCATACATTTACATTTTAGTCATTTAGCAGACGCTCTTATCCAGAGCGACTTACAGTTAGTGAGTACATACATAATTTTTTACTGGCCCCCCGTGGGAATCGAACCCACAACCCTGGCGTTGCAAACGCCATGCTCTACCAACTGAGCTACATCCCTGCATACAAAGCTCTCCCTCGCTCTCCATTTGGCTTACAAGAAAAAAACTAAAGCAGGAAGTACCAGTGACTCGCTCAATACGGAAGTGGTCAGATGACACGGATACTACGCTACAGGACTGTTTTGCTGTTTTGGCTCAAGATCCCTCCCACTTGACCCATCTTCCTCTACTTTCTTCACTGCCTCAGCATATTACATCTTCAGCACAACTAACCCTGGCAACCTCAACCTGCCTCTCTCGCACTGGACACTTCTGATCCCCAGCACCATGAGCACCCCTACAATTAACACATACCGCTTCTTTCACCGATTCTACACATTCCTTTGTCTCATGCCCTTCTGCACAATTCTCACAACTAGGAACCTCCCTCCTACATACTGTTGCCAGGTGCCCATAAGTTTGGCACCTGAAACACTAATGGGTTAGGCACAAAAGCTCATACGGGTTAACTGAAATATCATAACATTACTTTGTCGGGTAAAGACTCAACATCAAAACTAAAAAAGAACAGACACAATTATTCTTCTGTTTCATCACGCTCACCCCCGGGTCTGCGTCGCACCAAACGGCAAGGGTCACAAACGCCGGGAATATCCAACTTCAATTGCTCCAACTCCACATTTAACGCTACCCCAAAAATCACTCCTTTCAATGGTGCCCTGTTCCTAAGAGCAAAGCAAGAAACAGAACTTGACCCGAGTTGCGTGACAGAGCGCCTGCACCCTCTGGGCGGAAGAAATACAAACAAATAACACAAGTCCACTATGGGTTACCTTCACTGATTCAACTGCACCCAACTCCTTTCTCAAACACCTTGAAACCACATATGGATCGGCCAAAAGGCAGGGGTCCACTTTCTCCAAAAATGTCCCCCCTACTGAACCAGAACCATCCGCTTCATCCAATTCACCTCCAGAACTACTGGAGTACTGCTCACCCCGTTTGAACTTGACGCCACTCACCCTCGACCCACCGTCTCCCTCGGAACTCAACTCTTCCTCTCAATCAGTCTCCACACCATAAAACTCTCTCAGTCTCTTAGCTGTGTCCCTTGCCTTTCTACATCCCCTGTGTCCAGGCTATTAAATGTTTTTGCTTTTCATTTTGTGGCTAAGCCTCTTCCATGCAACCGCGACATGTGGACAGCCGGCCTGCCATCTTCCAATCCAGCGGCAGTGTCATTGAGGCCATCTCCATTTTGAAGTAGTGAATTTTCTTCTACTACTTCTATGAGTTGGCAAACAATCTAAAAGGTTGCATACTGCCACCTGTAGTTTGTTATTTGAACAGGTATAAAGCCAAGGTTGGTAATTTACTGCCACCTGCAGCTTTGGAATGTTTGCTCACGAGTATAATTCATTCACTGATCCCTCCTGATGACCCAAGTGGAATCATGTGATCCTTCCTTAACCCATAGGAAGTCCCACCCAGTTGACTACTTCAAAATGGTGAAAGTTCTCAATGGTGCTGCCCATGCTAAAACAGGATTTTGGCCACTAGAGGCCTCTATCATTCTCTATGAGTGTCACTGACTACACTAGATGATTTCCACTTCCACTTCTCCATAATATTAACACATGTCAAACATTAATAGAATGCAATCTAACACCAATCAGAACATTTTGAATGCATAATAACAAGCTAAAATAGCCAACTAACTATTATATTATAGAGATGAGCTAAAAGATTAGGAAAATTGTCTTACCTCACAGTAACGTTACCGTGTTTGAAGCATCCATTACTGTAGCGGACTAAAACTCCACGTTTATGATGACCTTCACCAACAAAGCGGAGCAGAAACCAGCCTTTGTTGAATCTAGGTCTGACTACATCGATTTGACCAAGGTCAATACTTCAAAACATTTAAATCATGAAATGCCTCCCTTGTACCCATGTTTATCCTCTGTAGTTGCGTGCCTTTCTTAGCTTGCTGAAATCCATATTCATGATTTTAAAGTATTCATGACTTTTTCCATATTATTTTTCTGGTTTGTCACAAACTTTATTCCCACATAAAAAAATGTTTTATACAACTGCTCTAAAAGATGGCCATTGTTGTGTGAGTGTATGTTTTGTTCCACAAATGGGAAAACATTTCATCCAAACATAAAGGACATTAAAAGATAAAGATATTAAAAAGAACAGTGAGAAAAGTCTCAGTCGGACAGTCTTTAAACTGCCAGATGTCTAGAGCTCCATGAGGGATATCATCTATGTGTGAGGTCTTCCTCTCACTGGGAAGGCTGAAAGCATTCACTAGATTCTGCCTCTGAATCCTCACCATGTTCTCCTCTACAGAGTCCTGTTCTCCTAAACAGAGTGCTAACATTAAAGTGGAGGAGAGATTGACTTCATCACTACTTGTATTTGTGAGAGGTATTGACATTTTGCCCTTCTTGCCCTTTGTGCGGTTGTCTGTGCTCAATCATGTTTGTACCATGTTATGCTGCTACCATGTTGTGCTGCTGCCATGTTGTGTTGCTACCATGTTGTTGTCATGTCGTGTTGCTACCATGCTGTGTTGTCATGTGTTGCTGCCATGCTACGTTGTTGTCTTAGGTCTCTCTTTATGTAATGTTGTGTTGTCTCTCTTGTTGTGATGTTTGGTCCTATATGTATATATTATTTTTTTATCCCAGCCCCCATCCCCGCTGGAGGCCTTTTGCCAGGCTGTCATTGTAAATAAGAATTTGTTCTTAAAATGACTTGCCTAGTTAAATTAAATAAAAATAATTGTTGAATTGTCGGACACCCATGCATACCCCACAAGGCCCCAAGTCAAGGACTGACTATGGGAGGTGCACAGTACTACACAGAGCCATGACTACATGGAACTCTATTCTACACCAAGTAACTCATGCAAGCAGTAATATTAGATTTATAAATACACCTTATGGAACAGATGGGACTGTGAAGCGACACAAACATAGGCACAGACACATGCATACAACACACGATAACATACGCACTATACACACACGTACACATGGATTTTGTGTTGAAGACAGTGGTGGAAAAAGTACCCAATTGTCATACTTGGGTAAAAGTATAGTTACCTTAATAGAAAGTTACTCAAGTAAAAGTCACCCAGTAAAATACTACTTAAATAAAAGTCTAAAAGTATTTGGTTCTAAATATACGTAAGTATCAAAAGTAAATGTAATTGCTAAAATATACTTAAGTATCAAAAGTTAAAGTATAAATCATTTCAAATTCCTTCTATTAAGCAAAGCAGGTGGCACCATTTTCTTGTTTTTAAAATGTATGGATAGCCAGGGGCACACTCCAACACTCAGACATCATTTACAAAAGATGCATTTGTGTTTAGTTTGTCGGCCAGATCAGAGGCAGAAGGGATGACCATGTGTTGTCCTGATAAGTGTGTTTCCTGTCCTGCTAAGCATTCAAAATGTAACAAGTACTTTTGGGTGTCAGGTAAAATGTATGGCGTAAAAAGTACATTATTTTCTTTAGGAATGTAGTGAAGTAAAAGTAAAAGTTGTCAAAAATATAAATAGTAAAGTACAGAGACCCCCCAAAAACTACTTAAGTAGTAGTTTAAAGTATTTTTACTTAAGTACTTTACATCACTGGTTGTAGATATGTGGTAGTAGAGTAGGGGCCTGAGGGCACACACTTAATATGTTGTGAAATCTGTTGTGAATGTATTGTAATGTTTTTAAAAATGTATAACTGTCTTAATTTTGCTGGACCCCAGGAAGAGTAGCCAAGGTAGTAGCTAATGGGGATCCATAATAAATACAAATACAAAAGTTACTTTAACAGGCTAGGTTAGCTAACGTTAGCTTGGTAGATTATTGCCATGTTAATGTTAGACAACAATATAAAGCTAGTATACATACACCAAAGACATAGCTCACAGTGGATAGCAAAATGTTTTGCCTAACTGAAACTCCTTACCGTCATCTCTGCTAACCAAGACCATGACGAAGACTCATTGAAAGTTTGAAACACAGCATAACAAGCAGCCACGCAAAACGGTCTTGAGTGCCAACAAATCTGCCCAATTAGCTGATTCGCTTGAAATACGTCCACTTCGGTTGATCCGCCCACTTCTGTTGACACGTTCACTTTCAGAGACACTCCAGGTATGCACATACCCATGACTCAGAAAATGTGTCAATAATAGTCAATAATAAAGTACCAGACCGCACGCGCAAATGCGTCCGCCATCGCGCGCATGTTGATTTTGTCTACCCACACCAGACGCGATCAGGACACGCAGGTTGAAATATCAAAACGAACTCTGAACCAACTATATTAAATTGGCGACAGGTCGAAAAGCATTACATATTTATTGCAATTTAGCTGGCTAGCTTGCTGTTGCTAGCTAATTTGTCCTGGGATATAAACATTGGGTTGTTATTATACCTGCAATTCACAAGGTCCTCTACTTCGACAATTAATCCACAGATAAAAGGGTAAATCGAGTTTGTTTCTAGTAATCTCTCCTCCTTCAGGCTTCTTCCTCTTTTAGCAGACGCTCGTTGACGTGCGCGAGCAGTGTGGGTACAATGATTGAATAACGTGTATGTGTATATTTATTTTGCAACGCACGCGACGTTATTATCTGCGAAATTGTATTGGTCGACACACCATCTGTAGATTAAGTATTTAGAGACCTAGGCCTAGGTCATGTCATCAGTTGCCATCTTTGAGAAACAGAAACAAGCAAAAAGTCGGTGGTTGTATATGATTCTAATAACTGAAGTGGGAGACATCATGCCCAAAAAAATTCTGTAATGGTCACAGATATTACATTACAGGCGCGACTAATTTCAGTGAAGTTTCTGTACTAGTTCATCGCAACTGCGGGGCGTGGTTTGGCATAACTTGGTTAGAGAAAAAAAAGAAGCAGATGAGTTAGGGTATTGAATGTACAGTTGAAGTCGGAAGTTTACATACACTTAGGTTGGAGTCATTAAAACTAGTTTTTCAACCACTCCACAAATGTATTGTTAACAAACTATAGTTTTGGCAAGTTGGTTAGGACATCTACTTTGTGCATGACACAAGTAATTTTTCCAACAATTGTTTACAGACAGACTATTTCACTTATAATTCACTGTATCACAATTCCAGTGGGTCAGAGGTTTACATACACGAAGTTGACTGTGCCTTTAAACAGCTAGGAAAATTCCAGAAAATGATGTCATGGCTTTAGAAGCTTCTGATAGGCTAATTGACATCATTTGAGTCAATTGGAGGTGTACCTGTGGATGTATTTCAAGGCCTTCCTTCAAACTCAGTGCCTCTTTGCTTGACATCATTGGAAAATCAAAAGAAATCAGCCAAGACCTCAGAAAAAAGATTGTAGACCTCCAGAAGTCTGGTTCATCCTTGGGAGCAATTTCCAAACACCTGAAGGTACCACGTTCATCTGTACAAACAATAGTACGCAAGTATAAACACCATGGGACCACGCAGCCGTTATACCGCTCAGGAAGGAGACGTGTTCTGTCTCTTATAGATGAATGTACTTTGGTGCGAAAAGTGCAAATAAATCCCAGAACAACATTAAAGGACCTTGTGAAGATGTTGGAGGAAACAGGTACAAAACTATCTATATCCACAGTAAAACAAGTCCTATATCGACATAACCTGAAAGGCCGCTCAGCAAGGAAGAAGCCACTGCTCCAAAACCGCCATAAAAAAGCCAGACTACGGTTTGCAACTGCACATGGGGACAAAGATCGTACTTTTTGGAGAAATGTCCTCTGGTCTGATGAAACAAAAATAGAACTGTTTGGCCATAATGACCATCGTTATGTTTGGAGGAAAAAGGGGGTACCTTGCAAGCCGAAGAACACCATCCCAACCGTGAAGCACGGGGGTGGCAGCATCATGCTGTGGGGGTGCTTTGCTGCAGGAGGGACTGGTGCACTTCACAAAATAGATGGCATCATGAGGAAGGAAAATTATGTGGATATATTGAAGCAACATCTCAAGACATCAGTCAGGAAGTTAAAGCTTGGTCGCAAATGGGTCTTCCAAATGGACAATGACCCCAAGCATACTTCCAAAGTTGTCAAAATGGCTTAAGGACGACAAAGTCAAGGTATTGGAGTGGCCATCACAAAGCCCTGACCTCAATCCTATAGAACATTTTTGGGCAGAACTGAAAAAGCGTGTGCGAGCAAGGAGGTCTACAAACCTGATTCAGTTACACCAGCTCTGTCAGGAGGAATGGGCCAAAATTCACCCAACTTATTGTGGGAAGCTTGTGGAAGGCTACCCGAAACGTTTGACCCAAGTTGGCAATGCTACCAAATACTAATTGAGTGTATGTAAACTTCTGACCCACTGGGAATGTGATGAAAGAAATAAAAGCTGAAATAAGTAATTCTCTCTACTATTATTCTGACATTTCACATTCTTAAAATAAAGTGGTGATCCTATCGGACCTAAGACAGGGAATTTTTACTAGGATTAAATGTCAGGAATTGTGAAAAACTGAGTTTAAATGTATTTGGCTAAGGTGTATGTAAACTTCCGACTTCAACTGTATACTACAATACCAAAAGTATGTGGACACCTGCTCGTCGAACATTTCATTCCAAAATCATGGGCATTGATATGGAAATGGTCCCCCGTTGCTGCTATAACTGCCTCCACTCTTCTGGGAAGGCTTTCCACTAGATGTTGGAACATTGCTGCAGGGACTTGCTTCCATTCAGCCCCAAGAGCATTAGTGAGGTCGGGCACTGATGTTGGGCGATTAGGCCTGGCTTGCATTTGGCGTTCCAATTCTTCCCAAAGGTGTTCATTGGGGTTAAAGTCAGGGCTCTGTGCAGGCCAGTCAAGTTCTTCCACAACGATCTCGACAAACCATTTCTGTATGAACCTTGCTTTGTGCACAGGGGCATTATCATGCTGAAACAGGAAAGGACCTTCCCCAAACTGTTTCGTCTATAATGTCATTGTATGCTGTAGCATTAAGATTTCACTTCACTGGAACTAAGGGGACTAGCCCGAACCATGAAAAATAGCCCCAGTCCAATATTCCTCCTCCACCAAACTTTACAGTTGGCAATATGCATTCGGGCAGGTAGCGCTCTCCTGGCATCCACCAAACCCAGATTCGTCCACCCAGATGGTGAAGCATGATTCATCACTCCAGAGAACACGTTTCCACTGCTCCAGAGTCCAATGGCGGCGAGCTTTACACCACTCCAGCCGACGCTTGGCATTGTGCATGGTGATTTAAGGCTTCTGTGCGGCTGCTCAGCCATGGAAACCCATTTCATGAAGCTCCCGATGAACAGTTATTGTGCTGAAGTTGCTTCCAGAGGCAGTTTGGAACTCAGTAGTGAGTGTTCCTATGCACTTCAGCACTCTGCGGTCCAGTTCTGTGAGCTTCACAGCTGAGCTATTGTTGCTCTTAGATGTTTCCACATCACAATAAAATCACTTACAGTTGACCAAGGCAGCTCTAGCAGGGCAGAAATTTGACAAACTGACTTGTTGGAAAGGTGGCATCCTATGACGGTGCCACTTTGAAAGTCACTGAGCTCTTCAGTAAGGCCATTCTACTGCCAATGTTTGTCTATGGAAATTTCATGGCTGTGTGCTCGATTTTATACACCTGCCAGCAACTGGTGTGGCTGAAATAGTCGAATCCACTAATTTGAATGGGTGTCCACATACTTTTGTATATATTGTGTATGTTGCAAAATCGAAAACGATGTTTTGGTTGGTCATGTGAACCAGAGATTAAGCTATAATACACACATATTTGATGTTTATAACTGTGTTTATTATAATAAAACAACACACTGTGCATCAGACGTTTTATGTTTTCTGCTCTGTGCCTTTTGCGCCACCTTGTGGACTCATACATTCAAGTTGCTTAAAACCCCCACTATCGATTGAGTTGCATTCACTCATTCCATTCAATCCATTACTGAAGTTAAATCTATTACTTGCAAAAACAGATAAACTGTTGGCAACCTTGAAAAGTAACCTATTAAAATAATGAATAAGCAAACTAGAAAATATATTGACAAACCAATAGCTTAAGTAAATATTGTCAATCAAGTTGGCCCAGGTAGCCTATCAATATCACACTCAAGACTATTATTTTCCAGAAAGAAATGAGAGAAATAGCTTATGGAATCGAAATCCAGTGATACTGAATATCGACAGTTGTTTTTTTGATTGGGGTTCTTGCATTTTGCGCATGGTTGCGTGCAAGGATTTAGAGGGAGGGGTGGAAAAGTTGCTGCGTCTCAAATCGACAATTGAGCATCACATGGCAGTCTTATGTCTAGCAAGTGCATGTGCTGATAATCAGATCTCTCCTACACAAGTGAAACAAAATAACCTTAGTGTAGGAATCTGCTCACTGCAGTTCCTTCTTTCTTAAGAATTATTGTCGTCAGTAGAGAGGGAGGGGTGTGGGGTCTGTTGCTGCTGATGCTGTTGTGTAGATATTGCGTTTATCTTTCTTCTAGTCATCCCCGCCTCCACTTCGTGCTTGTCAACACCGGCGGCATTCGCGACCTAGATGGCTGCACTTGGCACTCTTTTGTGAGATTATTTTCCTGAGGACTTTTGACCTATAAATTAACCATGACTGACCCAACGACACAAGATTCCTTCCCCGTTCCGGATCCCACAATCGTGGATCCTTCAGCTGTAAGAAACGGCGGATGCGCTCCGGAGGCGAACCTATCCAAAAGACCGAGTCAGGGCGATCCTTTCAGTATGGACCGGGACCAAGAGATGAGAATCACGGACAGCGTTGAGGGACAAGGTAGTAAGTAATGCAGGGATTACAAACTTTATTTTTGTAAAAGTAAATCCCCACTTCGATGTGATTGATTAGCACTTCTGGACTTTAGTTATAGGCCTAGCATCTAGAAAGTGGTTTTATAAATTAGGAATTTGGTAAATTATTAATGTGTTCTAATAATTTACAACGTGCATAATAGCCTATCAAATACATGGCAAAATGTCACACATTTCTTTGGGAGACAAATATTAGTCGAACATCGCTGTCTCTATAGAGCCCTTCTTCTTGTCATTATATTTATCAAGGCGTTAATTGTGTCTGGCATCTATTTTTTTTGCCGGATGAATCACAAAAACCCTTATGTGAATTTGTGGAGGTTATCAAACAATACAATAATTAATGTACATTCTGAGCCCTAACTCAGTCTGTAACATATATATATATATTTAAGAGAGATAATAAGATACAGCTTACAAAACACTATTGCAAGAGAGTAGAGAGTCTTTGGAGATGTAGCGGTTATGAAAATGCCCTCAATATTCAGAAGTTTTGTCTCTCTCTCTCTCTCTCTCTCACTCACACACCCACACACACAGACACACAGACACACACACAGGTTAGCACATACTCTTGTTTTAAGTCCCTGTTTGAAATAATTGTGTTCACAACCAAAAAATGTGCTATTGTGCTCAGAAAGGTGGTGAGGGCATCATTAATCTTTACTTTATGGTCACATGCAACATAATCATACAGGATTACTATAGTTTATCATACTACTCAGCTTCTGAACTCAATAACTGTCATAAGTTCTATACATAACCTATGTTATATACTCTTATAAAACTGGTTGTTTGGATCCTGGATGCTGAATGGACAAGCAGCGTTCCAAGCCGTGCTGTATTGGTGGTCACAGACACACCTATGCCTGCTAACAGTTCCATCTGAAAATGATCACTACGCCTCCATAAGAATATCGTGTTCATGTTGCTGTCCGAATCATCCAGTGGTGTAGTGGAGGGTATACGCAGGTATACCCACTTATTTTTCAGTGGGCATTGCGTATACTCACTTCTCAATCCCCACTGATACGTACCAAATTAGTGTAGTGGAGGTATAAACTGTTTCAATTATTAAGGCTGATGGAACAGATCAGAATGTTTAGCTTAAAATTTTAATAAACTATTATTTCTTCACCCTTTAGGCACAGCACGGCGGTAGACCTTCGCTTAAATGTTCCAAAATGCAATTTGCGGGAAAACGCCTTTCTAAAATGTGCACCGCACATGCAAGCGGTTTCATGGACAGAGATGGAAATATCCGTTAGGAATGTAGAAAGAGGGGGAATTTAAATATGCAACAACTATCATGGGTTGTAAGGGATAACCAACCAATGAGGGGCTATGTGTTTTCTGAAAATAATGAATGACTTGAAGGTGTGTTCCACGATGCGCTAGCAGAGTGTAACTCACCTTCCACGGAGTTGCATTATTTTCCAGAGAACACATTGAGCCCCGAGTTGATTATCCATTTTATACCATGGCTATAATTCATTTGCAGGTAGAAATGTTTTCAACATCCATTGAAGTAGCTAGCAAGTTTACTAGATAGCGACAGTAGTTGCATTGGTAACCAAACAAAAATACTTTCTAGTTTAGCGAACCAATTTGTAATAGTGTGAGATTACACATCGTGACCCTTTCCATGCCAAATGATTAACTCATTTTTTTGTTGCTTTATGCTGTAATATTTCTATTTAAGTTTAATGGAAATCTATTACCGATTGGGTCATAGGATGACCAGAGCCATTGTAATGAGATGGTCATAAGGTAATATAACATATTTACCCTAAAAATGAATAAGTAAAGTATTAATTTTTAGGGCAATCTCGGTAGAAATGTTACAAATACAGAGGTTCAAGACCCTCATAAGACATCACAGTAAAATAGGAGGATGCATTGCAAAAAAAATTGTAAAATGGTAGTGTTATGGGAAAGATGGGTTAGTCTGTGGACATCTGAGGGTTGGAATTAAGATTGGAGTGATTGGTTGATTGGCAGATGTGCTTGGAGTCCAGTGCAATTAGGAAATAAACTTTCTATATCATTTTTATGTTTTCCACTTAGTCCTCCAACCAGGGGAGAGGGGGGTAGGGGCATAATACATTTTTAAAAAAAATACAGTATACACTACCAGTCAAAAGTTCTTTATTTTTACTATTGATACATTGTAGAATAATAGTGAAGACATCAAAACTATGAAATAACACATATGGAATCATGTAGTAAACAATAAAGTGTTAAACAAATCAAAATATATTTTATATTTGAGATTGATGACAGCTTTGCACACTCTTGGCATTCTTTCAACCAGCTTCACCTGGAATGCTTTTCCAACAGTCTTGAAAGAGTTCCCACATACGCTGAGCACTTGTTGGCTGCTTTTCCTTCACTCTGTGGTCCGACTCATCCCAAACCATCTCAATTGGGTTGAGGTCGGGGGATTGTGGAGGCCAAGTCATCTGATGTAGCACTCCATCACTCTCCCTCTTGGTAAAATAGCCCTTACACAGCCTGGAGGTGTGTTGGGTCATTGTCCTGTTGAAAAACAAATGATAGTCCCACTAAGCCCAAACCAGATGTGATGGCGTATCGCTGCAGAATGCTGTGGTAGCCATGCTGGTTAAGTGTGCCTTGAATTCTAAATAAATCACAGACAGTGTCACCAGCAAAGCACCCCCACACCATAACACCTCCTCCTCCATGCTATACGGTGGGAAATACACATGCAGAGATAATGCGTTCACCCACACCACGTCTCACAAAGACACGGCGGTTGGAACCAAAAATCTCAAATTTGGACTCCAGACCAAAGGACACATTTCCACCGGTCTAATGTCCATTGCTCGTGTTTCTTTGCACAAGCAAGTCTCTTGTTCTTATTGGTGTCCTTTAGTAGTGGTTTCTTTGCAGCAATTCGACCATGAAGGCCTGATTCACACAGTCTCCTCTGAACAGTTGATGTTGAGATGTGTCCGTTACTTGATCTCTGTGAAGCATTTATTTGGGCTGCAATTTCTGAGGCTGGTAACTCTAATTAACTTATCCTCTGCAGTCTTCCTTTCCTGTGGCGGTGCTCATGAGTGCCAGTTTCATCATAGCGCTTGATGGTTTTTGTGACTGCACTTGAAGAAACTTTCAAAGGTCTTGAAATGTTCCGTATTGACTGACCTTCATGTCTTAAAGTAATGATGGACTGTTGTTTCTCTTTGCTTATTTGAGCTGTTCTTGCCATAATATGGACTTGGTCTTTTACGAAATAGGGCTATCTTCTGTACCTTGTCACAAAACAACTGATTGGCTCAAACGCATTAAGAAGGAAAGAAATTCCACAAATTAACTTTTAAGAAGGCACACTTGTTAATTGAAATGCATTCCAGGTGACTACCTAATGAAGCTGGTTGAGAGAATGCCAAGAGTGTGCAAAGCTGTCATCAAGGCAAAGGGTGGCTATTTGAAGAATCTCAAATATAATATATATATATATATATATATCACTCTTTTGGTTACTTTATAGTTTTGATGTCTTCACTATTATTCTGCAATGTAGAAAATAGTAAAAATTAAGAAAACCCCTTGAATGAGTAGGTGTGTCCAACATTTTGACTGGTACTGTGCACTGAACAAAAATACAAACGCAACATGTAAAGTGTTGGTCCCATGTTTCATGAGCTGAAATAAAAGATCCCAGGAATTTTCCAATACTTACAAAAGCTTATTTCTCTCTAATTATGTACACAAATTTGATTACATCCCTGTTAGTGAGTATTTCTCCTTTGCCAAGATAATCTATCCACCTGACACAGGGCAGATGGCAGACTGCGTGTATTGCGTCGTGTGGGTGAGCGGTTTGCTGATGTCAACATTGTGAACACAGCGCCCCACAGTGGCGGGGGGTTATGTTTTTTTATGTTTTTTTTATTTTATTTCACCTTTATTTAACCAGGTAAGCCAGTTGAGAACAAGTTCTCATTTACAACTGCGACCTGGCCAAGATAAAGCAAAGC
Source organism: Coregonus lavaretus (assembly GCF_964263955.1). Classification (NCBI taxonomy): domain Eukaryota; kingdom Metazoa; phylum Chordata; class Actinopteri; order Salmoniformes; family Salmonidae; genus Coregonus; species Coregonus lavaretus. The sequence continues at coordinate 20,695,038 of NC_140003.1, forward strand.
AGTGCGATAAAAACAACAACACAGAGTTACATATGGGGTAAAAAAACCATAAGGTCATAAAATACAACAGAAAATATATATACAGTGTGTGCAAATGTAGCAAGTTATGGAGGTAAGGCAATAAATAGGCTATAGTGCAAAATAATTACAATTAGTATTAACACTGGAATGCTAGATGTGCAAGAGATTATGTGCAAATAGAGATACTGGGGTGCAAAAGAGCAAAATAAATAACAATATAGGGATGAGGTAGTTGGGTGGGCTATTTTCAGATGGGCTGTGTACATGTGCAGTGATCGGTAAGGTGCTCTGACAACTGATGCTTAAAGTTAGTGAGGGAGATAAGAGTCTCCAGCTTCAGAGATTTTTGCAATTCGTTCCAGTCATTGGCAGCAGAGAACTGGAAGGAATGGCCGCCAAAGGAGGTGTTGGCTTTGGGAATGACCAGTGAGATATACCTGCTGGAGCGCAGACTACGGGTGGGTGCTGCTATGGTGACCAATGAGCTAAGATAAGGCGGGGATTTGCCTAGCAGTGATTTATAGATGGCCTGGAGCCAGTGGGTTTGACGACGAACATGTAGTGAGGACCAGCCAACAAGAGCGTACAGGTCACAGTGGTGGGTAGTGTATGGGGCTTTGGAGACAAAACGGATGGCACTGTGATAGACTACATCCAATTTGCTGAGTAGAGTGTTGGAGGCTATTTTGTAAATGACATCGCCGAAGTCAAGGATCGGTAGGATAGTCAGTTTTACGAGGGCATGTTTGGCAGCATGAGTGAAGGAGGCTTTGTTGCGAAATAGGAAGCCGATTCTAGATTTAACTTTGGATTGGAGATTCTTAATGTGAGTCTGGAAGGAGAGTTTACAGTCTAACCAGACACCTAGGTATTTGTAGTTGTCCACATACTCTAGGTCAGACCCGTCGAGAGTGGTGATTCTAGTCGGGTGGGCGGGTGCCAGCAGCGTTCGATTGAAGAGCATGCATTTAGTTTTACTAGTGTTTAAGAGCAGTTGGAGGCTACTGAAGGAGTGTTGTATGGCATTGAAGCTCATTTGGAGGTTTGTTAACACAGTGTCCAATGAAGGGCCAGATGTATACAAAATGGTGTCGTCTGCGTAGAGGTGGATCTGAGAGTCACCAGCAGCAAGAGCGACATCATTGATATACACAGAGAAAAGAGTCGGCCCAAGAATTGAACCCTGTGGCACCCCCATAGAGACTGCCATAGGTCCAGACAACAGGCCCTCCGATTTCACACATTGAACTCTATCTGAGAAGTAGTTGGTGAACCAGGCGAGGCAGTCATTTGAGAAACCAAGGCTAAGCTACAGGACTGTTTTGCTAGCACAGACTGGAACATGTTCCGGGATTCTTCAGACAGCATTGAGGAGTACACCACATCAGTCACTGGCTTCATCAATAAGTGCATCGATGATGTCGTCCCCACAGTGACCGTACGTACATACCCCAACCAGAAGCCATGGATTACAGGAAACATCCGCACTGAGCTAAAGGGTAGAGCTGCCGCTTTCAAGGAACGGGACTCTAACCCGGACGCTTATAAGAAATCCCGCTATGACCTCCGACGAACCATCAAACAGGCAAAGAGTCAATACAGGTCTAAGATTGAATCATACTACACTGGCTCTGACGCTCGTCGGATGTGGCAGGGCTTGAAAACTATTACAGACTACAAAGAGAAGCACAGCCGCGAGCTGCCCAGTGACACAAGCCTACCAGACGAGCTAAACCACTTCTATGCTCGCTTCGAGGCAAGCAACACTGAAGCATGCATGAGAGCACCAGCTGTTCCGGACGACTATGTGATCACGCTCTCCGTAGCCGATGTGAGTAAGACTTTTAAGCAGGTCAACATTCACAAGGCCGCAGGGCCAGACGGATTACCAGGACGTGTACTCCGAGCATGTGCTGACCAACTGGCAAGTGTCTTCACTGACATCTTCAACATGTCCCTGACTGAGTCTGTAATACCAACATGTTTCAAGCAGACCACCATAGTCCCCGTGCCCAAGAACTCTAAGATAACCTGCCTAAATGACTACCGACCCGTAGCACTGACGTCTGTAGCCATGAAGTGCTTTGAAAGACTGGTCATGGCTCACATCAACAGCATAATCCCAGAAACCCTAGACCCACTCCAATTTGCATACCGCCCCAACAGATCCACAGATGATGCAATCTCTATCGCACTCCACACTGCCCTTTCCCACCTGGACAAGAGGAACACCTACGTGAGAATGCTATTCATTGACTACAGCTCAGCATTCAACACCATAGTGCCCTCTAAGCTCATCACTAAGCTAAGGATCCTGGGACTAAACACCTCCCTCTGCAACTGGATCCTGGACTTCCTGACGGGCCGCCCCCAGGTGGTAAGGGTCGGTAACAACACATCTGCCACACTGATCCTCAACACGGGGGCCCCTCAGTGGTGCGTGCTCAGTCCCCTCCTGTACTCTCTGTTCACCCATGACTGCATGGCCAGGCACGACTCCAACACCATCATTAAGTTTGCCGACGACACAACAGTGGTAGGCCTGATCACCGACAACGATGAGACAGCCTATAGGGAGGAGGTCAGAGATCTGGCCGTGTGGTGCCAGGACAACAACCTCTCCCTCAACGTGACCAAGACAAAGGAGATGATTGTGGACTACAGGAAAAAAAAGAGGACTGAGCACGCCCCCATTCTCATCGACGGGGCTGTAGTGGAACAGGTTGAGAGCTTCAAGTTCCTTGGTGTCCCAACGAACTATCATGGTCCAAACACACCAAGACAGTCGTGAAGAGGGCACGACAAAGCCTATTCCCCCTCAGGAGACTAAAAAGATTTGGCATGGGTCCTCAGATCCTCAAAAAATTCTACAGCTGCACCATCGAGAGCATCCTGACTGGTTGCATCACCGCCTGGTATGGCAACTGCTTGGCCTCTGACCGCAAGGCACTACAGAGGGTAGTGCGTACGGCCCAGTACATCACTGGGGCAAAGCTCCCTGCCATCCAGGACCTCTATACCAGGCGGTGTCAGAGGAAAGCCCTCAAAATTGTCAAAGACTCCAGCCACCCTAGTCATAGACTGTTCTCTCTGCTACCGCACGGCAAGCGGTACCGGAGTGCCAAGTCTAGGTCCAAAAGACTTCTCAACAGCTTCTACCCCCAAGCCATAAGACTCCTGAACAGCTAATCATGGCTACCCGGACTATTTGCACTGCCCCCCCCACCCCATCCTTTTTACGCTGCTGCTACTCTGTTAAGTATTTATGCATAGTCACTTTAACTCTACCCACATGTACATATTACCTCAACTACCTCAACTAGCCGGTGCCCCCGCACATTGACTCTGCAACAGTACCCCCCTGTATATATAGCCTCCCTACTGTCACTTTATTTTACTGTATATATAGCCTCCCTACTGTCACTTTATTTTACTTCTGCTCTTTTTTTCTCAACACTTTTTTGTTGTTGTTGTTTTATTCTTACTTTTTTTGTTTAAAATAAATGCACTGTTGGTTAAGGGCTGTAAGTAAGCATTTCACTGCAATGTCTGCACCTGTTGTATTCGGCGCATGTGACCAATAAAATTTGATTTGATTTGATTTGATTTAGTCTGCCAATAAGAATGCGGTGGTTGACAGAGTCGAAAGCCTTGGCCAGGTCGATGAAGACGGCTGCACAGTACTGTCTATTATCGATCGCGGTTATAATATCGTTTAGGACCTTGAGCGTGGCTGAAGTGCACCCATGACCAGCTCGGAAACCGGATTGCATAGCTACGGGCTGGCATAAGCTACGAAAACGAACACAATTGCATTTTATCGATGGCATTTTGAATGCACAGAGATACCGTGACGAGATCCTGAGGCTCATTGTCGTGCCATTCATCCGCCGCCATCACCTCATGTTTCAGCGTGATAATGCACAGCCCCATGTCGGAAGAATCTGTATACAATTCCTGGAAGCTGAAATTGGCCCAGTTCTTCCCAGTTCTTCCATGGCCTGCATACTCACCAGACATGTCACCCATTGAGCATATTTGGGATGCTCTGGATCGAAATGTACGACAGCGTGTTCCAGTTCCCTCCAATATCCAGCAATTTCACACAGCCATTAAAGAGGAGTGGGACAACATTCAACAGCCTGATCAACTATATGCGAAGGAGATGTGTTCCACTGCATGAGGTGGATCTGAAATGCTGGTCACTCCAGATACTGACTGTTCTGATCCACTTCCCTACCTTTTTTAAAGGTATCTGTGACCAACAGATGCATATCTGTAGTCCCAGTCATGTGAAATCCATAGATTACAGCCTAATTAATGTATTTCAATTGACTGATTTCCTTATATGAACTTCAACTCAGTAAAATCTTTGAAATTGTTGCATTCATATTTCTGTTCAGTGTATTTCTGGAGGTAAAGTGCTGTAGGCACGGAGTGGGGACAGTGCTTGATGGTGACTGACATTTACTTGTCCAGACTCGGTTTCTACACAAAGCAAAAACATTCCGGTTAGTGCTCAACCTCTCGACAAGGTGTGATAACCTACACTCGGCAGCGATATCCTTCACGGTTCACTTGTGAGCAGTTAAGCAGCTATCCAGTTGATATGAGGAGGGCTAGAGTAGTGACACTCTTCGTGAGGAAGATAAGCAACAATAACCAGAGGGTGGGAGAGTGGCTCCTTTTAAAGGGTAAATGCACTTCCTGATTTGGCCTCGTTTTTGATTTGGTTCATTAAGAAATGCTGGCGGTCAAGCGTGAGTTGGTTTCGGGTGTGGTTTGATGTGGGTGTCTATTGTGTGTGTTCGCAGGTGGGAAGAGTTAGACAAATTATTTCGGCAATTAGCTTCAGCTGGCTGGTGTGCTACCGTGGCAAAGTTGGTTTGACTTTGGAGAGCCAATCTCTGGTGATAGTTAGGGACTGTCAAGAAATTACGCAATGTAAATGGGACAATATTTTCATGTTGCACATCTTTTAGTTGTCTCATTAAATGCTTTCAATATTTGTATATGAATTACTAAAATGTATAGTTGGTTTGAGGTTTTTGAGTCATTGAAATTTGGAGCTATTGACCTTTTAAAATATTGTCCCATGTACATTGTGTAATTTACTGATGGTCCCTAACTAGCCCCATAGGGATATCAAATGTCAAACCAAATTTACCATGGGCATTGGGTGCTCCAAATTGAAGATTACTTTGGTGCTGCCAGCTGTGTGCACGTGGGCAGGATTAAAATAACGCAACTAGGGCTGTGGCAGGCATGAAATTTTGTCAGCCGGTGATTGTCAAGCAAATAACTGGCGGTCTCACGGTAATTGACCATTAATTAACATAAACACATTTAGCATCACCTGGCTTCCACGCATAGCCTACAAGCCACTGATGCAGACCTTTGGAACATCTACATTTTATAAAGTCTAATAAATCTATTTAATATAGCCTACACCATCACAATAAATCCATTATTTATTTTATACAGGTCTAAAGAAGCATGATATGAAGAAAATGTAGTCTTGAACATAAGTGAATTAAATAGAAAGAGTATTTTCTCTAAATGATTTCCAAGGGAGTGCTCACATGCGGTTATTCTATTTTGAGCGGTTAACAAAGAAACAGGTCTTCCTATATACTTAATTTAGAGTTATTTATGCAACTTTAGTTGTGATACAAACATTGGGCTATATGTTTGGATTTTTAATACATTCTAAGGCTGCATGATGTGACTTTAATGATGATTTGAAAAAAGTTGCATGAAAGGCATGAGCTTTGTTTCTTGTGCAGGCTACACACACCTCATCAGTCTCTCATTCACAATTTGACAAGCACTTGATAATATTCTCACCAGGCCTCGAATTTCCCGGTGGCATCCCCCTTGTGTGGCCGTAATGCCCCCTAAAAAATCCATGCCTTTTGCAGCCAAAGTGGCCGTTGTGCCCTTGGGCTGAATTTAATAATAATTATTCCCTTCTCCCGGCTGCCAATCGCAATGCTCCGAAGCACCTCTCACTCACATGGCTCTCTCAGATATCTCAATTCTTATTAGCCAATGCCCATCACGTGATCGGGCCCTTCTCACAGGCATCTCAGCTCTGAAGTAAGCTACAAGTGAAGACACATTGGAGACGCAACTGCGCGCGTCCCTCTTATTCGAATTCCGAGGCGCATATTGAAGATGTTAGAAGAACTGTCCCCATTTACCTTTCGTCAGCCAACAAGATGAGTAGGCCTAACGAACAGCAAAAGCACTAGCCTATGTCAATCTATTATCCCCCATAGTACAAAAGTTGACCTATTCTATTGGTCAACTTGTCCTTCTGTGCAATAAATCAATATTTCAAACATACTCTGGGACAGTTGTGGGATGCGATAGATCCCAAATTAATACAACCACCCGCATCAAAAAAACGATGTTTTTTTCTATCCAATTTCAATCTTGTCTCATCGCTGCAACTCTCCAACCGGCTTTGGAGGCGAAGGTCGAGTCATGCGTCCTCCGAAACATGACTCGCCAAACCACGCTTCTTAACACCTGCCCGCTTAACCCGGAAGCCAGCCGCACCAATGTGTCGGCGAAAACACTGTTCACCTGACGACCGAGGTCAGCCTGCAGGCTCCTGGCTCACCACAAGGAGTTGCTAGAGCACGATGAGCCAAGTAAAGCCCCCCCCCGGCCAAACCCTCCCCTAACCTGGACGATGCTGGCCAATTGTGCAACAGATCAGAACGTTTAGCTTAAAATGTTGATCAACTATATTGCTATTTCTTCACATTATAAGCGCAGCAATGCGCACACGGCAGTAGGCTATAAGCGCGAATGTTCCAAAATGCAATCAATTAGCGGGAAAACAAATGCGATTATGCATGTAATGCTTTATTATAAAGGTGTATTTTTATGGTGAAAATGATCTTCCCCAAACTTGGAACCCACGCGCCGTCTATGTATGCCAGTTATGCTCTACACCGGTTGTAAAGCGGATTCATGTGCTTCATTTTAAGAAGTTATTTGGCCACTTTAGTTGTGATACAAACCTTATTAAAACATATAGGCCTATGGGCTAGGCTACATGAGGTGTGCAACTATGATTTGAAAAAGTCGCAAATAAAAGGCATGCGCTGTTTCTTGCCATACTGCACACGCTGGGCTTCATTCACAAGTGATAGGCTAATATTGTCACCCATCAGACGATTCTTAATTTAATCTTGTCTTTACATACACTAAATAATATATGTGTGAAATTAGTTTTGATTTATAATGGACCATTATCATGCACCTGTCTCGGAGCAGGGGCATGGGACAAAATACATGTCATCTATGCACTTAAATAGCGAATGGAGGACGCTTTTCCCATGGTTAATTTTCATGCCAGCCAGGTAGGCTATACTCCTGTTGTAAAGCGAAGCAATGTGCTTAATATTGTGCACCATTTTGACACTAGAATAAATGTTTTTGACTCATATCGATGCCGCATAGCCTATTTTCAAAATGAGAAGCTGCTTTTTAGGGGCAGTCGCTCTTTAAGGAAGTGAGGGTCTCACCTCATTTACCACTCTACCTGTCTGTCTCCGACAGACACTTTTGATAGGTACTTCTGAGAGTAGGCGGTCCTTAGCGAACCCTATTGTGATACACCGAAACCAATATTTGAAAAAGACCTAAAGAGACTCCATATAGAGATAACAGTACTGTAGGTGCTGAAGCTCTGGCTAGCCAGGGCTGGGTTTCCAGAAAGCGTCGCAGCACTAAGATAATCTTAATTCCATTTAAACTCAATGGATGAAAGATGATCTTAGTGCTAGGATGCTTTTGGGAAACCCAGCCCAGGTCTCTAATGAGGCCCAGTCAATGCATTAGAGAGCCTTAAAGGCATAGTTCACCCAAATTAGAAAATTACACATTGGTTTCCTTAGCAGTCTATGTACAAGGTATGACAGCAATCCATGCTTTGGTTTAGTTCCCTGGCAGTGGCTGGCACCGTTTCCAAAAGCTATCATTTTAGCATTTGTGGCATGGGACCGATATTAGCATTTTTCACGCATCATGTTCTAATCATCTACAGTGGGGAAAAAAAGTATTTAGTCAGCCACCAATTGTGCAAGTTCTCCCACTTAAAAAGATAAGAGAGGCCTATAATTTTCATCATAGGTACACGTCAACTATGACAGACAAATTTAGAAAACAAAATCCAGAAAATCACATTGTAGGATTTTTTATGAATTTATTTGCAAATTATGGTGGAAAATAAGTATTTGGTCACCTACAAACAAGCAAGATTTCTGGCTCTCACAGACCTGTAACTTCTTCTTTAAGAGGCTCCTCTGTCCTCCACTCGTTACCTGTATTAATGGCACCTGTTTGAACTTGTTATCAGTATAAAAGACACCTGTCCACAACCTCAAACAGTCACACTCCAAACTCCACTATGGCCAAGACCAAAGAGCTGTCAAAGGACACCAGAAACAAAATTGTAGACCCTCAACAGGCTGGGAAGACTGAATCTGCAATAGGTAAGCAGCTTGGTTTGAAGAAATCAACTGTGGGAGCAATTATTAGGAAATGGAAGACATACAAGACCACTGATAATCTCCCTCGATCTGGGGCTCCACGCAAGATCTCACCCCGTGGGGTCAAAATGATCACAAGAACGGTGAGCAAAAATCCCAGAACCACACGGGGGTACCTAGTGAATGACCTGCAGAGAGCTGGGACCAAAGTAACAAAGCCTACCATCAGTAACACACTACGCCGCCAGGGACTCAAATCCTGCTGTGCCAGACGTGTCCCCCTGCTTAAGCCAGTACATGTCCAGGCCCGTCTGAAGTGTGCTAGAGTGCATTTGGATGATCCAGAAGAGGATTGGGAGAATGTCATATGGTCAGATGAAACCAAAATAGAACTTTTTGGTAAAAACTCAACTCGTCGTGTTTGGAGGACAAAGAATGCTGAGTTGCATCCAAAGAACACCATACCTACTGTGAAGCATGGGGGTGGAAACATCATGCTTTGGGGCTGTTTTTCTGCAAAGGGACCAGGACGACTGATCCGTGTAAAGGAAAGAATGAATGGGGCCATGTATCGTGAATTTTTAAGTGAAAACCTCCTTCCATCAGCAAGGGCATTGAAGATGAAACGTGGCTGGGTCTTTCAGCATGACAATGATCCCAAACACACCGCCCGGGCAACGAAGGAGTGGCTTCGTAAGAAGCATTTCAAGGTCCTGGAGTGGCCTAGCCAGTCTCCAGATCTCAACCCCATAGAAAATCTTTGGAGGGAGTTGAAAGTCTGTGTTGCCCAGCGACAGCCCCAAAACATCACTGCTCTAGAGGAGATCTGCATGGAGGAATGGGCCAAAATTGGGCCAGCAACAGTGTGTGAAAACCTTGTGAAGACTTACAGAAAACGTTTGACCTGTGTCATTGCCAACAAAGGGTATATAACAAAGTATTGAGAAACTTTTGTTATTCACCAAATACTTATTTTCCACCATAATTTGCAAATAAATTAATAAAAAATCCTACAATGTGATTTTCTGGATTTTTTTTCTCATTTTGTCTGTCATAGTTGACGTGTACCTATGATGAAAATTACAGGCCTCTCTCATCTTTTTAAGTGGGAGAACTTGCACAATTGGTGGCTGACTAAATACTTTTTTTCCCCACTGTATAAGTGACTTTGGTGAGCTTCCCAATGGATGAGTCTGAGCCATACCGGCTGGAAAGAGATGAGAGAGAGGGACATCAAGGAGGAAATGGTTTTGAATGGTTTGCATTAAAACAGTAGAGCCCCATATCCCCAACCCACACCCCACCCCACCCCACCACCACTCCCTCCCTCCACATAGCTGCCTCCATCTCTCCCACATTTACATCAAACAGTAGCCTTGCTGCCTTTCAGAATCCCTGCAGTCATTTGAATATGCCTGTGAAGGCTGAATGCATAGTTTCCAAAGTAGGGCTAAACAGGAGACTATAGCTTGATGGCACAGATTGTTAGAGCTGTCCTTGTTGTTCACTGCAGATATACATGTTAGATGTAACATGTCTGTGTCTGTGTGTCTACAACTGTGCCTTTCTGCCCCTCATAGATTTAAGCTGAGTCTTCAGACCCCCATCTGTAATACCATGTGTTAACTGGAATCACCCCAATCAATTCAGTGCGTTGTTTTTAATTGACAGCTGGCAATATGGGAGACTGTGGGGAGGAGTGGAATGTCAGAGTGAATTGACATTCTGTTGGATCTACCTTTTAAAAGGGAGGGTTCCATGGGTTTTATTCAGATATAGATTATAATCATTGCCTAGAGTGCCATGGGAATCTAATCACCTATTCATTAGAGGGAGAAAATTGGAATTACTGCCAATATGAGGATGTTGAACAATCTGGATCTAGTTAACCCACAAAACCAACATGGATTGAAAATCTATATATTTCTATGGGATTAATTAAACACCAGCCACTATAATATATAATGCCATTTAGCAGACGCTTTTATCCAAAGCGACTTACAGTCATGTGTGCATACATTTTTACTAGGGGTGTAACGATTCGTTTTAACAACGATTCGATTTGTATCACGATTCGTGGTTGTCGATTCGATTCAAGGACGATATTGGTTCATTTAGAACGATACGATCCGAAACGATTCAGTGACTTGAAATCGATTCAGTAACCTTTTAGCCAAAAATTCAACCAGTGTGACTGAAATAAATACCTGGATACTGGACAGTGCAGGTGAAGTTTCCTAGATTCCTGTTTCTTGTAAGGACCGCAATGGTGGCTTGATAATTTCTCGCTCGTCGGCTTCTCCTCTGTCGTCCGCCATGCTATGTTTTGTTGTCTTTGCGCCTTTGCGCTGCTGCTGGCGCGGGGCGATGACGTCACGGATAGGCAGACTGAATCGAGTAATGTTTAAAGCCTTTATCATTAAAAGTGCTAAGAAAAAACATCCATATAAAGTCTGACGTGCTTAAATCCAATGGGTTATTTCCTAGTATCGATACAATCGATTTATTACATTTTAAAACGATGTTAGATTGATATATGTTGTCCAAAAGGCCAACTCGCCGAGCACAGATCGATGTAGTTGGATCATAGGAATATAAATCGATACATCGATGTAGTAGATGGATCGTTACACCCCTAATTTTTACGAATGGGTGGTCCCGGGGATCGAACCCACTACCCTGGCGTTACAAGCGCCATGCTCTACCAATTGAGCTACAGAGGACCACTACCTATACAGTGATCTTTACCTTCCGTAGTTCTGGGAAAGGGAAAGTGTGAATCATCCAATGTATGCAGTTTATCATCATGACAGCAAATGTAGTGTGGGTGTGTGTGTGTGTGTGTGTGTGTGTGTGTGTGTGTGTGTGTGTGTGTGAGTGTGTGTGTGTGTGTGTCTGCAGAGGGGGGTTGTTGGGCACATGCTTCCACTGCTGATCTTAGATATTGAGTTGAACGAGGCTGCATCCTTCCCTGCTGCTCTCTCCCTCACTTCTGCTAAACACACACACACACACACACACACACACACGCACGCACGCACGCACGCACACACACACACACACACGCACACACACACACACACAGCTGATTGCAGGTCAGTGCTCAACAACTGATCAGATCTGTTGGATCCTGATGACATTCCTGCCTCCCACTGAACACAAATCAATGAGTGAAGGGACTGGGAGAAGAGCTGTGAATATTCTACCACTATTGTCCTCCCAGGCAATTTCTCAGAGAGAGCTCCCTTGTCCTCTAGCATGGGACTGTGACACAAACATCTCAATTGGTCTTCAGAGAGGTGAGGATGAGAATAAAATGAGAGGGGTTCCCATGTAGTTTTCTACCCTTATGATGTCACTACACAACTTTGCAATCTCCTGTCAGTCAATGTATATAAAATGTTAAGTCTCAGTGCTCATTCACACGAAGCCACATGGCAATGGAGAAGGAAGCCATGCCAGATTCACAATCCGAATATCTAGTAAGTCTCTCTCTCTCTCTCTCTCTCTCTCTCTCTCTCTCTCTCTCTCTCTCTCTCTCTCTCTCTCTCTCTCTCTCTCTCTCTGTGCATTTTCTTCTCAGGAGTCTGTCTTCATGGGTCCATGATCACACCACCACTTGTCAGCACTTACTGTATTTACCTTCTTTATCAGAGAGAACAACAAATTAGTGAACCCTGCCGTGTCCTGAGAAACTATTTAGTCAAGCTAATTAACTGTAGCTGTGTTGTACCTTGCTCTCAGTGAGTCATGCAACCTTTACCTCCCTACAACACCCAGCAAATGAAATCTTCACTGGCCCAGTTCTTTCTTGGCTAGCTGGGAAAGGAGGAGAGGGAGAACTACTCCATTGTGGTTTGAAGCAGTGTTAATTAGCCCTTGTTGTAGTGCCTTCTTCTCCTGCCTTGGTTAGACATGCATGGGTGCTGCCATTAACCACCAGTTCCTCACCTCTCTACAGGCCTGCTGGAGAGCAGCATGCGACTAAAGCCCCACGAGGCTCAAAACTACAGGAAGAAGGCATTGTGGGTGTCTTGGATCTCCATCGTGGTGACACTCATCCTGGCAGTGGCAGCCTTCAGTGAGTACATACCATTCAATGGTGTCCTTCAATGGTGCTGTATTGTTTAGTGTACCCTGGTGTCCTTCAACAGTCTTATATTGTTAAGTGTATGTCACTGAGTGACTGTGGTTCCGGATGTTTCTTGATGAGCATTGCTATTAGGTTTTTAACTTTGTGCTCATGGTGAAGTGTGACAGAATATTTTTATTGCAAAGTGAAAATCTGTTTTTTCCAAAATTAGGCTATACTGTAATATTTAATTGTCAGTATGTTTGTTACACTCAATTATAACTCAGTCCAACAATAAAAAGATCAAAAGAAAGAATGAGAGGGGAAAAAACTTGGACAGTCTTTTGAAGCATTTGTAACAAAACCAACCTGCCGCTAAATTTCTGGCTGATTGGCGCTACTGTACAAAACAACAGAAAGAGAACTTTGCTATCAGACAGAACAGAAGACCAAATCTAACTCCTGTTCATAAATATTGTAAAACATAGTTATTTTGAAGCCTTCACAATGCACTGTGAAAAAAGAAAGCAGGCATTTAAACTACAATTTGTGAAAATACTCTTGCAGTGCTGCCATTCATTGCTAGTTGTGTCATTTTTAAAAGTTCACTTCACGATGACTCATTCCCCTTGGTGTATTTTGGAGTTTAGATTCAAGAGAAAAACTTTGGGTAGAAAAACTATTTATTTTCACTGAAACACTATAGACTGTAGACTGACAGATGCTTGACTGTAGACTGGCAGACTGGCTGTAGTAAGTTTGAGCCACTTTGTGATTCACATTGTTAGTTTGTTATCGACCAGCACAATTGTTATTCTGTCCTCGCTACACACCAGTCTAGGGAACAGGGAATAGACAGGTAAGCCAAGGCAAAATTGTTGTCCATTCTGGGAGTTTATGGAATGTCTGTGTTCACCATCTGGGAGATGGAGATAGAGAGTTTGTTTTCAGGGACCTTTCCTTGAATGTAAATGTTCAAATCCACTCTCTGATGTCCTAAATTGCTCTAAGCCATCTGCTGTAAGAACGTCCTCAAACTCAACTCGTAGAGTTCATTTCCCCAAAAGCTGACTTCCATATCGAGTTTACCCCATTTCCTCTGTAGTGGCTCATTATGTGTGTGTGTTTTGTGAGTGAAAGAGAGAGAGTGAGGAAGTGTTTTCCTCTGTCTGGGATGGCTGCCGTAGGCCTGGAGCCCCAGGAGGAGAGAGGCTGGATAAGTCCATGAATAAGTGAAGGGAGGACTCCTCACTTCTGCCAACTGAGAGAGGGAGAGAAGAAAGAGAGAGAGGGAGGGAAGAGGGAGAAGGAGAGAGAGTGAAGAGAGAGAGAGAGAGTCTCTTCAGGTTCAAAGCACACTAGGGCATTCCATTCTAACTTCCTGTTATAAGTCACTCTAGGGCCCTTGAACTTCCTGTGACCTTCGACACCATGAAAAGGGCCAGGGTTGTCTTTGTGGTGTGGTGCATTCACTTGGCAGGATTTACTTTTAAATGGCTCTGTGAAAGGCAGCGGTGTCATCATGTAACCTTTTTAAGCTTAATCCTAGGACGATGTCTTTTGTCCTCTTTTCAGGTGTGTCTCTCATCTCAAGTGTTTTATATTACAGTTGTGCCCCCGGTGATGCGTTGGGCAGACCGCACCGCCCTCTGGAGAGCCCTGCGGTTGCGGGCAGTGCAGTTGCCGTACCAGGCGGTGATACAGCCCGACAGAATGCTCTCAATTGTGCATCTGTAAATGTTTGTGAGGGTCATAGGGGCCAAGCCTAATTTCTTCAGCCTCCTGAGGTTGAAGAGGCGCTTTTGCACCTTCTTCACCACACTGTCTGTGTGGGTGGACTATTTCAGATTGTCAGTGATGTGTACGCAGAGGAACTTGAAGCTTTTCACCTTCTCCACTGCGGTCCCGTCGATGTGGATAGGGGCGTGCTCCCTCTGCTGTTTCTTGAAGTCCACGATCAGCTCCTTCGTTTTCTTGACGTTGAGGGAGAGGTTATTTTCCTGGCACCACTCCACCAGGAGTGTCTCCTCCTCCCTGTAGGCTGTCTCGTCATTGTTGGTAATCAGGCCTACTACTGTTGTGTCGTCTGCAAACTTGAGGATTGAGTTGGAGGCGTGCGTGGCCACGCACTCATGGGTGAACAGGGAGTACAGGAGGGGGCTGAGCACGCACCCTTGTGGGGCCCTTGTGTTGAGGATCAGCAAAGTGGAGGTGTTGTTTCCTACCTTCACCACCTGGGGGGGGCGGCCCGTCAGGAAGTCCAGGACCCAGTTGCACAGGGCGGGGTTCAGACCCAGGGCCCCAAGCTTAATGATGAGCTTGGAGGGTACTATGGTGTTGAAGGCTGAGCTATATTCAATGAACAGCATTCTTACATAGGTATTCCTGTTGTCCAGATGGGATAAGGCAGTGTGCAGTGCGATGGCGATTGCATAGTCTGTGGATCTATTGGGGCGGTAAGCAAATTGAAGTGGGTCTAGGGTGGCAGGTAAGGTAGAGGTGATATGATCCTTAACTAGCCTCTCAAAGCACTTCATGATGACAGAAGTGAGTGCTACGGGGCGATAGTCATTTAGTTCAGTTACTTTTGCTTTCTTGGGTACAGGAACAATGATGGACATCTTGAAGCAAGTGGGGACAGCAGACTGGGATAGGGAGAGATTGAATATATCCGTAAACACTCCAGCCAGCTGGTCTGCGCATGCTCTGAGGATGCGGCTAGGGATGCCGTCTGGGCAGCCTTGTGAGGGTTAAATGTCTTACACATGTCGGCCATGGAGAAGGAGAGCCCACAGTCCTTGGGAGCGGGCCACGTCGGTGGCACTGTGTTATCCTCAAAGTGAGTGAAGAAGGTGTTTAGCTTGTCCGGGAGCAATACGTCGGTGTCCGCGACGTGGTTGGTTTTCCCTTTGTAATCCGTGATTGTCTGTAGATCCTGCCACATACGTCTCGCGTCTGAGCCGTTGAATTGTGACTCCACTTTGTCTCTGTACTGACGTTTTGCCTGTTTGATTTCCTTATGGAGGGGATAACTACACTGTTTGTATTCAACCATATTCCCAGTGACCTTGCCATGGTTAAATGCAGTGGTTCGTACTTTCAGTTTTGCGCGAATGCTGCCATCTATCCACGGTTTCTGGTTTGGGTAGATTTTAATAGTCACAGTGGGAACAACATCCCTTATACACTTCCTGATGAACTCAGTCACCGTGTCCGTGTATACGTCAATGTTACTCTCAGAGGCTACCTGGAACATATCCCAGTCCGCGTGATCAAAACAATCTTGAAGCATGGATTTCGATTGGTCAGACCAGCGTTGAATATACCTTAGCAAGGATAATTCCTGTTTGAGTTTCTACCTATAGGAAGAGAGGAGCAAAATGGAGTCGTGATCTGATTTGCCGAAGGGAGGGCGGGGGAGGGCCTTGTAGGCATCCCGGAAGGGGGAGTAGCAGTGGTCGAGTGTTTTTCCAGCATGAATACTATAGTCAATGTGTTGATAGAACTTCGGTAGCGTTTTCCTCAAATTTGCTTTGTTAAAATCCCCAGCTACAATAAATGCGCCCTCAGGATATGTGGTTTCCAGTTTGCATAAAGTCCAGTGTAGTTTCTTGAGGGCCATTGTGGTATCGGCTTGAGGGGGAATATACACGGCTGTGACTATAACCAAAGAGAATTCTCTTGGGAGGTAATACGGTCAGCATTTTATTGTGAGGTATTCTAGGTCGGGTGAACAAAAGGACTTGAGTTTCTTTACGTTACCACATTCACACCATGAGTGGTTAATCATGAAACATACATCACCGCCTTTCTTCTTCCCGGAGAGTTCTTTATTCCTGTCTGCGCGGTGTACTGAGAACCCAGCTGGCTGTATGGACGGGGACAGTATATCCTGAGAGAGCCATGATTCCGTGAAACAGAGGATGTTACAGTCCCTGATGTCTCTTTGGAAGGAGATCCTCGCCCTGAGCTTGTCTACTTTATTGCCCAGAGACTGAACATTAGTGAGTAATATACTCAGAAGCGGTGGATGGTGTGCACGCCTCCTGTGTCGGACTAGAAGTCCACTCCGAATACCTCTTCTCCACCGGTGGCGTCTTGGAGCAGCCTCTGGGATAAGTTCAATTGCCCTGGGGGTTATGAACAAAGGATCCAAGTCGGGAAAGTCGTATTCCTGGTAGTAATTCTGGTGAGTTACCACCGCTTTGATATCCAAAAGTTATTTCTGGCTGTATGTAGTATAACAAAAAACGTTCTGGGCTAATAATGTAAGAAATAACACACACAAAAACAAAATACTGCAAAGTTGCTTAGGAGCTAGAAGCAGAGCTGCCATGTCTGTCGGCGCCATCTTCACTGTCAGCGCCAGTGCAGGTTTGGAGAAAACACCCAGGTGTTAATGTGATCGTCTTCCTGGACTGAGAAATTCAATCCACTAAACACTTTGACGCTATCATGTCTTCTCTCACACAGATAACACATTTGACAGGAAATGTGGTTAGAGGAAAAGCATTCTGTTCTAAGATTCACAGGGCAGATATGGAGCGTAGGTGCATTTGAACAATAAACCAAAGTCCCAGTGAGACCACGCCCTCTGGTACTCTCTATCTGAGAGAGGTGGAAACTCATAGAGTTCTGCCAATGAACATTGACATAAGCAAATCGCTTGCCCACACAATGCCATACACGTGGTCTGCGGTTGTGAGGCCAGTTGGACGTACTGCCAAATTCTCTAAAACGACGTTGGAGGTGGCTTATGGTAGAGAAATGAACATTACATTCTCTGGCAACAGCTCTGGTGGACATTCCTGCAGTCAGCATTCCAATTGCACTCTCCCTCAAAACTTGAGACATCTGTGGCATTTTGTTGTGTGACAAAACTGCACATTTTAGAGTGGCCTTTTATTGTCCCCAGAACAAGGTGCACCTGTGTAATGATCATGCTGTTTAATCAGCTTCTTGATATGCCACACCTGTCAGGTGGATGGATTATCTTGGCAAATGAGAAATGCTCAGTAACAGGGATGTAAACAAATTTGTGCACAACATTTTAGAGAAATAAGTGATATTTTATTTCAGCTCATGAAACATGGGACCAACACTTTACTAGTTGCATAGATTTTTTTGTTCAGCGTATATAATCATATATCTGTGGGATTGTGTGATGCCTGATGATGATTGAAAGTGTTTTAATTATTGTGCTTGCTCTATCTACAGTAGTCTATGCCTTCGAAGTTAGATATGGTGCGTTACTGTTCTGCCTGCCTGTTGAGAGAGCACCGTATAATAGCAAAGCTGCTTAACATTCAAAGAGGCGTTTCTTCACAACAAGCTGATTTAAGATAGCCTACAGCCATGTTAGGGATTGTCTGTTGATTCCGGGTTTTGACAAATGGTGTGCTGCTCGATTAATCTGTCCCTCTGTCCGGTTCCATTTGATGCTATGTGAGGAGGGAGGGAGAGAGAGAGGGAGGGGTAGAGGGAGGGAAGGAGAGAGAGAGGGTAGAAGCAGGGAGGGGTAGATGAGAAGGAGAGAGATTGGGATAGAGAGTGAGATAGAAAGAGGGATAGAGAGAAGGATATAGAAGTTAGGCTATGGTTCAACCCAGCACTCAGAGAAACAAACACGACAAAGGGAGTGGAAGAAACAAAATATTTAATAAAAGTAAAAATTGTCTTAGTCCAAAAACCACTGAAGGAAAGGAACAGAGTGGGCTAGTCGGCTCCGGAGGAAGGAGAGGCTGAGGCAGGCAGGCAGGCAGGCAGGCAGGCAGGCAGACCGACAGGCAGGAAGGCAGGCAGGTTGGGCGGTATGTCCGGAATGGTGAGCCAAGTTACCGCTCTGGTAAGAACAACGATCTGGCGCCGGTGGAGAGCCATGCCCCGGAATTAGTAGTGCAGGATGATTAGAGAATAGGATGCAGCTGCGTAGGCAGGAATCACTGGAAACAACCCGCAGCTGCACAGGAGAGGCAGATCCTGAGCACGCCCCCTGATCCACTCCAGACACACCCACATAAAGGGGACAAACACACATACAGATACAACAGACACAGAGGGGACAAAACAAGGAGGAAGGGAAACAGAAAAGGGAGAGACAAGCTGCCCACATAACAGTACCCCCCCCTCAATGGTCGCCACCTGGCGACCCACCAGGTCTGTCAGGGTTGTCGTGATGGAAGTCCGTGATCAACTGAGGATCCAACACAAAACGCTTAGGGACCCAAGACCTCTCCTCTGGTCCATAACCTTCCCAATCGACTAGGTATTGGAGACCCCTACCCCGCCTCCGAGAGTCCAGTAGCCTACTGACGGTGTAGGCCGGATGGTCGTCAATGAGACGAACAGGTGGAGGTGGAACAGCCGGCGGACACAAAAGGCTGGAGGACACAGGTTTCAGTTGGGAGACGTGGAAAGTAGGGTGTATCTTCATGGCTGAAGGCAACTTCAAACGAACCGCAGCGGGGTTAATGATGGACTCCACCACAAACGGACCCAGGTACCGAGGAGACAGCTTGCGTGATTTGGTACGAAGAGGTACGTTCTTAGACGACAGCCAAACCTCTTGACCAGGATGAAACACAGGTGCGGGAGTCCTGCTCCTATCCGCTGTCCTCTTGTTCCTGTCGGTGGTCCGAAGCAACGCTTCCCGAGCATCGCGCCACACTCTCTGGCAGCGGCGGAGGTTCTCCTGAACCGAAGGAACAGCCAATTCCTTCTCCTGAGCAGGAAACAGAGGGGGTTGATAACCCATGGTAACTTCGAAGGGTGAAAGACCAGTGGCAGAGGTGGTGAGGGAGTTGTGGGCGTACTCTATCCAAGGCAGATGTTTGGCCCAGGATGATGGATGTTGAGCAGCCACACAACGAAGGGTTGCTTCGAGGTCTTGATTGGCTCTTTCTGTTTGACCGTTGGTCTGGGGATGAAACCCTGAGGACAGACTAACGGAAGCACCCAAAGCAGAACAGAAAACCTTCCAAACACGGGAAGTAAACTGTGGGCCTCTATCAGATACGATGTCCACAGGTATTCCATGGGGACGGAATACATGTTGGACTAGGAGGTCCGCTGTCTCACTGGCAGACGGTAATTTTGGTAATGCTATATAGTGAACAGATTTAGAGAATCTGTCCACAATGGTAAGTATAGTATCATTACCTTCAGACTTGGGTAGGCCGGTGACAAAATCCATGGCTATGTGGGACCAGGGACGGCTGGGAACTGGGAGGGGTAGCAGCAGCCCCGAAGGGGACTGATGGGAGGCTTTGCCCCGAGCACAGGTTGAACAGGCTGCCACAAAAGCCCGAACGTCAGTTTCCATTGAAGGCCACCAAAAATGTCTCCTAAGCAGCGTCAACGTGCGTCTCATCCCAGGGTGACCAGCAAAACGGGAGGTGTGAATCCACTGCAACACCTGAGACCGGACCGTCTCGGGAACAAAGAGTAGGTTGGGAGGTCCATCACCCGGTCCCGGGTCCGTGGCAAGTGCAGTCTTCACAAGAGACTCGATCTCCCACTGAACAGCCGCCACGACGCATGAGGAAGGCAGGACTGCCTCAGGCTCGCTGGTCTCCGAAGGGTCAGCAAACTGGCGGGACAAAGCATCTGGTTTAACATTTCTTGACCCCGGTCTGTATGTAAGAATAAAGTTAAACCTACTAAAAAACAGGGCCCATCTGGCTTGGCGTGAGTTGAGTCTCTTAGTGGCTTGTATGTAAGCCAAGTTCTTGTGGTCTGTCCAGACCACAAACGGCAGTTCAGCTCCATCCAGCCAGTGCCGCCATTCTTCCAGTGCTAGCTTGACCGCCAGCAGTTCTCGGTTTCCAACGTCGTAATTCCGTTCTGTGGGTGACAATTTTTTGGAGAAAAAAGCACAGGGGTGAAGCTTTTGGTCAGTGGGGGAGCGCTGGGAGAGGACGGCTCCCACACCTGAGCCCGACGCGTCCACCTCCACAACAAACTGCAGAGAGGTATTGGGGTGTATCAACACAGGGGAGGTGGAAAACAGTTCCTTCAAAATCCCTACCGCCTGCTCCGCCTCAGGGGACCACAGAAAAGGGACCTTTGGGGATGTGAGTCTAGTAAGGGGTGCCACCACTTTACTAAAACCCTTAATGAACCTACGGTAGAAGTTAGCAAAGCCCAAAAATCGTTGAAGTTGCTTACGGGTGGTGGGTATGGGCCATTCCGTCACTGCCCGGATCTTCTCGGGGTCCGCCTTCACCTGCCCGCTCTCAATGATGAAACCAAGGAACGATGTAGACTGTTTGTGGAACTCACACTTCTCTGCTTTGACGTAGAGCTTGTTTTCCAAGAGCCGTTGAAGGACTTGACGGACGTGTGACTCATGCTCCTCGGGTGACTTGGAAAAAACAAGAATATCATCCAGGTATACAAAGACAAAACGGTTCAAAAAATCCCTAAGAACATCGTTCACCATAGCTTGGAAAACAGCAGGGGCGTTTGAGAGCCCAAAGGGCATGACCAAATACTCAAAATGTCCCAGTGGAGTGTTGAAAGCGGTCTTCCACTCGTCCCCGGGTTTGATCCGCACAAGATGGTATGCGTTCCGCAGGTCAAGCTTGGAGAAAACTGTGGCGCCATGCAGAGGTTCAAAAGCAGAGTTGATGAGTGGAAGGGGATACTTGTTTTTAACAGTTATGTTGTTTAAACCCCTGAAATCGATACAGGGGCGTAACGACTTGTCCTTCTTTTCCACGAAAAAGAAACCTGCACCCAAAGGAGACGACGAGGGACGGATTATGCCCGAGACCAGAGAATCACCAATGTACTGCTCCATTGCCTCTCTTTCCGGTCGGGACAGATTGTATAAGCGACTAGAGGGCAAGGGAGCACCAGGAAGCAGTTCAATAGGGCAATCATAAGGCCTATGTGGTGGTAGAGACAGAGCCTTGTCCTTACTGAAAACCTCCGCTAAGTCATGGTATTCTTTGGGGACAGATGACAGATCAAGAGGAGCTGAGGGATGAGTTGGGTTACACTTAGTGGGGGGAACCGCTGACCTAAGGCACTCAGAATGGCAGTTAGTGCTCCAACTGAGAATGGTGTGACGTGTCCAATCAATTTGTGGGTTGTGAAGAGCCAACCAGGGGAAGCCAAGGATTAGGGAGGTAGCTGAGCCAGACATAACTCTTAGCTGAATGCTTTCACAATGATTGCCAGAAATCACTAGGGAAACGGGGGTGGTTTGATGAGTTATCTCCGCGAGGAGGCGCCCATCAAGGGCTGTGACCCGAATGGGGGTAGGTAGTGGCTCCAAGGGGATACGAGCTTGTGTAACGAACTGGTGGCTAATAAAGTTGTCTTCTGCACCTGAGTCTATGAGAGCTGAGAGTGGCAGGGAATGACTCTGGAAACGTAAGGTTACAGGTACTTGTAATCGGGGAATGATGGGTTCAGGATCTAACTCTGGGCTCGCTAGTAGACCCACCGTTACGAGCGAGCCTTGTCTTTTGGCCGCTTAGGGCATGTAGCCAGAATGTGTGTGGCGTCTCCACAGTACAGGCACTCACCCGCCTGGAGGCGCCGTTGCCGCTCTGCTGGAGGTAGTCGAGCTCGACCCACTTGCATAGGTTCCTCCTCTGTGCTCGGGATGGAATCAGGAACAAGAAGCTGCCGGCTCCGGGGAGGCGAGACTCGAGTGGTTGAAGGCTGGGGAACTCGTCCTCCTAGATGCGGCCGACCGCCTCTCTCCCGACGCCTCTCCCGCAACCGGTTGTCTAGCTTAATGGACAGGGAAACGAGAGAATGTAAATCATGTGGCTCGTCACGAGCAGCCAGTTCATCCTTAATGGCTTCATTCAAACCGTTTAGAAATGCTCCTTGAAGTGCCACATTGTTCCACTTGGAGTCCGCTGCCAAAGTCCAGAACTCAATAGAGTACTCAGCCACACTGTTAGAACCCTGCCTCAAATTAAAAAGTATCTTGGAGGAATTACCCACATGGTCAGGATGGTCAAAAACAGTCTTCAATTTAGCAGAAAAATCAGCGAAAGTCAATCCAGTCAAAGTTTGATTTGAGCACACAGCCTCAGCCCAAACCAGAGCTCTCCCTCTTAACAACCCCAGAACATAATGTACCTTAGAGGAGTCAGTAGAAAATGACAGTGGTCTCTGCCGAAAAATCAAGTCACACTGAAGCAAAAATCCCCGGCACTTGTCCAATTCTCCATGGAACGGTTCAGGCGACGTGACAGGGGGTTCCCGATGGAACGAAGCCTGCATCATGTCCGAGGAACCAACTTGGGGTGCATCAAACTGGGGGTCAGAGAGAGATGGAGAACTGATAACAGACAAATTAGAGACTTGTGTAGTTAACTGAGTCACCTGGTTCAGCAGTTGATGATTATTTTCCAAAAGAGTCCGAATCAGTTGGTCATGCTGTCCTAGCAACGTTCCTTGAGCCTGGATAGCTTGTTGGAAGCTGTCTTCGTTTGCCCCGTGCTGTCTCTCTGTTGGGTCCAGGGCCAGATCGTTCAGTTAGGCTATGGTTCAACCCAGCACTCAGAGAAACAAACACGACAAAGGGAGTGGAAGAAACAAAATATTTAATAAAAGTAAAAATTGTCTTAGTCCAAAAGCCACTGAAGGAAAGGAACAGAGTGGGCTAGTCGGCTCCGGAGGAAGGAGAGGCTGAGGCAGGCAGGCAGGCAGGCAGGCAGGCAGGCAGGCAGGCAGACCGACAGGCAGGAAGGCAGGCAGGTTGGGAGGTATGTCCGGAATGGTGAGCCAAGTTACCGCTCTGGTAAGAACAACGATCTGGCGCCGGTGGAGAGCCATGCCCCGGAATTAGTAGTGCAGGATGATTAGAGAATAGGATGCAGCTGCGTAGGCAGGAATCACTGGAAACAACCCGCAGCTGCACAGGAGAGGCAGATCCTGAGCACGCCCCCTGATCCACTCCAGACACACCCACATAAAGGGGACAAACACACATACAGATACAACAGACACAGAGGGGACAAAACAAGGAGGAAGGGAAACAGAAAAGGGAGAGACAAGCTGCCCACATAACAATAGAGATGGATAGAGAGGGAGAGACTGAGAGAGAGGGCGAGACAGATAGAGAGAGAAAGCTGGAGAGATGGAGAGAGAGGGAGAGAGAGAGGAGGATGAATAATGCACATCAGTGCAATCTCATTTTGACTGATGTTATGGGTGGTCCAAATTATTCCCGTCTGAATGTGGAGAGAGCTCATTTGGCTGAGAAAACAGTCGCTCTCTCCTCTTAACCATCTCTCACGGCAGTAATTGCCTGGGTTTTAACCCAGTTAAAGTCTGAACACAAGTTAAAAATAAGCATACAAGTTGAAAATTAACACTCAATGATTGGTTATTGAATCGGGCCAGCAGCATACCACCCTGCATCCCACTGCTGGCTTTCCTCTGAAGCTAAGCAAGGATGGTCCTGGTCACCCCTGGATGGGAAACCAGATACTACTGGAAGTGGTGTTGGAGAGCTAGTAGGAATCACACTTTCCTCTGGTCTAAAAAAATAACCCCGGTGTCCTGGCTAAATTCCCAATCTGGCCCTCATACCATCATGGCCACCTAATCATCCCCAGGTTCCAACTGTCTCATTCATCCCCTCTCCTCTCCCCTGTAACTATTCCCCAGGTCGTTGCTGTAAATGAGAATGTGTTCTCAGTCAACTTACCTGGTAAAATAAGGGTAAAATTAAATTGTCTATCCAGTTCACATTAAATGGATTCTCCAGTACTTTTGTATACGTTTTAGCCAGTAGTTCTGAAAGTAGCACCCACAAGCCAACAGTGGTCCCCTAAAATTGCGTACTACATCACATATGTGCAGATATGTGCACCATGCCATTGCTCTCTCTCTCACTCTGTCGTGTGTGATTCTTGGCTGGAACTTTAATTGCTAGGGGGCTGGCCCATGTGGGGGAAATGTAGGGAAAAAGGTGCAGCACAGCTTCCAGAAAACAGTTAAATCAATCAATCAATCAATCAAATGTATTTATAAAGCCATTTTTACATCAGCAGATGTCACAAACGGCTATACAGAAACCCAGCCTAAAACTTCAAACAGCAAGC
This sequence comes from Coregonus lavaretus, assembly GCF_964263955.1. Taxonomy (NCBI): domain Eukaryota; kingdom Metazoa; phylum Chordata; class Actinopteri; order Salmoniformes; family Salmonidae; genus Coregonus; species Coregonus lavaretus. The sequence goes on from NC_140003.1 coordinate 20,719,712, forward strand.
AATGCAGATGTAGAAGCACGGTGGCTTGGAAAAACTCCCTAGAAAGGCAGAAACCTAGGAAGAAACCTAGAGAGGAACCAGGCTCTGAGGGGTGGCCAGTCCCCTTCCGGCTGTGCCGGGTGGAGATTATAACAGTACATGGCCACCCCTCAGAGCCCTGTAATTTTACGAAGATGGAAAAAAGCTGTCCTTGAAATATTCTTCATATTTTAGTCAAAAGAGAGATCAGGGTCCAGAGTAACGTCGAGGTCCTTCACAGTTTTTTTGAGACGACTGTACAACCATCAAGATTAATTGTCAGATCCAACAGAATATCTCTTTCTTTCTTGGGACCTAGAACTAGCATCTCTGTTTTGTCAGAGTTTAAAAGTAAAACATTTGCCGCCATCCACATGTCTGAAACACATGCTTCCAGGGTAGGCAATTTTGAGGCTTCACCATGTTTCATCGAAATGTAAAGCTGTGTGTCGTCCGCATAGCAATGAAAGTTAACATTGTGTTTGCGAATGACATCACCAAGAGGTAAAATATATAGTGAAAACAATAGTGGTCCTAAAACGGAACCTTGAGGAACACCGAAACGTACAATTGATTTGTCAGAGGACAAACCATCCACAGAGACGAACTGATATCTTTCCGACAGATAAGATCTAAACCAGGCAAGAACTTGTCCGTGTAGACCAATTAAGGTTTCCAATCTCTCCAAAATAATGTGGTGATCGATGGTGTCAAAAGCAGCACTAAGGTCTAGGAGCACGAGAACAGATACAGAGCCTTGGTCTGACGCCATTAAAAGGTAATTTACTGAGTGCGGTCTCAGTGCTATGATGGGGTCTAAAACTAGACTGAAGCATTTCGTATGCGTTTTTTGTCTTCAGGAAGGCAGTGAGTTGCTGCACAACAGCTTTTTCAAAAATGTTTGAGAGGAATGGGAGATTCGAAATAGGCCGATAGATTTTTACATTTTCTGGGTCAAGGTTTGGCTTTTTCAAGAGAGGCTTTATTACTGCCACTTTTAGTGAGTTTGGTACACATCCAGTGGATAGGGAGCCATTTATTATGTTCAACATACGAGGGCCAAGCTTAGGAAGAAGCAGTTTCAGTAGTTTAATTGGAATAGGGTCTAGTATGCAGCTTGAAGGTTTAGAGGCCATGACTATTTTCAGGAATGTGTCAAGAGATATAGGATTAAAAAACTTGAGTGTCTCCGTTGATCCTAGGTCCTGGCAGTTTTATGCAGACTCAGGACAGCTGAGCTTTGGAGAAATACGCAGATTCAATGAGGAGTCTGTAATTTGCTTTCTAATGATCATGATCTTTTAGTCGAAGAAGTTCATGAATTCATCACTGCTGAAGTGAAAGGCATTCTCTCTTGGGGAATGCTGCTTTTTAGTTTGCTTTGCAACAGTATCAAATATAAATTTTGGATTGTTCTTATTCTCTTCAATTAGGTTGGAAAAATAGGATGATCGAGCAGCAGTGAGGGCTCTTCGATATTGCACTGTACTTTCTTTCCAAGCTAGTAGGAAGACTTCCAGTTTGGTGGAGTGCCATTTCCGTTACAATTTTCTGGAGGCTTGCTTCAGAGCTCGGGTATTTTCTGTATACCAGGGAGCTAGTTTCTTGTGACAAATGTTTTTTTGTTTTTAGGGGTGCGACTGCATCAATGTTACATTTAGATCCTCATTAGGTCTTTAACTGATTTTTGTACTCCGACGTCCTTGAGTAGGTTGAGGGAGTCTGGAAGGGCCTCTAGGAATCTTTGGGTTGTCAGAGAATTCATAGCACAGCCTTTGATGGTCCTTGGTTGGGGTCTGAGCAGATTATTTGTTGCGATTGCAAACGTAATAAGATGGTGGTCCGATAGTCCAGGGTTATGAGGAAAATAATTTAGATCCACAGTATTTATACAAAACTAGATCCAGGGTATGACTGTGGCAATGAGTAGGTCCGTAGACATGTTGGACAAAATCCATTGAGTTGATGATGGCTCCGAAAGCCTTTTGGAGTGGGTCTGTGGGCTTTTCCATGTGAATATTAAAGTCACCAAAAATTTGAATATTATATGCCATGACTACAAGGTCCGATAGGAATTCAGTGAGGAACTCTGTATATGGCCCAGGAGGCGGTAAACAGTAGCTATAAAAAGTGATTGAGTAGGCTGCATAGATTTCATGACTAGAAGCTCAAAAGATGAAAACGGCGACATTTAGGGGGGGTGGGGGGGGGTAAATTGACATTTGCTATCGTAAATGTTAGCAACACCTCCGCCTTTGCGGGATGCGTGGGGTATATGGTCACTAGTGTAACCAGGAGGAGAGGCCTCATTTAACACAGTAAATTCATCAGGCTTAAGCCATGTTTCAGTCAGGCCAATCACATCAAGATTATGATCAGTGATTAGTTAATTTACCATAACTGCCTTGGAAGTGAGGGATCTAACATTAAGTAGCCCTATTTTGAGATGCGAGATATCACAATCTCTTTCAATAATGACAGGAATGGAGGAGGTCTTTATTCCAGTGAGATTGCTAAGGCGAACACCGCCATGTTTAGTTTTGCGCAACCTAGATCGAGGCACAGACACGGTCTCAATTGGGATAGCTGAGCTGACTACACTGATTGTGCTAGTCAGCTAACAAACTAGGGATGTCATGGCTAATTGAGGTAAGACAGTAATTCTGCTCATAGATTATGCATGTATGGACTACACATTGACACATCCACCCCAAAGTGGTTAAAAAAATACTTAGTAGTTGCCAAATACCAGAGCATATCTTTAAGATAACTTTGTGCACAGAAGGGACATTCTCTCGCACTTACTAAAACAGTTAAATGTGGTAGCTAGTGCAGGCAAATGTTCACAGGAATCTATATATTGTGTATTGGACATCAGAGAAAAAATATCCATAAGTGATGGATGATCTAAATAATTAATTAATTATCTTATTTGAAACCACTTACTCGTAGAGGTACCCCTTTAACTGGCCTTCAACTTGGTGTTGTGTTTCCTATGTTGCTCCTAGACCTCCAGCTTTCCCCTTGGTTTTAAATAAAACATTAGCTGGCTTTCACAAACCACAGTGCCGCCAGGCTTAGTGCACTTCGCCTCCTCGTTCTCCGTTCCCTCTGTTTTCTAATCAACTTCAAATCTAATCAATCACTTCAGCCAAAGTGCAGCATCAAAAGTGCTTTTAGAGCACAGGAATGTAAGGTAATACATGCCTTCACGTCTTTAGAATATACTGTTCATATTCCATTCGTATAAAATGATATTGTCATATAATATTCTGTTATTTGAAGTGGATAAGGCATACAGTGCCTTCATAATGTATTCACACCCCTTGACTTTTTCACATTTAGTTGTGTTACAAAGTGGGATTAAATGGATTTAGTTGTCATTTCTTTGTGAACGATCTACACAAAATCTACACAAAAATTCTAACATTTCTATTAAAAAATATGTAATATACAGTGGGGAGAACAAGTATTTGATACACTGCTGATTTTGCAGGTTTTCCTAATTACAAAGCATGTAGAGGTCTGTAATATTTATCATAGGTACACTTCAACTGTGAGAGACGGAATCTAAAACAAAAATCCAGAAAATCACATTGTATGATTTTTAAGTAATTCATTTGCATTTTATTGCATGACATAAGTATTTGATACATCAGAAAAGCAGAACTTAATATTTGGTACAGAAACCTTTGTTTGCAATTACAGAGAACATACGTTTCCTGTAGGTCTTGACCACGTTTGCACACACTGCAGCAGGGATTTTGGGCCACTCCCCCATACAGACCTTCTCCAGATCCTTCAGGTTTCGGGGCTGTCGCTGGGCAATATGGACTTTCAGCTCCCTCCAAAGATTTACAATTGGGTTCAGGTCTGGAGACTGGCTAGGACACTCCAGGACCTTGAGATCCTTCTTACGGAGCCACTCCTTAGTTGCCCTGGCTGTGTGTTTCGGGTCGTTGTCATGCTGGAAGACCCAGCCACGACCCATCTTCAATGCTCTTACTGAGGGAAGGAGGTTGTTGGCCAAGATCTCGCGATACATGGCCCCATCCATCCTCCCCTCAATACGGTGCAGTCGTCCTGTCCCCTTTGCAGAAAAGCATCCCCAAAGAATGATGTTTCCACCTCCATGCTTCACGGTTGGGATGGTGTTCTTGGGGTTGTACTCATCCTTCTTCTTCCTCCAAACACGGCGAGTGGAGTTTAGACCAAAAAGCTCTATTTTTGTCTCATCAGACCACATGACCTTCTCCCATACCTCCTCTGGATCATCCAGATGGTCATTGGCAAACTTCAGACGGGCCTGGACATGCGCTGGCTTGAGCAGGGGGACCTTGCGTGCGCTGCAGGATTTTAATCCATGACGGCGTAGTGTGTTACTAATGGTTTTCTTTGAGACTGTGGTCCCACCTCTCTTCAGGTCATTGACCAGGTCCTGCCGTGTAGTTCTGGGCTGATTCCTCACCTTCCTCATGATAATTGATGCCCCACGAGGTGAGATCTTGCATGGAGCCCCAGACCGAGGGTGATTGACCGTCATCTTGAACTTCTTCCATTTTCTAATAAAGCGCCAACAGTTGTTGCCTTCTCACCAAGCTGCTTGCCTATTGTCCTGTAGCCCATCCCAGCCTTGTGCAGGTCTACAATTTTATCCCTGATGTCCTTACACAGCTCTCTTGTCTTGGCCATTGTGGAGAGGTTGGAGTCTGTTTGATTGAGTGTGTGGACAGGTGTTTTTTGTACAGGTAACGAGTTCAAACAGGTGCAGTTAATACAGGTAATGAGTGGAGAACAGGAGGGCTTCTTAAAGAAAAACTAACAGGTCTGTGAGAGCTGGAATTCTTACTGGTTGGTAGGTGATCAAATACTTATGTCATGCAATAAAATGCAAATTAATTACTTAAAAATCATACAATGTAATTTTCTGGATTTTTGTTTTAGATTCCGTCTCTCACAGTTGAAGTGTACCTATGATAGAAATTACAGACCTCTACATACTTTGTAAGTAGGAAAACCTGCAAAATCGGCAGTGTATCAAATACTTGTTCTCCCCACTGTAAATAAAAGTCATATATCTTGATTAGATAAGTATTCAACCCCCTGAGTCAATACATGTTAGAATCACCTTTTGCAGCGATTACAGCTGTGAGTCTTTCTGGGTAAGTCTCTAAGAGCTTTCCGCACCTGGATTGTTCAACATTTGCCCATTATTATTTTCAAAAATCTTCAAGGTCTGTCAAATTGGTTGTTGATCATTGCTAGTCAACCATTTTCAGGTCTTGCCATAGATTTTCAAGCAGAAGTTTAAGTCAAAACTGTAACTTGGCCACTCAGGAACATTCAATGTCTTCTTGGTAAGCAACTCAAGTGTAGATTTGGCCTTGTGTTTTAGGTTATTGTCCTGATGAAAGGTGAATTCATCTCCCAGTGTCTGGTGGAAAGCAGACTGAACCAGGTTTTCCTCTAGGATTTAGCCTGTGCTTAGCTCCATTCCGTTTCTTTTTTATCCCCAGTCCTTGACGATTACAAGCATACCCATGACATGATGCAGCCACCACTATGCTTGAAAATATGGAGAGTGGTACTCAGTAATGTGTTGTATTGGATTTGCCCCAAACATAACACTTTGTATTCAGGACAAAAAGTTAATTGCTTTAGTGCATGTTTTGGAATATTTTTATTCTGTACAGGCGTCCTTCTTTTCAATCTGTCAATTAGGTTAGTATTGTGGAGTATCTACAATATTGTTGATCCATCATCAGTTTTCTCTTATTACAGCCATTAAACTCTGTAACTGTTTTAAGGTCAACATTGGCCTCATGGTGAAATCCCTGTGTGGTGTCCTTGCTGTCCGAAAGCTGAGTTAGGAAGGACGCCTGTATCTTTATATTGACTGGGTGTATTGATACACCATCCAAAGTTGAATTATTAACTTCACCATGCTCAAAGAGATATTCAATGTCTGCTTGAATTTTTTTACCCATCTACCAATAGGTGCCCTTCTTTGCGAGGCATTGGAAAACCTCCCTGGTCTTTGTGATTGAACCTGTGTTTGAAATTCACTGCTCGACTGAGGGACCTTACAGATAATTCTACAGTTGAAGTCGGAAGTTTACATACACCTTAGCCAAATACATTTAAACTCAGTTTTTCACAATTCCTGACATTTAATCCTAGTAAAAATTCCCTGTTTTAGGTCAGTTAGGATCACCACTTTATTTTAAGAATATGAAATGTCAGAATAATAGTAGAGAGAATGATTTATTTCAGCTTTTATTTATTTCATTACATTCCCAGTGGGTCAGAAGTTTACATACACTCAATTAGTATTTGGTAGCATTGCCTTTAAATTGTTTAACTTGGGTCAAACGTTTCGGGTAGCCTTCCACAATCTTCCGACAATAAGTTGGGTGAATTTTGGCCCATTCCTCCTGACAGAGCTGGTGTAACTGAGTCAGGTTTGTAGGCCTCCTTGCTCGCACACGCTTTTTAAGTTCTTCCCACACATTTTCTATAGGATGGAGGTAAGGGCTTTGTGATGGCCACTCCAATACCTTGACTTTGTTGTCCTTAAGCCATTTTGCCACAACTTTGGAAAACCCATTTGCGACCAAGCTTTAACTTCCTGACTGATGTCTTGAGATGTTGCTTCAATATATCCACATAATTTTCCTTCCTCATGATGCCATCTATTTTGTGAAGTGCACCAGTCCCTCCTGTAGCAAAGCACCCCCACAGCATGATGCTGCCACCCCGTGCTTCACGGTTGGGATGGGGTTCTTCGGCTTGCAAGCCGCCCCCTTTTTCCTCCAAACATAACGATGGACATTATGGCCAAACAGTTCTATTTTTGTTTCATCAGACCAGAGGACATTTCTCCAAAAAGTACGATCTTTGTCCCCATGTGCAGTTGCAAACCGTTGTCTGGCTTTTTTTATGGCGGTTTTGGAGCAGTGGCTTCTTCCTTGCTGAGCGTTCTTCCTTGCCTTTCAGTTTATGTCGATATAGGACTTGTTTTACTGTGGATATAGATAATTTTGTACCTGTTTCCTCCAGCATCTTCACAAGGTCCTTTGCTGTTGTTCTGGGATTGATTTGCACTTTTCGCACTAAAGTATGTTCATCCATAGGAGACAGAACGCTTCTCCTTCCTGAGCGGTATGATGGCTGCGTGGTCACATGGTGTTTATACTTGCGTACTATTGTTTGTACAGATGAACGTGGTACCTTCAGGTGTTTGGAAATTGCTCCCAAGGATGAACCAGACTTGTGAAGGTCTACAATTTTTATTCTGAGGTCTTTTGATTTTCCCATGATGTCAAGCAAAGTGGCACTGAGTTTGAAGGTAGGCCTTGAAATACATCCACAGGTACACTTCCAATTGACTCAAAGGATGTCAATTAGCCTATCAGAAGCTTCTAGAACAATTTTGATTTGTTCAACATTTTTTTGTTACTACATTATTCCATATGTGTTATTTCATAGTTTTGATGTCTTCACTATTATTCAACAATGTAAAAAATTGTAACAATTTAGAAAAACCCTTGAATGAGTAGGTGTGTCCAAACTTTTGACTGGTAGTGTATATATATACATATACATACATACACCTACATACATACACATATAAATATATACAAATACACATACATACATATAAATACATGCACATACATATATTTACATACCCCACCACCCCTCCCCTAATTGGAGTAAACTAGTAAACAACAACGCTTAGGCCTCTACTTCCAGCTTATACATATTATACAGTGGGGAAAAAAAGTATTTAGTCAGCCACCAATTGTGCAAGTTCTCCCACTTAAAAAGATGAGAGATGCCTGTAATTTTCATCATAAGTACACGTCAACTATGACAGACAAAATGAGAAAAAAATATCCAGAAAATCACATTGTAGGATTTGTAATGAATTTATTTGCAAATTATGGTGGAAAATAAGTATTTGGTCAATAACGAAAGTTTCTCAATACTTTGTTATTTACCCTTTGTTGGCAATGACACAGGTCAAACGTTTTCTGTAAGTCTTCACAAGGTTTTCACACACTGTTGCTGGTATTTTGGCCCATTCCTCCATGCAGATCTCCTCTAGAGCAGTGATGTTTTGGGGCTGTCGCTGGGCAACACGGACTTTCAACTCCCTCCAAAGATTTTCTATGGGGTTGAGATCTGGAGACTGGCTAGGCCACTCCAGGACCTTGAAATGCTTCTTACGAAGCCACTCCTTCGTTGCCCGGGCGGTGTGTTTGGGATCATTGTCATGCTGAAAGACCCAGCCACGTTTCATCTTCAATGCCCTTGCTGATGGAAGGAGGTTTTCACTCAAAATCTCACGATACATGGCCCCATTCATTCTTTCCTTTACAGGGATCAGTCGTCCTGGTCCCTTTGCAGAAAAACAGCCCCAAAGCATGATGTTTCCACCCCCATGCTTCACAGTAGGTATGGTGTTCTTTGGATGCAACTCAGCATTCTTTGTCCTCCAAACACGACGAGTTGAGTTTTTACCAAAAAGTTATATTTTGGTTTCATCTGACCATATGACATTCTCCCAATCCTCTTCTGGATCATCCAAATGCACTCTAGCAAACTTCAGACGGGCCTGGACATGTACTGGCTTAAGCAGGGGGACACGTCTGGCACCTTGTTAGAACATAAATGTACCTGAGGTCAATACTCATTATAGTTGCTGGGCAGCTGAACATGACAGATTGGTGGAAAAGCCACACTACAACAGAGTGCAGTCCACCCCCATTCCGTCTGAAAGCTCTGCTAAACTGTTGGTGAATATCTGTGTCCCAAATGGCACCCTTTTCCCATATTGCTCTGGTCAAAAGTAGTGCACTATATAGGGAATATAATCCCTATTGGGACACACTCTCCATTTATTTTGAGAGACAGACAGATGGACAGGAGTCTGGAGGGAATACAATAAATCATTTCTAGCTCTGAAAACACCCAGCAAAGGAAAACATTCTCACCTGCTCAGCCATTCATCTTGTCACCTTTTGCTGGGTGGAAAACATGATTATTTATTCATTAGTTTTTCTTTCCTGTAACATATTTGTGTTGGTAAATGTCAAAACAACAGGGAGTGATGGACAACAAGGCATGGTGAATAAAAATGGAATCCATTTGTGTCTATAAATAGAGGGGCTAATATGTGACATCAGGGTCAAAATTTCAAAATGGTTTATATACATTTAAATATGATTTTCTTGCAACTTCACATGTGTAGTTACATGAATACAATTCTAGGTAGGCACAATGAGACCATAAATCCACCTAGCAACAACAAAACATCTACATGTCATTCAAAATGTCACAAGAAACATGGACACTGGATGTTTCTTTGTCATGCCTAGTTGCCAGGTCTTTTTGTGCTTTAGTCAACTTCTCTATAATTTATAGCCATGCTAAACATTCCTGAAGAATGAAAAATATAAATAACAGCATTTCTATATGTTTTAATAGTTGATATAATAATGTAATATAATACAATAATATAATTCAACGGGTTCTGTCAACAAAATCATTAACAATAATAACCAATAATGAAATCATTATAATACATTAACTCTTCAAGCATTGTGTGAGTGTGAGTCTGTCTGAAAACTAGCCGTCAAATTCTTGCTTCCTCTGTCCTTCCTCCATTCCTTGCCTCTCCTTGAAAGTGCATTGTAGCCTGAGGAGAAGGACCTTCACTCCTCTCCCCCAAAGTGCTTTGAGAGGGAGGAGAGGAATGGTGAAAAAAGGGGAGAATCTCAATTGCATTTCCTTGCTGCCTCACATTCTCTCTCCTCGCCTCCTTCTCAAAACCCATTGGATAAGAAGGTGAAAGGGGAAGGACCTCTGACATTCTCATCCAATGGGTTTTGAGAAGGAGACGAGGAGAGAGGATCAAGGAAATACAATAGAAAAATTATCCCAAGGACAGTGGAAGTAAGTATTTGACAGCTATTAAAGCCCCCATGCAGTCTTTGTAATTTTATTTTAAAATCATCACTGTATGTCTAATATATCCCTCCAAAATAATTCCCTGAGCCTCCTTTGGCCCTTGAAATGCTCAGTCTGATCATGTGGGTGTTATGAAACAGGCTGAAATTCCAGGATAAAAAAAAAAACAGTTCTTACACAAAAGGGTCATTATCATCATTTTCACAACTTCAGAGTGTTATTTCGACCTCATAGTAGGGCCGGGAAGATACCAGTAAATCAAGTTTTTAACTGCACTGCCCCTTTAACATTTTTAGACAGTGCCAGACTGACTTACTGACTGCACTACCATAATACCCATGGCCTGTCCAGAAACAACCCCTAGACCTTACTGCCCAGAGTCTAGACACTTGTGGAGATCTCAGAGGGATTGATGGGTGGTGACATGGTGAGAGCTCCACCTTACCCTCTGAGAGGCTTGGTGGAATTTTGGCGGTATTGCTTACACCTCTCCAATCCTCTCAGTTCTCCACAAGTGTCTAGGGGTAGGGGCTATGGGTTGCTTCTGGACCCCACAACTCTCCTTTGAAAACTCTGTTTATTCAGTTTTACACACATAAGACAACACAAAACAATATAAATAATATACTCAACTATAACATTTAAATAAATCAAATCAAATAATAGCTATAAAGATACCGTACTTTAGACAAGTTAAACACACTGGGCAGAAGGGTACAAAGGTTAAAGGGCAATCTGTAGTTAATACAGGGACAGAGCGGTCACCTCGCCATTGTTCCTGTGAACAGACAAGGGATAGGGGTGGAGAAATGCAACCACTCACATTCATAGACAGTCATGGCCACAGACCGACCATCCACTGGACCAAAATTAAAGTTTACAATGCATTTTTAAATATTATGTAAGTGTAAACACAATAAAAAACAGGGCAAAACAAGCTCACATCTTAGTCTCTGACAGGGCAAGAGGAATAAGGCATCCGCAAGTCACATTCAATAAGAATCAATAGGCACATCATCAATCTCAATGTCCCCCCCAAAAAAAACCACAAAGAAATGCTCCTCCAACACGTAAGTCACAGGGGCGTCAAAAACAGACTTATTTTTGTTTTAAGAAGAATGCCATCAGAAGGTGGACTGTTCAAAGTAAGACCAGAATGGAGCCCAAGCATCGTAACAGTTTGGAGTTCCCACGTGTATTGAATTGAATTTGTTCTAATTTCAGAGAGCACAACACATCTTCCACCCAATATTTATAAGATGGTGGAACTGCCATCTTCCAGTTCTGGAGTATTAACCGTCTAGCTAAGAGAGTTGTATAAGCAACAGTGTTCGACTGAATTCTTGACAGGGGGTACCTATGGGCAGTACTCCAAAAAGGGCTGTAAGGGGAGATGGATCTATAACAGTGTCATATATATCAGAGAAACATTTAAATATTAATTCCCAGAAACCAGACAATTTGTGACAGCTCCAAAACATATGAAACATTGTGGCTGGTTCCGTTTTATATCAGACACAAGTAGGATCAAAATCAGAGAATATTCTTCAGAGTTTGGCCCCGGACAAGTGGATACGGTGAACCACCTTGAATTGAATGAGGCTGTGTCTAGTGCTAAAAGAGGACGAGTGCACCCTGTACAGCACAGATTCCCAGGTGTCTTCCCCAAGTTCCTCCCAAAAATCATTTTCCCATCAAGTCTTTAAAGGCAGCAAAGAAGGGTTCTGTAAGTCATTCATGATTGCATATACATTTGAAATTGCACCCTTATGAAGCTTGATTAGCTCAAAGATGCTCTCTATAGCTGTACTCGCAGGCCTATTGGGAAATTCAGGTGTTTTAGCTCTGACAAAGTTCCTATCCTGGAGATAGCGGAATGGGATTGGAGAAGGTTGAACTTTTCCTGTAGCTGAGCAAAAGAGGCAAATGTATCATCAAATAATAATTGGGATAGTGAGGAGAGGCCCAGTGAGTGCCAGATGCCCAAAGTCCCATCATTTAAAGATGGAGGAAATACAATTTTCTGATTGATTGGGCCTGATAAAGAAAAGTCTCGGAGGCTAAAGGCTAAATGGAACTGATTCCAAATTTTAAGAGACTGCTTTACAATTGGGTTGACACACCTTTTGCCTAGGGACACTGGGAGAGACGAGCACAACACAGAGGAAAGTGCAGCAGGTTTACATGATTCAGACTCCATCTGGACCCAGAGTGGTCTTGAGCCAGTAGGATCAGTCTGCAGCCAGTACAAAAGGGCTCTGAAATGTGCAGCCCAATAGTATGTCTGAAAATTTTATAGGTCTAAACCACCCAATGCCTTAGGCTTCTGTAAATGTTTTCTACCAATCCGTGGTACCTTGCCATCCCAAATAAAATACTTGAATGTTTGATCCGGTGAATAAAAACAAGATTTTGGAATAAAAATGGGTAAACATTGAAATGTAGAAATTTGGGCAACACATTCATTTTAATGACATTAACCCTTCCAATAAGAGAGAGAGGTAGAGACTTCCAAAAAGTAAAATATTGTTTCAAACTGTCTGCTAGAGCAACAATGTTTTCCTTAAACAAATTTGAATATTTCCTTGTCACTTTAACTTCCAAGTAGGTGAATTGATCCCGGACAATCCTAAACTGAAAGCTTTTAAAAGAGCACTTTAAAGCAGCCTTATTTACAGGAAAAGCTCACTCTAGCCTAGATTCAGCTTGTACCCTGAGATTGATCCAAACTGTTTAAGAATAGATAAGGCATGTGGTAATGAGGTATCAGGGTTGGAGATAAACAAAAGGAGGTCATCAGCATATAGCGAGACTTTCTGCTCTAAGCCCGTCCTGATTATACCTTGAATAGCATCATTAGAGCGCAGTGCAACGGTGAGGAGCTCGATTGCCAAAGCAAACAACAAGGGGGAGAGTGGACAACCCTGTCTGGATCCGCGGTGCAAGAGAAAATAGTCAGAGGACAAGTTGTTAGTTCGTACCGAAGCCATGGGAGAAAAATAAAGAATCTTTATCCATGCAGGGTTTGGGACCAAAGCCCAATTGAATTTGGGACCAAAGCCAAATCTATAAAAGGCGGATGTTAGGTAGTCCCACTCAACGCGGTCAAAAGCTTTTTCCGCATTGAGCGAGACCACTACCTCCGGGTCCCCCAACGCTGGGGAGTACAGTATATTGCATATCAGTTTTTCTTTAATAGTAATGAAATTGAAGCCTGATAAAGACTAGGCGGTAGCTTTGATGTATTAAGGCACTCTGCAAACAATCGAGACAGGAATTAGGATAAGCAGACCGGAAAACATCCTGTAAAATTCAATTGGAAAACCTTCCGGACCCGGTGATTTACCACTTTTCATTGCGGACACTGCTGTTGCAATCTCCTCAGGTGTACATTCTTCTTCTAAACAGTCATGGAAGTCTGTATCAATTGAAGGCATATTCAGAGCATCAAAGAAGGAATCAATCAGCAAAGGGTCTTGATTCAGAGGTGTATAACTGTGGTAGCACCAGACAGGGTCCTTATTCGTGGGATTAAACGTGAGGCCTCAGATTTACGGATCTGATGTGCAAGAGGTTTACTGGCTTGTCCCGTTGTTCATACACTCTGTATCGAGCTCGTAAAAGTAATTGTTCAGCTTGTCTGGTAGAGAGCACATCAAATTCAGATTGGAGTAGCTGGCATTCTTTATATAGATCAGAGGAAGGATCTGTAGCATACTTTTCATCCAATGAAGCTATGGCTTTGTTCGGGTCTCGAAGCCGCTGAGAGCGAGCTTTGTTTTTGTTGGCTGTATAAGAAATAATTTGGCCACGCAGGTATGCTTTGAGGGACATACCTGGCGTTGAGTTAATTTCTAGGAATAAGGTGATTTCAGAGGAAATGAAATAGACAGACTCATTATCTGAGAGTAAAATGGAGTTAAGACGCCATTGATAACACATAGGAGGTTTCTGGGGAAACTCTAGCTCAAGCACTAATGGTGAATGGTCAGAAATAACAATACTCTCATAAGTACACCCCCGAAGGATAGGCAAAAGTTTTTTGTCCAAAAAGAAGTAGTCATGAGAACATGAGAAAAAAAGGAATACTGTCTATCTGTAGGGTGTAGGAAACGCCAGGCCTCACACAGAGCATATTTCTGAAGAAAAGATTGAATAGGTAGGGCACATTTAGAAAGCTACAAAGGGAGTAGATTTATCAACCAAAATGGCAGCACCTCTTGATTTACTATGAAAGTTAGAGTGGAACAGTTGACCAACCCAGTCCCTACGCATCCTAAAGTGCTCACCAGTCCTCAAGTGAGTCTCTTGTAGAAATGCAAAATTTGCATTCAAACCCTTTAAGTGTGTCAGCACCCTCTTACGTATCACAGGGTTGTTAGCCCCATTGATGTTCCACGAAATGTACTTGATGGTAGTATTTTGGCCACCCTGAGCACTCCTGTTATACAACCCTGTCATTAGAGCATAGAGTGGAAAAGCAATGAATACCCAAAAACCCCAGGATAACTTGTACAGTAATAATGTACGGTGTAAGAAAACGTACGGAAAAATAAACTAAAAAGAAGACAGAACGACAACATTAGAACTGAACAATTCAACCTCCTTCCTCCCCCCATCCACCTCCTCCCATCCCAGACAATACCTTCCCAAACGAGGTACAAGCCTAAATAGAACATGTTCTCTTCGCACAGTATGTCTGTGATAGTGCGGTATTAAACCCAAACCCACTGTTAAAGTAGCGTTTTGTGTTAGTGGATCAAGCAGCAAAAATAGAGAAAAAATGTAAAGTGAATCCCATGTGCAATCGAAATTAGAAAAGCACCAGGGAAACTTAAATCCGTTCTACCTCATTTCTACCAGCATGTTAAATGTGCAACCAGAGGGGAAAAAACTCTAGACCACCTTTACTCCACACACAGAGACGCATACAAAGCTCTCCCTCGCCCTCCATTTGGCAAATCTGACCATAACTCTATCCTCCTGATTCCTGCTTATAAGCAAAAACTGAAGCAGGAAGCACCAGTGACTCGGCTAATAAAAAAGTGGTCAGATGACGCAGATGCTAAGCTACAGGACTGTTTTGCTAGCACAGACTGGAACATGTTCAGGGATTCTTCAGACAGCATTGAGGAGTACACCACATCAGTCACTGGCTTCATCAATAAGTGCATCGATGATGTCGTCCCCACAGTGACCGTACGTACATACCCCAACCAGAAGCCATGGATTACAGGAAACATCCGCACTGAGCTAAAGGGTAGAGCTGCCGCTTTCAAGGAACGAGACTCTAACCCGGACGCTTATAAGAAATCCCGCTATGACCTCCGACGAACCATCAAACAGGCAAAGAGTCAATACAGGTCTAAGATTGAATCATACTACACTGGCTCTGACGCTCGTCGGATGTGGCAGGGCTTGAAAACTATTACAGACTACAAAGGGAAGCACAGCCGCGAGCTGCCCAGTGACACAAGCCTACCAGACGAGCTAAACCACTTCTATGCTCGCTTCGAGGCAAGCAACACTGAAGCATGCATGAGAGCACCAGCTGTTCCGGACGACTATGTGATCACGCTCTCCGTAGCCGATGTGAGTAAGACTTTTAAGCAGGTCAACATTCACAAGGCCGCAGGGCCAGACGGATTACCAGGACGTGTACTCCGAGCATGTGCTGACCAACTGGCAAGTGTCTTCACTGACATTTTCAACATGTCCCTGACTGAGTCTGTAATACCAACATGTTTCAAGCAGACCACCATAGTCCCCGTGCCCAAGAACTCTAAGATAACCTGCCTAAATGACTACCGACCCGTGGCACTGACGTCTGTAGCCATGAAGTGCTTTGAAAGACTGGTCATGGCTCACATCAACAGCATAATCCCAGAAACCCTAGACCCACTCCAATTTGCATACCGCCCCAACAGATCCACAGATGATGCAATCTCTATCGCACTCCACACTGCCCTTTCCCACCTGGACAAGAGGAACACCTACGTGAGAATGCTATTCATTGACTACAGCTCAGCATTCAACACCATAGTGCCCTCAAAGCTCATCACTAAGCTAAGGATCCTGGGACTAAACACCTCCCTCTGCAACTGGATCCTGGACTTCCTGACGGGCCGCCCCCAGGTGGTAAGGGTAGGTAACAACACATCTGCCACACTGATCCTCAACACGGGGGCCCCTCAGGGGTGCGTGCTCAGTCCCCTCCTGTACTCTCTGTTCACCCATGACTGCATGGCCAGGCACGACTCCAACACCATCATTAAGTTTGCCGACGACACAACAGTGGTAGGCCTGATCACCGACAACGATGAGACAGCCTATAGGGAGGAGGTCAGAGATCTGGCCGTGTGGTGCCAGGACAACAACCTCTCCCTCAACGTGACCAAGACAAAGGAGATGATTGTGGACTACAGGAAAAAAAAGAGGACTGAGCACGCCCCCATTCTCATCGACGGGGCTGTAGTGGAACAGGTTGAGAGCTTCAAGTTCCTTGGTGTCCACATCACCAACGAACTATCATGGTCCAAACACACCAAGACAGTCGTGAAGAGGGCACGACAAAGCCTATTCCCCCTCAGGAGACTAAAAAGATTTGGCATGGGTCCTCAGATCCTCAAAAAATTCTACAGCTGCACCATCGAGAGCATCCTGACTGGTTGCATCACCGCCTGGTATGGCAACTGCTTGGCCTCTGACCGCAAGGCACTACAGAGGGTAGTGCGTACGGCCCAGTACATCACTGGGGCAAAGCTCCCTGCCATCCAGGACCTCTATACCAGGCGGTGTCAGAGGAAGGCCCTCAAAATTGTCAAAGACTCCAGTCACCCTAGTCATAGACTGTTCTCTCTGCTACCGCACGGCAAGCGGTACCGGAGTGCCAAGTCTAGGTCCAAAAGACTTCTCAACAGCTTCTACCCCCAAGCCATAAGACTCCTGAACAGCTAATCATGGCTACCCGGACTATTTGCACTGCCCCCCCACCCCATCCTTTTTACGCTGCTGCTACTCTGTTAAGTATTTATGCATAGTCACTTTAACTCTACCCACATGTACATATTACCTCAACTAGCCGGTGCCCCCGCACATTGACTATGCAACGGTACCCCCCTGTATATATAGCCTCCCTACTGTCACTTTATTCTATTGTATATATAGCCTCCCTACTGTCACTTTATTTTTTACTTCTGCTCTTTTTTTTCTCAACACTTTTTTGTTGTTGTTTTATTCTTACTTTTTTTGTTTAAAATAAATGCACTGTTGGTTAAGGGCTGTAAGTAAGCATTTCACTGTAATGTCTGCACCTGTTGTATTCGGCGCATGTGACCAATAAAATTTGATTTGATTTGATTTGATTTGACTTGTAGATGTATAGAATTATATTCCCAGTCTTATAACAGGTATTGAGAAAGAAAATAAATAAAATGTATCAAGGCTCTCAGAAAAAAACTCTAATTTGAAGTAAGCAAATCGTAGTAAGATGACAAAAATAAATACATATATATATACACATACATACAGATACATACACATATATACATCCATCCATAACAATTGTCTAGTTGGACGTACAGCCAAGATCACAAAACTACGTCTGTGCAATGTTGAAAGTTTGCTGGGTATAAATTACGTTCAAAACCTTTAACAATGAAGTGAAGACCCCCCAAAACTTGTAGCCTCGGAACATTTACTGTTTACTGGGTCGAGACAAATGGACGCGGTAAACAAATAACCAAAAATGTTTTGGGTCAATGAGACACTATGTAAACAAACTCAATAAGTGAATGAGACATCATGGAAACAAAGGAATTATGTGAACCCTTAATAAAATGAAATTAAAATGACTGAATGCTTTTAAGGCAAGCACA
Source organism: Coregonus lavaretus (assembly GCF_964263955.1). Classification (NCBI taxonomy): domain Eukaryota; kingdom Metazoa; phylum Chordata; class Actinopteri; order Salmoniformes; family Salmonidae; genus Coregonus; species Coregonus lavaretus. The sequence goes on from NC_140003.1 coordinate 20,737,582, forward strand.
CTAGATTATCAAAACATTCGATCACATCAAATAACCCTGAGTGGGTTCGCCAACTCGGGAACTATACAGGAATACTACAGTTAACGTTATAACTAAACATAGTTATACCACAGGTGGGCTACTTACTTACTATCCACAGTTTGCAAGCAACAGTTGCTGATCTATGAGCAAGTTCAAGACTTCTTAATGTGGCGTTGAATGTGAGCCATAGCCTCCTGCGGAGAATCAAAGGTGCAGTCTTTACCATCCTGAGAAAGCCATAGACGGGCCGGGAATCGCAGACCGTACTTCACACCTGGATGGTCCCATAGTAATCGTTTGGCCTGCCCAAAAACTGTGTGCTGCCTGGACACAGTGGGGGAGTAGTCCTGGTAGATAAAGAAGCTCTGCCCTTGAAAGCTCAGTGGTATTGCGGGCTCGTCGGAGAATGATGTCACGGGGCCTCTCACCGTCCCGGGGCTTTGGGTGCAGAGACCGGTGGGCACGACCAATCAGGGGCTTCTCATCCATGGCAAAAACATCCTTCAGCAGCCCAGAGATGAAATCCGTGGCGCGAGGCATTTCCGCTGACTGGGATGGATACCAGTCTCAGGTTATTGCGGCAAGAAAATCCCTCTAAACTCACACAGCTCTCCTGTACCTTTTTCAGATCCGCAGCCAGGCGTTTCACGTCAGCCTCCAGGGAGGTAGTTAGGTCGGAGACACTGGTAGCGGAGGTCTCCAGTGCTAAGCATAGGTGATTTGATGATGAAATGTTAAAGTTGAAATGGTGCTGGAATAGTGGAGGCAGCTTCGGTTTTCTTTGCGACTTGCGTTAGGTAGCCTAACTCTCCGTGGTTTTAAATCAATAACGTTAGTTGTTTAGTCGTTCGGATATGTTGGAAACATTAACTTGCTTGACCATGCTGTAGGTCATGTAACTGTTTGTTACGTGCACTATGCTTTGTGGACTTCACTAGACAGATGTTGCTCTCCGGTTTTGTGATGAAACACAGGTGTGGTTGAATTTATTCTGCCACTGTCTTCTTATTCTCTCGGCCTTAGGCCTATATATCATGGTGGCAAGGCATATGAACTAACAGGTTAAAGCGCAAATAATACAATTATCACAACACATACAGTATGTTGTAATATGGCAATTTTTTGCTGGCTTCCCCAGTGATTTTACCCACGCACCGCTACTGGACAGCAATATCCAGGAATTTTACAGGATCAAGCTCATTGTGTCATTAATATGTGACAAGGACAAACAGCAGCATCATATAAATGTAAGGAAAGAAAAGGAGTGTTTTACTGTATGTCACATGATTTTTGCCAAATCTGTGAAGACTCCAAGCATGAGAAAGGGTTTAAACATTAGGTTTTGATTCAACTCATTAATTATATTGAATGTATCTATGTTCCTTCCCCCTTTATATCTTAATGTATTCACGTAAAAAAAAAAGGTCCATTATTATTAATGAATTTCTAACAGCTCCAAACATTTGTCCACTGCAAGGAATGCTCACTGGTACCCTAGTTTATAGAAAGACCCATTTACAGTGGGAAATTGACCATTTTTTCCTTCTCTGTAATTGTGTTTTCCTCCTTCACACGAAGGCAATATACTGTCAGGTACAGTACATTGATTAAAACACTTAGTAAAGCAGTGATCTATGGAATGCATTGCTTTAGGAAAATAATAATGTGTTACTGGAAAAGCAGGGACCAGTGAGTTCAATGCTGCACAGCTTTTATATTATTGTGTTATAACACTGTTTTTTTTCCACGAAGGCTTCCCACGTGACTACATGGTCACAACCACTTCACTTTGTTGACCCTGGATGTGAGACATAAACGCTGCCTGACCTTAGAGCTAAGGGATTTGACCCATCTCTTGTCTTGGAGTCATTGGAGTGGACTGCATCTCTCTGACTCTCTCTTTACTGCGTCAGGCAGTCAGGAAGAGAGAGAGACACAGATACAGTGTGAGCCCTGATCGAAGATTGTGCTAATGTCTCTCCCCCAGCCAGCTCAATAGAAAGTTGGAACACTACACTGACTGTCTCTTGGCTCACCGCCTTGGGATCTTTGGTCCCTGAACCATGGCTAGGGTCTGGTCTGGGGTGGTGGACTGAAAGACCTCACAGGGAAGTGTTTGTGTGTTATAATAGATACTTTATTATCTGTTAGGACAATACCTTTGTATCACAGGCACGATGGTGGCAGCAATAGTGTGTGTGTTTTGTGTGGGATGTGTGTATGTCGGGATGTATCAATGAACATTTGTCTTGTTTATTATCTGGGCCGCCGCTTGCCACAGGGTAGAGAATAATTTTGTAATAAAAGTAGCAATGTGCATCTCCGCTGTCTCCTGAGGTCTGGTGGTATGAATAAATCTTTGTTACGTGTGTAGATGACTGTGCTATGGGCAGATGACTGGAGCTGTTTTTCGCCATGGATGTAATGGTTATGGTGTGTTGAATGCCTTGGATTCTGGCTTCTGCATGACTTAGTACACAAGCACAGTATCTCATGTGAGGGGTGGTATGTACATTGCTGAGATTTACATTGAATTGGGAATCTACAGTGTGCCGTGAGGTTCATCCAACAATGCTGAAATACAGCTTTTTCAATCATCAGGGAATTAATGACACAACAGGCCCTGTCTCCTGATACATTCATTGGCATGTATATTTGCTCCCATTAGGCCTGCATTGTAAACGTTTACAATGCCCGTTGTAAGTAAACCCATAGGGAGTCGATCTGTTAATCATCAGGGATGGTAACCCAATTATGTTGAATTAGTTGAAGTAACTAACAGAAAGTACCCATTGATACCACAACATTTCCTAGTAAATACCAATGGAAACATTACCATAAAAATAAAGTGATAAAGTGCAACCTAATAGGTAAAATAGCTCAACAATGGTTTGTAAGTAAGTAGTAAGTAAGTTTGTATTAAGTAAACCTATAGCTAAACTATGTTAATCAAACAAGGTATGGTATGAAAATCTTGTTAGTAGCTCAACAATCCAGGACTGATTCTTGGGGTATGCTATGTCATTAATGAGCAGTCTGGTTTAACCAGGCTATAGGAGAATGCTGTATCATTATTAGACAGACAGACTCCCTCTCAGCTGGTCATCATTAGACAGCAGTGACTGAGCCCTCAACAGGAAGTTCTTAGGAGGTCACATGCCAGATGTAACATTTCACAGTTCCCCCTTTCCTCTCTTCACGCCAAATGATACAATGTTTACAAGAAGTCTAGTCATCCTCACACTGCAGATTATTTGTGGTGGTGATTGAAGGGACAGTGTTTGACCAATGAGTGTGATCGATCTGGTGGGGCCTTAGGCCTTGAAACAACATTGTTAGTCATCATCAAATAACGGGAACTATCTTCTCCATGCTTCTTGGGCTGTGTCGGACTTGTGACTCTCTCCTTCTGATTCTAGATAACACAAACACAGAGAGGCATTCTCCCCTTTTACATTTTTTACTTTGATAAATATTGCCTTAACTCACTTATTATGTGTTTGTTCCTATCATATGATGTGTTTATTAAATGCTTTCTTTATGGATCCTGCTAGAGGTTATGACAATTTTGCTTTAGCTGTGGTTATTAATGATCTGTTTAAAATTCAGTCATTATTATTATTATTTGTATATATCTTTTTACAATACAAAACGTACACATACAAACGACAACATCACCCCTGCCTAGACCCACCTGTTCACACCCCCATCTCCAGCGCCCGCATCACTCTCCGCCACATGCCCTCAAACGGCACCATTTTGTTTCTCTCCATCGCCCACGCACTTTCAACATTTAGATAATAAAGCATTTTACCTTTAAAATTCACAGTCATTCTGCTGCAATAGTTCACAGTTAGACTTTGTTCAATGAGCTTCGATTTATGTCAAACCCAGACTCAAATATATTGTTTTCAGCAGAAATGTGTTTTTTTTAATACAGTATGCAGTTTTATTGAATAGAAAGCAGTGTTAGAAAATATCCCTTGCAAATGATTAGAGCCAGATTCAGAGAAAGTTACAGTGAGTAAATACAAAACAACACTTCCAATTATTGGTCCTGTCCCTAGGGCACAACCCCAGTTTCCTTCATAGGATCACATCAGGACATAGACATTACTGATGTCATACATACAACACAGAGCATCTGCTCACTGTAGTGCAACATGGAATTATTAGGTACCAGCTCATAGAGACAGTTGGCTAACTAATGGGATCTAGATTCAATCTATAAGACTGTAAAGTTCAGGTCAGGTGAATCTGTATAAATCCTTTAGTTTCTGTAAGTCATATAACTCATCGTTTGACCCTCTCTGCCTACTGAAGTATTTATGTCGCGCTGCAGTCGAAGGTCACTCATGGCAACTGAGTGGACTGAGTGTGCTGGCTAGATACAGCAGTTTGTTTATGGGCTTGAGGGATTTAGCTGTTTATGGATACAGAGGGGATGTAAAGGGGATGTGTGCTTCAATATGTGCTTCACTGATCCCAGTCCAAAGGGATGTAAAGAATGAAAGGGGGAGTTTCTGTTTACCAGTCTGACCACTGAGTCTAAAAGACCCTATTCACACTGTGCATTAATATACAACATACTGTATATAAATAACCAGTATACTATACACTACGGTCAAAAGTTTTAGAACACCTACTCATTCAAGGGTTTTTCTTTATTTTGTACTATTTTCTACATTGTAGAATAATAGTGAAGGCACCAAAACTATGAAATAACACATATGTATCATGTAGTAACCAAAAAAGTGTTAAACAATTTGAGATTCTTCAAATAGCCACCCTTTGCCTTGATGACAGCTTTGCACACTCTTGACATTCTCTCAACCAGCTTCATGAGGTAGTCACCTGGAATGCATTTCAGTTAACAAGTGTGCCTTCTTAAAAAAGTTAATTTCCTTCTTAATACGTTTGAGCCAATCAGTTGTGTTGTGACAAGGTAGTGGGGGTATACAGAAGATAGCCCTATTTGGTAAAAGACCAAGTCCATATTATGGCAAGAACAGCTCAAATAAGCAAAGAGAAACAACAGTCCATCATTACTTTAAGACATGAAGGTCAGTCAATCCGGAAAATGTCAAGAACTTTGAAGGTTTCTTCAAGTGGAGTCGCAAAAACAATCAAGCACTATGATGAAACTGGCTCTCATGAGGACCGCCACAGGAATGGAAGACCCAGAGTTACCTCTGCTGCAGAGGATAAGTTCATTAGAGTTACCAGCCTCAGAATATGCAGCCCAATAAATGTTTCTCAGTGTTCAAGTAACAGACATATCTCAACATCAGCTGTTCAGAGGAGACTGTGTGAATTAGGCCTTCATGGTCGAATTGCTGCAAAGAAACCACCACTAAAGGACACCAATAAGAAGAAGAGACTTGCTTGGGCAAAGAAACACGAGCAATGGACATTAGACCGGTGGAAATGTGTCCTTTGGTCTGGAGTCCAAATTGGAGATTTTTGGTTCCAACCGCCGTGTCTTTGTGAGACGTGGTGTGGGTGAACGGATGATCTCTGCATGTGTATTTCCCACCGTAAAGCATGGAGGAGGAGGTGTTATGGTGTGGGGGTGCTTTGCTGGTGATACTGTCTGTGATTTATTTAGAATTCAAGGCACACTTAACCAGCATGGCTACCACAGCGTTCTGCAGCGGTACGCCATCCCATCTGGTTTGGGCTTAGTGGGACTATCATTTGTTTTTCAACAGGACAATGACCCAACACACCTCCAGGCTGTGTAAGGGCTATTCTACCAAGAAGGAGAGTGATGGAGTGCTGCATCAGATGACCTGGCCTCCACAATCCCCCGACCTCAACCAAATTGAGATGGTTTGGGATGAGTCGGACCGCAGAGTGAAGGAAAAGCAGCCAACAAGTGCTCAGCATATGTGGGAACTCCTTCAAGACTGTTGGAAAAGCATTCCAGGTGAAGCTGGTTGAGAGAACACCAAGAGTGTGCAAAGCTGTCATCAAGGCAAAGGGGGCTATTTGAAGAATCTCAAATATAAAATACATTTTGATTTGTTGAACACTTTTTTGGTTACTACATGATTCCATATGTGTTATTTCATAGTTTTGATGTCTTCACTATTATTCTACACTGTAGAAAATAGTAAAAATAAGAAAAATCCCTTGAATGAGTAGGTGTTCTAAAACTTTTGACCGGTAGTGTATGTCACATTCTTATTGCGCTGTGGTTAGATACAAACGCTGATGTGTTGCACCATAGTGTATAGCTTGCGCAAATGTTTCCAAGTCCACTGTAAACATCCCTCAATGGCACTGAGACTCTGTAATGGACACACAAGAGAGAGATTAAGGTCACATAATGCTCACTGCCACACCCTGATCACAGACACTTCTCATGGGATTATGTGTAAAATTCCACCACAAATCGGACTAATCCAGCCAGACTGTTATGCCAAGGGAAAACATCCATACTGGCCCAGTGTCCGACCCAGCCAGCTAAAAGGCCTCTAAAAGCACAAAAATGTGCCTCTTTATGACCTCCCAACCTGCCAAATAATTATAATCTCCCCATGGCACTAAAAATAACTCCTTGATAATATGTTTTATTCAGAGCTTAAAGCAGATACAAATAGATGTATTCTCTCTCGGCTTGTCAAAACGACAGTCATTATCAGTGCACAACTGTTCACTAGAATTTCCCTCAGATAGGCCTACAACATGTGACTGACTGTGCATGCCGTGTAGTCAGTAGTTCATACACAAGGTATATTCACTGGTGTGCTAATGCCAGTTCATCTGTGTACAACCACTTGGAGCATGAGAGAGACTCTGTGTTCTGTACATTTAGTCAAAGGCACAGGTGTACATGTTGTTGACCAACCCCTCTTACATCACAGTTACAGGCAGCTGCTGTGAGGTGAGTTGGTCCAGGATTCTGGCCATCCTGATATACTCTCTCTCTCTCTCTCTCTCTCTCTCTCTCTCTCTCTCTCTCTCTCTCTCTCTCTCTCTCTCTCTCTCTCTCTCTCTCTCTCTCTCTCTCTCTCTCTCTCTCTCTCTCTCTCTCTCTCTCTCGATCGATGAGTACTCTGGTCATCCTGTTCTAATAGCAGCTCCAGGGGCAGTCAGGGTTTAAAGGGAGTTGTCAAGGAGATGATAGGCTATCTATCCCTCAGCATCAGGAATTGGCCTTGTCTCTCTCCTGTCTGAGTGGATGGAAGCTGTTTGAGCATTACACCAGATTTACCTCTGATCTGGCATGTTGTTTGTTCCGCCCAATTAGGTTTTATGAGTGGCGCGCTCTGCGATCCCGCTAGGCCCTGGTAATGCTCCCATCAACAGAAAGAGCAGTACTCTTACAACAGCAGCATCAGTCACTGTCACTTATGGAGTTCCCTGTTTAGTGAAGGAGTTCCCTCTTCTATAGCAGGGTTGGTCAACTAGGTTTGGCCTCTGGGCGGGCCAGAACATAATTAGCATAATAGCACAATTAATAGGCCTACACTTCAAATTCAACAATATTTTTAACACATCTGATTAGTGCATAATAAATTCAATGACAATAAATAATAATTTCGATCTGATTACACTCATAAAATCACCAAAGTCTCTATTCAATTATTATTTTTGTCTATTTCTCTGTGCGTTGATTGGTGGGGAAAAAAGGTCTACCTACGTAGCCTACTGTGGGCTACACTACTTTTTTCTATGTCAACATTCATTCAGAACAATCAGTTTGCTAGAAAATGTCGCTCTCAAAAATTATCAAAAGAAAGGTGGATAATGAAAATCGAAGTTTCAGGGAAGAATGGACAGAGAGACATGCATTAATCTTACCGTCTTTCTCCAATGCCATGTCAGTGTGTCTTATTTGCAATGAAAATGTTTTTTTTTCTCAAATAATTCAATCGCAGACGTCATTATGAATCTAAGCATGGTACTTTCAAAGTGGCCTTCCCGCCCCAGACAGAGGCCCGACGCATAATAATTTAAACATTAACTGCAAGCTACAAACGGCAGCAGAATCATCCTTCGTGGCCTGACTCAACAACAGAAGGTAACAAGTGCCTCCCTAAAAGCGTCCTGGGTTCTGACCAAACAAAACATGCCCTTCACAGATGTGGAGGTATTTAAAGTGCATGGTGACAGTTTTGGAGGAATTGGCTACCGGCAAGTCTATGGACAGCATAATTGCGTCTGTCAAACATGTGCCCCTGTCTGCGTCAACAGCTGGCGGCCGCATCCATGCACTGGGGTATGATGTGCATAGGATTGTTCTGGAAGGGCTCAATCAGGCTGAGCATTTTCCCCTGGCTATTGATGAGAGTACTGACAACACTGATGTAGCACAGTTGTGTGTATATGTCCGTTATTTTGAAGGAAATCGCCCCCCAAATGAATGGCTTGCATTGTCTCATCCATCAGAGTGTGCTGTGTGCCAGACTAAACAGTGAGCTAAAAGATGTGATGGATAAAGTAATGAGCATAATCAGTCAGGGGGACATCAAGCACCCAACACCGTCTTCTTCGTAAGCTTGTGACAGAATCAGAGGAGGCAACCCACAATGAACTCCTGCTTCACAACAACGTGTGTTGGCTGACTAAAGGAAAAGCGCTGGAGTGGTTCTGTGAGCTGCATGACCAGGTTGTGGATTTTCTCCGAAAAAGCTAAATGACGGCAGCAATTGACCACCTTTGTATTCTGGGAAATTGTCACAGAGGTGATGGAAGGTTTCATCAAGCAGCTGAGGGACATCTTCTACACCAGATTTGAAGACTACAGCATGCCCAAGGATATCATAGCATTTGTACGTGATCCTCTCACAATCCACCCAGGTGTGGATTTCTCCTCCCTTGCTAAGAAAACAATACCCTCGCTGGATGAGGCTGCAATTCAAACTGAGCTGAATGAATTCCAGACATCGAGCCAAATCAGCGATGCATTCAGGAGTGCCGAGTCCCTGTGTGCGCTTTGGGTGGCATGCTCAGAGGAATACAGCCAATGCTTGACTTGGACTGAAATAGGTGCTGGTGCTCATGTTGGGTACTGTTTATATTTAGGTGCAGGAGCTCCACAATACTTTTGAGCTAATATTCTGTAAGAGGAACAGGAGCTCAAGTAGTAGAAATGTGAGGCGCCTGTACTCAGCTCCTGTGAGCTCATGCCCAAGTCAAGCACTGAATACAACACAATAAAGAAACTTGCATTTTATGTGCTAACAATGTTTGGATCGACTTACACCTGCAAGTTCCCCTTTTCCTCTATGAACGCAATCAAGACTCACGACAGGAACCGGTACAGACATTCAGACACAGACATTTACAGACATCGGCATTTTTCTTTCAATTATTGTTTTATGTAGGATGCAACATTTTTGGTCAGTTGTCACTGTAAGTAGGCCTAATTAAAAAATCCCACTTCTATTAGGACACATATATTTTCTCAGCCAGTTAAGTTATTTTATAAAGGCTTGGAAGAAATAGACTCCAATTAAGCCCTCTTGTTGTTTGTAAAGTCAAATTAAAATGGAGATTATTGTTGAAATGAATTACTCCACTGGTGTAGTTTTTCTCCATCTGTTACTGTGTGCCACTTGCGTAAACAGTTAGTTATATTTTCAGCACCAGGTGCTGTTCACCTCCTATTGATTGTGCTGCAGTTGCAACTTTACTTTTCAGCACCACAAAATGGTCCACTGCCTGCTTTATTAGTTGACTGTCTCCTGCAGTTATTATGCATTATTTAGGTGGGGCAACTTCCTTCTTAGGACATTGCATTTGGGACTTTTTGCAACAAAACATTTTTTTAAATAAAATAAAATAAATAAAAAATATTCATAATTAATTTGGGGGCTTTGTGGGGGGGGGGGGGGGGGCAAATCGTATTGCCAGATTTGGCCCACGGGCCGACAGTTGGGGAACCCTGTTCTATAGAGACCACCATAAGACCTATACCTTCCGAGACCAATTTAATGGGTGATGGAAAGTCTAGTTTTGCCATGTTTTTGGCAGTGCATCTAATGGAGGTAATAATAAATAGTGTTATAATGTGTCTGACACATTATAGGATCAACGAAGCATCGTTTCCTCCTATCTTTCACAGTCTATATATACAATATACCACCCCTCTGCTGTCTGAAAGGAGAAAGTGAGACTTCATGGTGTGAGGAAAGAGATATGGCATAGGGAATGGTAGGGCGTGAGGAGGATGGGGATGGGAAGTGGGGCTAGTGAGGCCTTTAAGCATGGTTGTGATGACCCACGTACCCGAAGAGGAGGTGCAGAATTTCACACCCACTTTAGATGGCCCGATTACTGAGCTAGGGCTGTGACCCTCTCACCTCTCCCACTCCAAACCTGTCAAGTTCATCCGTGCTGCTGTCGTTCAGTGAGCAGCCACCTCATGCATCATGCTATCAGCACGAGACAAGCATGTCCTACTCCATCAAATCCAGAGGACAAATATAGCTCACTGAAACACCTTTACACAGACACACTATGTCACACTTTTCAATAATAAATGTCCTCTTTTCTTTACACACATACAGTGGCTTACGAAATAATTCACCCACCTTGGCATTTTTCCTATTTTGTTGCCTTACAACCTGGAATTAAAATTGATTTTTTGGGGGTTTGTATCATTTGATTTACACAACATGCCTACCCCTTTGAAGATGTAAAATATGTATTATTGTGAAACAAACAAGAAATAAGACAAAAAATAACAGAAAACTTGAGCGTGCATAACTATTCACCCCCCCCCCCCCCCCCCCCCCCCCCAAAGTCAATACTTTGTAGAGCCACCTTTTGCAGCAATTACAGCTGCAAGTCTCTTGGGGTATGTCTCTATAAGCTTGGCACATCTAGCCACTGGGATTTTTGCCCATTCTTCAAGGCAAAACTTCTCTAGCTCCTTCAAGTTGGATGGGTTCCGCTGGTGTACAGCAATCTTTAAGTCATACCACAGATTCTCAATTGGATTGAGGTCTGGGCTTTGACTAGGCCATTCCAAGACATTTAAATGTTTCCCCTTAAACCACTTGAGTGTTGCTTTAGCAGTATGCTTAGGGTCATTGTCCTGCTGGAAGGTGAACCTCCGTCCCAGTCTCAATTCTCTGGAAGACTGAAACAGGTTTCCCTCAAGAATTTCCCTGTATTTAGCGCCATCCATCATTCCTTCAATTCTGACCAGTTTCCCAGTCCCTGCTGATGAAAAACATCCCCACAGCATGATGCTGCCACCACCATGCTTCACTGTGGGGATGGTGTTCTCGGGGTGAGAGGTGTTGGGTTTGCGCCTGACATAGCGTTTTCCTTGATGGCCAAAAAGCTCAATTTTAGTCTCATCTGACCAGAGTACCTTCTTCCATATGTTTGGGGAGTCTCCCACATGGCTTTTGGCGAACACCAAACGTGTTTGCTTATTTTTTTCTTTAAGCAATGTCTTTTTTCTGGCCACTCTTCCGTAAAGCCCAGCTCTGTGGAGTGTACGGCTTAAAGTGGTCCTATGGACAGATCCTGCAATCTCCGCTGTGGAGCTTTGCAGCTCCTTCAGGGTTATCTTTGGTCTCTTTGTTGCCTCTCTGATTAATGCCCTCCTTGCCTGGTCCGTGACTTTTGGTGGGCGGCCCTCTCTTGGAAGATTTGTTGTGGTGCCATATTCTTTCAATTTTTTAATAATGGATTTAATGGTGCTCCGTGGGATGTTCAAAGTTTCGGATATTTTTTTAGATCCCAACCCTGACCTGTACTTCTCCACAACGTTGTCCCTGACCTGTTTGGAGAGCTCCTTGGTCTTCATGGTGCTGCTTGCTTGGTGGTGCCCCTTGCTTAGTTGTGTTGCAGACTCTGGGGCCTTTCAGAACAGGTGTATATATACTGAGATCATGTGGCACTTAGATTGCACACAGGTGGACTTTATTTAACTAATTATGTGACTCTGAAGGTAATTGGTTGCACCAGATCTTATTTAGGGGCTTCATAGCAAAGGGGGTGAATACATATGCATGCACCACTTTTCCGTTATTTATTTTGTAGAATTTTTTTAAACAAGTAATGTTGTCATTATGTAGATGGGTAAAAAAATAAATATTTAATCCATTTTCAATTCAGGCTGTAACACAACAAACTGTTTAATAAGTCAAGGGGTATCAATACTTTCTGAAGGCACTGTATATGCTTTATTGACTCTCATCGTGGGCATATGGGGTCAACCACTGGGTTTGCATGTTACATAGAGAGCCTTTCCAGAAAATGGCATTAGTGGAGCTCTATCTTTTTAGTGACGCATGTTGATCATGACAAGCCCATGATCAGATGGATTTCAGATCAACGTTAGACGATGACTAGGCAGATGATCATGTGGCTGTCTGTTGTTATGAGGACATTGTTGTGGTGTGATTTATCTGCCCTGTGGTACAGTTCATTTTAAATGACCATACTTACTGATTACTCCATGGCTCACCACATGCGGTTGACTGAGATTCTTTGAAATGCAGGGCTTGTGTTGATGATATTTGACAATATTGATTTGTTATTCCTTTTACTTCTCTGACCCTTTCTGCTCTTTCTCTCTGACTCTCACTCTCATCCCTCCCTCATCTGGGCCTTGTTCAGATCTGAGATGAGACAGAGACTGCTAGACAGCAGAGACAAGACGAGAAATGGCAAAGGCTACTTTCATTTCCTCTGTCTCTCAGTTTTCAACCCACCCCCAATGAAGGGTAGAGTACTGAAAAGTGAAAATAGAATAAAAATAGATATTGGTATGATGAGTTAGACGTCATGCATTTTTCAGTGATGAATGTGCAACTTAAGGTTTGTTCATCACAAGGGTTTGTGATGAAAACATTTCTTAAATTTGCCGAAGTGACTGAATGGCTGCTTTACACCTGTGATTGAGTTGAAAAGCCAGTCAGTGTGGAGTGGGGGCCACTACTTTTTGCTGTTGCCTAGGGAGGTAATGAAACTGCCCTGGGCTGACAGGATAGGTGTGGCTCTGGTATCAAAATGGCAGTCCCATCCTCCATCCTCCACTGCAGTAATCTTTCACTTTCACCACTTCAGCCCAGTTTTTTTGGCAGCAGAAAAATGACAAATTCAAACTCAGCCGTTTAGGATATCAGACACTTTTATGCTCTCTGACATGACTGGATCACATATGATGTATTGCAGATCTGATATTTACAGCTAGAACTATATGAGAAGACATTTTGGACTCAATGTAACTCTCTTGACAGGCTATATGATATGTTCAATGACAGAGCTCACTTCGGAAACAACCAAACATCGCTTATCATTTGCATATTAGCATTTTCATAGCCAGTCCTCAGCATTCGTCAGTTGATTTAAAGATACTGAAAAGTATTTCATAACAGCATATTCATTTAGTACAGGAGGGGTCTGAGCTCTACTGACCGGGATGACCGCCAACTCATTCGAATGTCACTCAACAACCATAGGATGACATCAAGTGACCTACAAAAAGAATGGCAAACGGCAGCTGGGATGAAGTGCACGGCGAGGACGGTTCGAAACAGGCTCCTAGGGGCAGGGCTGAAGTCGTGCAAAGCTAGAGAAAAGCCCTTCATCAATGAGAAGTAAAGAAGAGCCAGGCTGAGGTTTTGAAAAGACCATAAGGATTGGACCGTAGAGGACTGGAGTAAGGTCATCTTCTCTGATGAGTCCAATTTTCAGCTTTACCCAACACCTGGTCATCTAATGGTTAGACGGAGACCTGGAGAGGCCTACAAGCCACAGTGTCTTGCACCCACTGTGAAATTTGGTGGAGGATCGGTGATGATCTGGGGGTGGTTCAGCAAGGCTGGAATCGGGCAGATTTGTCTTTGTGAAGGACGCATGAATCAAGCCACGTACAAGGTTGTCCTGGAAGAAAACTTGCTTCCTTTTGCTCTGACATTGTTCCCCAACTCTGAGGATTGGTTTTTCCAGCAGGACAATGTGCCATGCCACACAGCCAGGTCAATCAATGTGTGGATGAGGGATCACCAGATCAAGACCCTGTCATGGCCAGCCCAATCTCCAGACCTGAACCCCATTGAAAACCCCATGGTCACAAGCCATCAAACAAAGCCGAGCTGCTTGAATTTTTGCGCCAGGAGTGGCATAAAGTCACCCAACATCAATGTGAAAGACTGGTGGAGAGCATGCCAAGACGCATGAAAGCTGTGATTGAAAATCAGGGTTATTCCACCAAATATTGATTTCTGAACTCTTCCTAAGTTAAAACATTACTATTGTGTTGTTTAAAAATGAACATGAACTTATTTTCTTTGCATTATTCGAGGTCTGACAACACTACATCTTTTTTGTTATTTTGACCAGTTGTCATTTTCTGCAAATAAATGCTCTAAATGACAATATTTTTATTTGGAATTTGGGAGAAATGTTGTCAGTAGTTTATAGAATAAAACAAAAATGATATTTTTACCCAAACACATTGAGTGGGGAAAAAAAGTATTTAGTCAGCCACCAATTGTGCAAGTTCTCCCACTTAAAAAGATGAGAGAGGCCTGTAATTTTCATCATTTGTACACGTCAACTATGACAGACAAATTGAGATTTTTGCAATAGGTAAGCAGCTTGGTTTGAAGAAATCAACTGTGGGAGCAATTATTAGGAAATGGAAGACATACAAGACCACTGATAATCTCCCTCGATCTGGGGCTCCACGCAAGATCTCACCCCGTGGGGTCAAAATGATCACAAGAACGGTGAGCAAAAATCCCAGAACCACACGGGGGGACCTAGTGAATGACCTGCAGAGAGCTGGGACCAAAGTAAAAAATCCTACCATCAGTAACACACTACGCCGCCAGGGACTCAAATCCTGCAGTGCCAGACGTGTCCCCCTGCTTAAGCCAGTACATGTCCAGGCCCGTCTGAAGTTTGCTAGAGTGCATTTGGATGATCCAGAAGAGGATTGGGATAATGTCATATGGTCAGATGAAACCAAAATAGAACTTTTTGGTAAAAACTCAAGTCGTCGTGTTTGGAGGACAAAGAATGCTGAGTTGCATCCAAAGAACACCATACCTACTGTGAAGCATGGGGGTGGAAACATCATGCTTTGGGGCTGTTTTTCTGCAAAGGGACCAGGACGACTGATCCCTGTAAAGGAAAGAATGAATGGGGCCATGTATCGTGAGATTTTGAGTGAAAACCTCCTTCCATCAGCAAGGGCATTGAAGATTAAATGTGGCTGGGTCTTTCAACATGACAATGATCCCAAACACACCGCCCGGGCAACGAAGGAGTGGCTTCGTAAGAAGCATTTCAAGGTCCTGGAGTGACCTAGCCAGTCTCCAGATCTCAACCCCATAGAACATCTTTGGAGGGAGTTCAAAGTCTGTGTTGCCCAGCGACAGCCCCAAAACATCACTGCTCTAGAGGAGATCTGCATGGAGGAATGGGCCAAAATACCAGCAACAGTGTGTGAAAACCTTGTGAAGACTTACAACAAAGGGTATATAACAAAGTATTGAGAAACTTTTGTTATTGACCAAATACTTATTTTCCAACATTATTTGCAAATAAATTCATAAAAAATCATTTTGTCTGTCATAGTTGACGTGTACCTATGATGAAAATTACAGGCCTCTCTCATCTTTTTAAATGGGAGAACTTGCACAATTGGTGGCTGACTAAATACTTTTTTCCCCACTGTACCTATAAATAGTAAAACCAGAGAAACTGAAAATTTTGCAGTGGTCTCTTAATTTCCTCCGCAGCTGTATATTATACCCACATTTCAGTCGCAATTTGCTTTTACTACATGTAGGCCAAATGATTTGTATGATATTGATAAAAATGAAGCCTGACTTGTTGTAATGTTGTGAGGTAGGCCTACTCAAATGGCAGCACCTGATATGCTCATCAAGGCTTCCTGATATGCTCACCCTCCTGTGTTTGGTTGATATGAACTGGTTCAAAAGAGCAGATTCAGCCAACATCATACTCGTAAAGCCATGGGGAAGGTCACTGTATTTTGTTGATGATATAAATAGCAATGCTGAATATTAGTACCTCTATTCAAGTAGAGACTAGGGAGTGTGTGTTGTAAAAACTCTTCAGTGTTAGGAAGGTGTTGGTATACTTAGTGTATATTTACCTCAATAAATGTTCACAATTAATTACTGCTTAAAAAACATAGGTTTATGTCCTTGAAAAAGTTGCCTGAAATATATTCTACGTATCTCCCCAACTAGACTCTGTGTTTCGATTTCATTGTGCATTAGTCTGACTCAAACCTAATTTGTTGTCAAAATTGCACATTGCTTAAAAGCTGATAAATACAGCCTCTCTGAGGTGTGTGTGTGTTATGTGTGTGTGTGTGAATTGATTTAAAGTGAAACCCAAAACAAAATGCAGATCTCCATCTTCGATTTGCACAAGAAATTAATCCCATGTATTACCCAGTGTAACTCTGAATCAGTATCTCTACAAGGTCGGCCAGACTCAATCAGAATGCAAGACAACAACAACGAGGCCCCCACTTTGTATCATTCCAATCATTCTATGAGAGACACACAGAGCTCTCTTTCCACTGGGCACAGACGCCAATTCAACGTCTATTCCACGTTGGTTCCACATCATTTCATTGAAATGATGTGGAAACAACGTTGATTCAACCAGTGTGTGCCCAGTGGGTTGTATGTACCCCACCATTCAAGAAGCCTCCTTTTGTGTGGTTACATTAAGACATGTCCACCAAGGATGTCCATTTACCATACTTTGCTACATGTGATATTAATGAGGTTTGATGGTGGTTGTAGAAAGATAATGTGTGCTATGGATTCTGCCTTTGTGTGAGAATTGTGACATCCAGTCACAGTATTTTCACAATTGTATGAGGCTTATAGGTTGGGTGGATGACTGTTTATGGCCCCAGCAGATATGCACCTTGGCTTTTTTCATTACCCATCAACAGACCAGCCTGCCCAGAGAGTAACCTGAGCAGGGCTGTCCAGTGCTGTCCACAGAGTTACCTGCCCTTCTGCCCCATTAGAGACCATCCTAATATCGATTAATCAATCAATCAAACAATCAATCAATCCTAATACAGTTTAGAATCATGCCTCCTAATACAGTTTACTTTTATCACCCTTAGACATGTGTCTCTCTTTTGATTGAATGACATCTCAATAAATCAAATACTGTTGATTTAGCTATGTTACGTCAATATTCCCTCAAAACGTTGGTCGTGGGGTAACAGCGACATGTCGGCGGCCATTTTAGGATACATCTTAGAACGAGGCCCTGATGCACGTCAGTAGCGAAACACTGCTGGGTTAGCTGCTA
Organism: Coregonus lavaretus; assembly: GCF_964263955.1. Classification (NCBI taxonomy): domain Eukaryota; kingdom Metazoa; phylum Chordata; class Actinopteri; order Salmoniformes; family Salmonidae; genus Coregonus; species Coregonus lavaretus. The sequence goes on from NC_140003.1 coordinate 20,754,895, forward strand.
TGGAAACACAGTGACTGACCAAGTTAATGTATTCCAACGCTGCTTCTTGCCACTAAAAGCCAGAGCAGCAGCGGGCCCCAAAGCTCCCCTCAGTCTAAAAATATAAGGATGATGTAGACCAGCAGGTTTAGACCAGCCCAGCCTTCCTCCTCTTCTGAGCCAACCCAAACACAGCCCTTCTCAGGAGAGGCTCTGCACTGTCTGCTCCCGGGGCTGGCACGACACTGGCATGCTGATAAAGTTCTATTGACCGAAACATTGTTTCTGCTGAGAGATCCACTACATTGTCTGGGGACTATTCAGGATGACCAATAGTTATCTTCTTTTTAAAAACGAAAATGTCTGCCAATATCTGCCAATCCTTGATCTTGGAGTGAACTATCACTTTAGAACCTAAGTTTGATCAGTACACAGTCACTTTGGGCATCTACTCTTCCCACCATGGACCAGTCAGTCTGACTGTGTCCTGTCAAAAATATAATTTTCTTCAGCAAATCAAAGACAACCCTCTTCCCCCACCCCTCCTATCCCCAACGGGTTGGACTGACTGCTCTTATCTCCCTAATCGTCCTAAGGAAAGACAATGTAAACAGCTTTCTGCTTTTCAGTGGTCCAGGGTGATGGATCGCGAAGCACCATTGGCGCGCTCAACTTTCTAGGGACTTGGACAGAGAATTCACTGTGTCAATAAACACTGTGCGGAATGTAGTGAGCTGGACGAGGCTATAGAAATCTTGTTGATAGCCTGGCTTGCAGGATGCATCTCTATCAATTCAGTACTGAACAAGTACTGCTGCTTGGTGCTGATTTAGATAGTCTTTTTATTTCACTAATTTGCCATCTGGAGCACTGCAAATAGAGGAGATGAATTAGTATAAGCAGCATCAATTGATTTGTAATAACAGACAAATAAATTAGAGGGAAGGGTGTGTGTGCATTAAGCACATACATGCGTGTGTGTGTCAGGTGATGTGGTATTGACTGTACAACAACTGTGAAATTACATTAATCTCTAAACAAAATAATTCCCTGAACTTCATTAACACTAAGCCTCTGACGTAACATGCATGTAACACACATACAGTGCATTCGAAAAGTTTTCAGACCCCTTGACACATTTTGTTACATTACAGCCTTATTCTAAAATAGATTAAATATTTTTTTCCACTCATCAATTTACACACAATACCCCATAATGACAAAGCGAAAAAACAGAAATACCTTATTTACATAAGTATTCAGACCCTTTGCGATGAGACTCGAAATTGAGCTCAGGTGCATCCTGTTTCCACTGATCATCCTTGAGATGTTTCTACAACTTGATTGGAATCCACCTGTGGTAAATTCAATTGTTTGGACATGATTTGGCACACACCTGTCTATATAAGGTCCCACAGTTGACAGTGCATGTCAGAGCAAAAACTAAGCCATGAGGTCGAAGGAATTGTCCGTAGAGATCCGAGATAGTATTGTGTCGAGGCACAGATCTGGGGAAGGGTACCAAAACATTTCTGCAGCATTGAAGGTCCCCAAAAACACAGTGGCCTCCATCATTCTTAAATGGAAGAAGTTTGGAACCACGAAGACTCTTCCTAGAGCTGGCCGCCTGGCCAAACTGAGCAATCGGGCAAGGGCGCTCAAGACCTCAGACTGGGTCAAAGGTTCACCTTCCAACAGGACTATGACCCTAAACACAGAGCCAAGACAACGCAGGAGTGGCTTCGGGACAAGTCTCTGAATGTCCTTGAGTGGCCCAGCCAGAGCCCGGACTTGAATCCGATCTAACATCTCTGGAGAGACCTGAACATTTCTAAAAGCCTGTTTTCGCTTTGTCATTATGGGGTACTGTGTGTAGATTGCTGAGAAAAAAAAAGTATTTAATCCATTTTAGAATAAGGCTGTAACGTAACAAAATGTGGAAAAAGTCAAAGGGTCTGAATACTTTCTGAAGGCACTGTATGTATCTGACACATCCTTTGATCCCTGCTCACACAAAGACCCAGTCAAATCAACCAGGGTCAGATAAAAAGACAGGTGTGCACAGCCCTGGTCATCAGACCACTGGAGTCACTCATACAGCTGTACTCAGCTGATATGTTCCTGGTCAACATGTAGGCTACACTGGGAATGAACAAGAGTCACAATGAACCTTCCAGGAATGCAGTGAACTACTATAATCCTCTGTACGACCATGTGAAAAGCTCACATGGTTTCTGCATGTTACGCACTACTACTCCATGGGTCATGCTGGCCACTACAGGGTTCCGTAACACCTCTATTGTTTATCAGTACAATCATTGCTCAGTTCAACTCACTCTTGTTAAGCCAAATGAGCTGGAACACACAGGCAGTCAATGTGTCTGTGGGTGCAGTAGATAGAGAGAGAAGGCACAGACTGGGCTCTCTGGGCAGGAGAGAGCGAGACAAAGAGAGGGAGAGAAAGAGAAACAGAGAGAAAGTGAGAGAAGGGAGCGAGAGAGAGAGAGAGAGAGATTGCACAGCACACACTGGGCTCTCTCTGTGAGATGTTCCACAACCTACATGTGTTGTTATAAAAATAACAAACTCACCAGAGTCTCTGTGTCTGTGTGAAGGGGAGCATTACTGCAGAGAGCTGGCAGACAGTAACTGTCTAAACGTCTTCAAGGGCCGCTGCACTCCGTGTATCTGCCAGCGGCGGTCAGCCAGCCGGTAACCAGACGCTGCTATTGACCCTTCAGTGGGTGAGTGACAGAGAGGAGTCAAACCCAGCAGAAGGTGAAAGACACATTTGTGCCTACTGACAGTCTGAAAAACCCTGTGGAGAGAAAGGCGCGGAATGATACTGGCTACAAACATATCCTTTTCCATCAGACTCATTACCTGATTAAATAAACAACCAATTGTCAGTTAGCTAGTAGCCCTAATGAATCTGAAGCTGAGCTGAGAGGGAAAGATGTGTGGGTTTGTGTTTGCATTTGTGTGTGTGTGTGTGTGTGTGTGCGTATGACTGTGTGTGTGCGTTTGTGTGTGTGTGTGTGACTGTGTGTGTGTGTGTTTGTTTGTGTGGCTGTAAAGGGAGGGTTAGGATGGAGCAGGTGCAGTGTGGAGGACCACTGCTGGCCCTGGTGTGTAATCAGAGCCTAGATGAATCATGTTGTTCATGAAAAAGGAGTTCAGGTGAATCTATAGCCGGTCAGTTAGTTAGCCTGGTCTCAAGAGGCACTGTGGAACCATGGAACCTACATGGAGCTGGGAGTAGACGACACTAGGCTGCTGTAGTGACCTCAATAGATCAACCCAGATTAGATATGCCAAGGTAGCACTGGATACAAAGCGTACCTTTTCACATCAGCCACAACAAGGCATGCACCAGGCAGCTGTCAGACTCAGCTCTGCACTCAATGGCCTTAACATAGGAACCAAACAGATATAGCCTGTTCTCACACTGTCTAGTCTTCAGAGGTGTACATGACTCATGCTTTTCTCTATCTATCTCCAGAATGTTTAATTACCCTACAGTTATCCAGAATAATGAATCATAAGCTGTTTGATATCAGGCTGCGGCAGTGTCAGTTCTTGCTATTGGCGAATAAGAGTCCTTAAGGATTTGAAAGATAATAATACATTGGTTTAGTAAACACTGTTGTAATGTTGTTTGGCCTTTAATATGTTGGTGGGTAAGTTGAGTTAGCCCAAAGGGAATGTGTTTCTTTGTGTGGGTGTGTTTCTTTGTGTGTGTGTGTGTGTGTGTGTGTGTGTGTGTGTTTGTGTGTGTGTGTGTGTGTGTGTGTGTGAGTAATTCCACATGGGGGATTAATATAGTAACAGCAGAGCAACGTCACAGACTTTCTGTGGCCCTGTAAGCCTCTAAAAAAACACTTTAACAACTGGGTCTTCCACAAAATTAGTGCATTTTGCCCCCTTTGATATTTTAAAGTAACTGTGCAGTGTTTCAAGATTTGTATGAAATATGAGCTATAATTAATTACGGAATTAGTGAAATAGTTTTCCTTATGTTAAAAAGCAGCTTTTCTGTTGGAATGGCATGGGTTACCCCAACAACAGAATGGTGTGGGCGTATACCGGTCATTAAACATATTCACGTGAGTAGACTGATTGGCCAGCTCATCCTCTATGAGGAAATGGCAAACATTTTCTATTTGAGATCAAAGTTTGAGGTGGGGTGTTTGAAGTGTTTTTTTTCATCCAATTTATGCTTTGGGCACAAATACACTAGATGACCAAAGGTATATGGACACCTGCTCGTCGATCATCTCATTCCAAAATCATGTGCATTAATATGGAGTTGGTCCCCCCTTTGCTGCTATAACAGCCTCCACTCTTCTGGGAAGGCTTTCCATAAAATGTTGGAACATTGCTGCGATTCAGCCACAAGAGCATTAGTGAGGTTGGGCAATGATGTTGGGCAAGTAGGCCTGGCTCGCAGTCGGCGTTCCAATTCATCTCAAAGGTGTTCGATGGGGTTGAGGTCAGGGCTTCTTCCACTACCGATCTCGACAGAACATTTCTGTATGGACCTCGCTTTGTGCACGGGGGCATTGTCATGCTGAAAAGGAAAGGGCCTTCCCCAAACTGTTGCCAAAGAGTTGGAAGCACAGAATCGTCTAGAATGTCATTGAACGCTGTAGCGTTAATATTTCCCTTCACTGGAATTAAGGGGCCTAGACCAAACCATGAAAAACAGCCCCATACCATTATTCCTCCACCACCAAACTTTACAGTTGGCTGTATGAATTGGGGCAGGTAGCGTTCTCCTGGCATCCGCCAAACCCAGATTTGTCCGTCGGACTGCCAGATGGAGAAGCGTGATTCATCACTCCAGAGAACGCGTTTCCACTGCTCCAGAGTCCAATGGCGGCAAACTTTATACCACTCCAGTCGACGCTTGGCATTGCGGATGGTGATCTTAGGCTTGTGTGCGGCTGCTCGGACACAGAAACCCATTTTCTGAAGCTCCCGACTAACAGTTATTGACGTTGCTTCATTTGAATATGGTGAAACTATTCCTTTAAATATATACACTACCAGTCAAAAGTTTGGACACACCTACTCATTCCAGGGTTTTTCTTTATTTGTAAAAATTTTTACATTGTAGACTAATAGTGAATACATCAAAACTATGAAATAACACATATGGAATCATGTAGTAACCAAAAAAGTGTTAAACAAATCAAAATATATTTTATATTTGAGATTCTTCAAATAGCCACTCTTTGCCTTGATGACAGCTTTGCACACTCTTGGCATTATCTCAACCAGCTTCGTGAGTTAGTCACCTGGAATCCATTTCAATTAACAGGTGTTCCTTCTTAAAAGTTAATTTGTGGAATTTCTTTCCTTCTTAATGCGTTTGAGCCAATCAGTTGTGTTGTGACAAGGTACGGGGGGTATACAGAAGATAGCCCTATTTGGTAAAAGACCAAGTCCATATTATAGAACAGCTCAAATAACAACAGTCCGTCATTACTTTAAGACATGAAGGTCAGTCAATCCGGAACATTTCAAGAACTTTGAAAGTTTCTTCAAGTTCACTCGCAAAAATGAAACTGGCTCTTATGAGGACCGCCACAGGAAAGGAAGACCCAGTGTTACCTCTGCTGCAGAGGATAAGTTCATTAGAGTTACCAGCCTCAGAAATTGCAGCCCAAATAAATGCTTCACAGAGTTCAAGTAACAGACACATCTAATTTTACATTTACATTTTAGTCATTTAGCAGACGCTCTTATCCAGAGCGACTTACAGGAGCAATTAGGGTTAAGTGCCTTGCTCAAGGGCACATCGACAGATTTTTCACCTAGTCGGCTCGGGGATTAGAACCAGCAACCTTTCAGTTACTGGCACAACGCTCTTAACCACTAAGCTACCTGCCGAACATCAACTGTTCAGAGGAGACTGTGTGAATCAGGCCTTCATGGTCGAATTGCTGCAAAGAAACCACTACTAAAGTACACTAATAAGTAGAAGAGATTTGCTTGGGCCAAGAAACACGAGCAATGGAGATTAGACCTGTGGAAATGTGTCCTTTGGTCTGGAGTCCAAATTTGAGATTTTTGGTTCCAACCGCCGTGGCTTTGTGAGACGCGGTGTGGGTGAACGGATTATCTCCGCATGTGTATTACCCACTGTATAGCATGGAGGATGAGGTGTTATGGTGTGGGGGTGCTTTGCTGGTGACACTGTCTGTGATTTATTTAGAATTCAAGGCACACTTAACCAGCATGGCTACCACAGCATTCTGCAGCGATACGCCATCCAATCTGGTTTGGGCTTAGTGGGACTATCGTTTGCTTTTCAACAGGACAATGACCCAACACACCTCCAGGCTGTGTAAGGACTATTTGACCAAGAAGGAGAGTGATGGAGTGCTGCATCAGATGACCTGGCCTCCACAATTCTCCAACCTCAACCCAATTGAGATGGTTTGGGATGAGTCGGATCGCAGAGTGAAGGAAAAGCAGCCAACAAGTGCTCAGCATATGTGGGAACTCCATCAAGACTGTTGGAAAAGCATTCCAGGTGAAGCTGGTTGAGAGAATGCTAAGAGTGTGCAAAGCTGTCATCAAAGCAAAGGGTGGCTATTTGAAGAATCTCAAATATAAAATATATTTTGATTTGTATAACACTTTTTTGGTTACTACATGATTCCATATGTGTTATTTCATAGTTTTGATGTCTTCACTATTATTCTACAATGTAGAAAATTGTAAAAATTAAGAAAACCCTTGAATGAGTAGGTGTGTCCAAACTTTTGACTGGTACTGTATATATATATATATATATATATATATATATATATATATATATATATATATATATAATGTCCCAAAATAGTAGAACCAGCTCACCTGCTATGATTTCACTATTAGATGTGCAATGTTTCCAAAACATATATATATATAGTGAAATAGTGAAATCATAGCAGGTGAGCTGGTTCTACTATTTTGGGACATTTTCTGGTGTTTTGTGGTGGAAAATGCATGGGTCGAGCATAACACGCCAACCCTGTTTAAACCAGTCTGAGAAAACACACATAAATTATTTATCTCCATCATATTTGTCCTGAATTCTCCCAATTAAGCTGTTCCTCTGTTGGCGTCTCGCTGCGCCCTCCCACGGCTCAATGTAAATCAGATCAGTCAGATTCTGTAGAGTGGCCTCAGTTCTTCACCAGCAAGTCTTCAGTAGTGCAAATATGCTTTTCAAAGGGAAATAACCATAATTTGCCAACAAAGCAGTTATTTTCAGTTAGCCAAAACTAAAGCTAATACTGTAAAATGTATGCAGACTACAGTAGGCAGATGCATTCTCACAGGATTTAATTAGTACTACAATCAACGGTGAGTGGGTTTGTATTTATTGTAATTTTGGTGCAGTAAGCCTTTGCAGACAATTAGTGAACAAAACAGCCTGGTGGACCTTGAAAAGTGATGCTGTTGTTTGGTGCTGCTATGCTGTGTTTTCACACTCAGCTGGTGTTTCGTGAGAGAATGTGCTGAGATGTCCTTCAGCAACACACAGCATGATGGCTCTCAGAGCTGTGAAGAGAATGAGGATACTGACACACTGGAGACCGTTTTCCCTCTAAATATAAAAATGTTAACACTTTCCATGTCTGTTTTGTGGTTGTGGGTCAATTTTGATACCACCAAGGACTATCTCCTGTAATGTCTATTTGTGCCATGCTTTAGTCCAGGTGCCTGCACCCCACTTTTCTTGACACAAACACTCATCATAACAACAGAAGCCTCAGTGGCAGGCAGGCAGCCGAATCCCAGGTGGCACTTCCCTTACTGAAGGAATCAATCGTTTGCATTGAAATCGATGTGGGAGGGCCTGAGAGGTGCTGCAGACGAAGGGGAGGCTGGGGGAGCCAGTGTGGACTGGAGCGAGAGGGAGGGAGAGGGAGGAAGAGAGGATAAATGGGGAGAGAGAAGCAGGGGGAGTGAGAGAAGGGCAGAGGGAGGCAGGGCAGAAGGAGGGAGAGGGAGGGGGAGGCAGGGGGAGAGAGGGAGGTGCGTTCCTCTCCTGGTTCTGCAGGACTGGAGCGGTCCTCTCAGCCAGAGCGAAGCGGCCCAGTGCTGTAGGTCCTGAATGATTAAACACAACATATTGCAGTTGAGCAGCGGGGGAAAGCCATGTTGGATGTGCCTACTTTTCAACTGGGCTGCTGCTCTGAGGTTCTGTGAAGGGCAGGACAGAGGGGGATGTTTTGGGGGGAAGGGGAGGACATAGGGGGGTGATTTGGGAGAAACGGGAGAGGTCTGAATGGTCTTGCAGTGGGAGGCTCAGAGGTCTTATAAGGGCCTGTTAATTAAGAATAAAAGATCCGGGAGCCAAGGGCTTTGTTTAAACCAGCTACTGCTGCACCATGAGACAATTAGCCAACGAACTAAGATAAAGGACTAAACCATAGCTAACCTCTCTCAACAACACTGTTCTCAACCTCACTCTTATATACAGTACATGCAGACATGCACTAGTACAGACAGAAGCATGCATGCACACACACACACCGCAGGGATCTGAATATTCATTGTTTGGAGTTGACTGCCAGTGATTTCTAGAGCATCCCATTTCCACGAAAGTTTGAAAGTCTGCCTCTGCGGAAGATAATCGTCTGTTTCCCTTATTATTTCAAAGGACAGGTAACACACTGAGTTTTCCTGGAATCAGAATGGCACTCACTGTGGTGAAGCTTGTTACATTCTGAGTGGCATTACTCTAATATCCAGTCTCCTTTGAACGTTTTCTCTTAACCGCCAAGAGGACTGGCTTCAAATTCCTTGAATTTCCATAGTTAATCAATTGCAACCTGTGGACCATTTAAACTAGATTAAAATGATGTAGGATGTCATCAGTGAGATACAGTGTAATAAGCCTATGCTATAGTAATCAGCCTCAGAGCATCCTCATTAGTCTGACTGATGGAACAACCATGCTAGCTAACAGTCTCTGCATGGCAAATTGGATGAATTCATGGAGTCTTTTGCCAAGCAGATTATTTTATTTCACATATTAATTGATAGCCATTGAAAGTCACCTCACAAAACATATTACTGCTGTATTCTCAAGCTCAGCCTCTCTCTCTCTGCCCTCAGAAGGGGTTTATGTATTGGTATCTGACAACACTGCCTAGAAAAGAGATGCTATATGATTTCAGATTACCCTCCTCAATTAAGTTGGACTCTCCCAAGATCATTGACTGGCATTACAGGAGGGCTTTGTGGATCACCCTTGCCCCTCCCCACTACTCCCCTCCTTATTGTCATCACCCCTGCCCCTCCCCTCTACTCCCCTACTTATTGTCATCACCCCTGCCCCTCCCCTCTACTCCCCTCCTTATTGTCATCACCCCTGCCCCTCCCCTCTACTCCCCTCCTTATTGTCATCACCCTTGCCCCTCCCCTCTACTCCCCTCCTTATTGTCATCACCCCTGCCCCTCCCCTCTACTCCCCTCCTTATTGTCATCACCCCTGCCCCTCCCCTCTACTCCCCTACTTATTGTCATCACCCCTGCCCCTCCCCTGTACTCCCCTCCTTATTGTCATCACCCCTGCCCCTCCCCTCTACTCCCCTCCTTATTGTCATCACCCTTGCCCCTCCCCTCTACTCCCCTCCTTATTGTCATCACCCCTGCCCCTCCCCTCTACTCCCCTCCTTATTGTCATCACCCCTGCCCCTCCCCTCTACTCCCCTCCTTATTGTCATCACCCTTGCCCCTCCCCTCTACTCCCCTCCTTATTGTCATCACCCCTGCCCCTCCCCTCTACTCCCCTCCTTATTGTCATCACCCTTGCCCCTCCCCTCTACTCCCCTCCTTATTGTCATCACCCTTGCCCCTCCCCTCTACTCCCCTACTTATTGTCATCACCCCTGCCCCTCCCCTCTACTCCCCTCCTTATTGTCATCACCCCTGCCCCTCCCCTCTACTCCCCTCCTTATTGTCATCACCCTTGCCCCTCCCCTCTACTCCCCTCCTTATTGTCATCACCCCTGCCCCTCCCCTCTACTCCCCTCCTTATTGTCATCACCCCTGCCCCTCCCCTCTACTCCCCTCCTTATTGTCATCACCCTTGCCCCTCCCCTCTACTCCCCTACTTATTGTCATCACCCCTGCCCCTCCCCTCTACTCCCCTCCTTATTGTCATCACCCCTGCCCCTCCCCTCTACTCCCCTACTTATTGTCATCACCCCTGCCCCTCCCCTCTACTCCCCTCCTTATTGTCATCACCCCTGCCCCTCCCCTCTACTCCCCTCCTTATTGTCATCACCCTTGCCCCTCCCCTCTACTCCCCTCCTTATTGTCATCACCCCTGCCCCTCCCCTCTACTCCCCTACTTATTGTCATCACCCCTGCCCCTCCTCTCTACTCCCCTCCTTATTGTCATCACCCCTGCCCCTCCCCTCTACTCCCCTCCTTATTGTCATCACCCCTGCCCCGCCCCTCTACTCCCCTCCTTATTGTCATCACGCCGCCCCGGAACTCAATTTCACACCCCGGAATCTGGGTCTCGCCCCTGGGAAGAGGGAAGAGGGAACGTAATTACATTTCTCATTAGCCGCAAATGATTCCTGCGTCTCCGTCAGAGCTATTTGTCATAGCAGGGTGAATGATGGGTTTTGAATGAAGAGGAGTGGAGTTGGGGTTTAAAGGGGCGTGAATCACAGTTCATGGCGAGGCGTAATGCTGGTCCCCTGGGGGGTCTGTGACAAGGCTGACAGCAATTTATTTTGTTCTAGTAGATTTTGTATTGATCCCCTGAAGGGATTTATCCAGACCCTGGGGTTCATTCAAAGTACTAGGACTGGGTTCCAAACCAGAAGCACTCTCTAGAAAGCAGAGCACTGTCTAATAGGAGGAGCATGGTTATCTTTCCACCAAGAAAGAAAGAGGGTAGCTATACACTATGTTGCTCAGATACAATACATTCGACAGCAAGCTGCCTTCATCACAGTATCTTTCCACCATGCCACTTCCTCTCAGTTTTACAGGTCCTCTCCGTGCTTTAATGTCTTGAAGTAAGCAGTGGGAACTGATGTGAGATCAGTTGCTGTAGTGTAGTGTAGCATCTTGCGACCCTGGGCTCAGCAGTGCCACTCCTGCCAACTAAACGACCCTGCTTTGGTTTGGCGTCCACCCAGTCCTTACATAACAGGCTCATAATTAGAACATTACTGCTGTAGTTATCTTTGCAGGTGTTTAGGGTCCCAAATCAATTTCTTAGCAAAGGTAGTCATTACAGTACTAAAATGAGACTCAATATACAGTAATATATCTGAAAAAGCTGACTGATTCTTGAGTATGCTCTGTGTGTGTGTGTGTGTGTGTGTGTGTGTCTGTCGGTCAGTGTGTCTGTGTGTCTGTGTGTCTGTGTGTCTGTGTGTGTGTGTGTATGTGTGTGTGTGTGTGTGTGTGTGTGTGTGTGTGTGTGTGTGTGTGTGTGTGTGCAGTATATCACCAGATTTCTAGGTATGGCACATTACTGTATGTGTGTCTGACATGTTGAGAAATGAAGCAGAAAAATTAGATGTGTTTAGTTGCCGCTGAGAGCTCAGCTGCTATTTGTCTTACTTATGGAAATACCCAGTCTCACTTTTCTGATCAGTGTTGAAGATAGAGAGAGAGGCTGTCTGTGAGTTAGAGAGGGGACAGTTGATCCTGAGGAGATGGAGAAGAAAGGGACATTAAAGGTGAGGAGTCACAGTCCAATTAAACTTAGGCCTGTGAAAATACTGTTGGTACAATATTCTACAAAATGAGAACAAAACAAATGAGCAAATGAAATGCAGAACCTTGTATACCGTACATCATCTTCTGTTTTCCACACAAAATGATATATAGTGCATTCGGAAAGTATTCAGACCCCTTGACTTTTTCCACATTTTGTTACGTTACAGCCTTATTCAAAAAATTATTAAATTGTTTTTTCCCCTAATCAATCTACACACAATACCCCATGATGACAAAGCAAAAACAAGTTTTTAGACATAAAAAATTAAAGAAAAACTGAAATATCACATTTACATAAGTATTCAGACCCTTTACTCAGTACTTTGTTGAAGCACCTTTGTCAGCGATTACAGCCTCAAGTCTTCTTGGGTATGACGCTACAAGCCCTGTATTTGGGGTGTTTCTCCCATTCTTCTCTGCAGATCCTCTTAAGCTCTGTCAGGTTGGATGGGTAGCGTCGCTGCACAGCTATTTTCAGGTCTCTCCAGAGATGTTCGATCGGGTTCAAGTCCGGGCTCTGGCTGGGCCACTCAAGGACATTCAGAGACTTGTCCCAAAGCCATTCCTGAGTTGTTTTGGCTGTGTGCTTAGGGTCGTTGTCCTGTTGGAAGGTGAACCTTCGCCCCAATCTAAGGTCCTGAGAGCTCTGGAGCAGGTTTTCATCAAGGATCTCTCTGTACTCTGCGTTCATCTTTCCCTCGATCCTGACTAGTCTCCCATTCCCTGCCGCTGAAAAACATCCCCACAGCATGATGCTGCCACCACCATGGTTCATTGTAGGGATGGTGCCAGGTTTCCCCCAGACGTGACGCTTGGCATTCAGGCCAAAGAGTTCAATCTTGGTTTCATCAGACCAGAGAATTTTGTTTCTCATTGTCTGAGAGTCCTTTAGGTGCCTTTTTGGCAAACTTCAAGCGGGCTGTCATGTGCCTTTTACTGAGGAGTGGCTTCTGTCTGGCCACTCTACCATAAAGGCCTGATTGGTGGAGTGCTGCAGAGATGGTTGTCCTTCTGGAAGGTTCTCCCATCTTCACAGAGGAACTCTGGAGCTCTTTCCGAGTGACCATCGGGTTCTTGGCCACCTCCCTGACCAAGGCCCTTCTCCCTCGATTGCTCAGTTTGGCCGGGCAGCCAGCTCTAGGAAGAGTCTTGGTAGTTCCAAAGTTCTTCCATTTAAGAATGATGGAGGCCAATGTGTTCTTGGGGACCTTCAATGCTGCCAAAATTTTTTGGTGCCCTTCCCCAGATCTGTGCCTCGACACAATCCTGTCTCGGAGCTCTATGGAGAATTCCTTTGACCTCATGGCTTGGTTTTTGCTCTGACGTGCACTGATAATTGTGGGACCTTATATAGACAGGTGTGTGCCTTTCCAAATCATGTCCAATCAATTGAATTTACCACAGGTGGACTCCAATCAAGTTGTAGAAACATCTCAAGGATGATCAATGGAAACAGGATACACCTGAGCTCAATTTCGAGTCTCATAGCAAAGGGTCTGAATACTTATGTAAATAAGGTATTTCTGTTTTTTTATTTTTAATACATTTGCAAAACTTTCTAAAAACCTGTTTTCCTTTGTCATTATGGGGTACTGTGTGTAGATTGATGAGTAATTTTTATTTATTTAATCCATTTTAGAATAAGGCTGTAACGTAACAAAATGTGGAAAAAGTGAAGGGGTCTGAATACTTTCCGAATGCACTGTATACATTGTGTGTAGGAGTAGTTAATCAGATGTGAATATGTTGATTATCATGCCAACAACAGAAGCATCCTATATCTTCTATAAAAACATCTTAATCTGTATCTGTATACAATCTGTGTTCTCCCCAGCTAAAGGGCTGCTTGTCAGGCATGGTTGGCTCCCTGATAAATGTGTGGTGTCAGCCGAGTGCTGAGTGCTCCTCCATGCATCTCCTATCATAAATCACAAAGAGATCTTCTACACCAAAGCTTTGTAGCGCTGCCATCGCTCTCTGTTTAAACACGGAACGGGTTTATTTTCTGACACGCCGACCGCCTCTGAAAGCAAAGCTGGGTAAACTAATCACTAGCATTAATACCAACAACAGAGAATAGAGATCTCTTATGTTTTCATGAGTCTGTCAAGCGAGACTGACGTTTTCATTTATACCTCCGGTAAATACTGAGGGATGTTTCTTTGTCTCCTTGGCTGGATAAAAGGATTCAATACCTTTTCGCCCCATCAACCACCACACTAGCCCCACCCCTCCCTCTCCTCCTCTCCCCTCACCCATGGTCATTGCTCTGGAATGTAGACAGTCACATTTACAGGCTTACCCTGGTCCCTGACCCATTTCACCATCATGGAAGCCTCTCCTGTCGCTGTATCCCTATTGCCCCTCCTCATTACCCCACACAGTGTGTTCTCTGTGGAAATGAATGCATGGATTAATGATCCCACTTTGTGCTGAAACAAATATACAATTGCTGTTGTTATAGGCTAACTGCTGTGCTGGTCAGAAATTCAGTAGTCAGTGGCAAGGCTAATGATAAGAATCCCTGTAGTGACCTGCTATATTGCTCGCCTTGCTCTGGGTTCTGTATCTGCAGTGAGTGAGTGCCTTTATGTATGTGGCAGCATGGTTCAGTGCCAATGGTAGTGAGTCTGTCTGCTAGTGTGGGTGCTGTGCTTGCAGGGCAGACTAATATTATGGGCCCTATATAGGGAATAGGGTGCCATTTGGGATGCATCCCTGGTCTGGGAGAAGAGAGTGCGGAGCTTTGGCAGGCCTTGGCAGGCTGTGTTGGCTGACGTCCTGATGCCTTGATCCAGCCTCCAGACAGCCTGGGAAGAGAACAACCTAAGGGCTCCCTGTAGAGGACTGGATGCTGACAGTACAGCTAGCAGATCCACTCATCCTGCTTCACGCTGTACCGCTGCCGTAGCTAGCAGACCAGCTGTCACCAGGAGTGGGCCTGTTTGTTCCGCTATCTCACTCGACTGTTGGACTGTCAGACTGTCCTGCAGATCCCTTTTTGTTTGTTTGTGTTATTTGCATCGACCCGGTCTACAGTGTTGACTGAGGAGATAAGAGGTAGTTGGTAGTTCTAATGTGGTGCCAGTCTGCCATAGCGTCTTACCATCATGCATTATGGGTCTGTCTGTCACCATGGTACCCTACGCCACAGACCCTTTTTAATCCTTTTAAGACCTAGACCAGAGAGGTCACATCATAGCCTCCATGGCAGCCATTGAGTGGTGGATCAAAGATAGAGAGACTGAGATAAAAGCCCTGTTGAAACTCTCCTCCAGCTCAGCTCGCCCTCAGATTGCCCGTCTCCATGGTGATCTGCCTAGCGACGGGCGCCCCATGGGACTGTTACCACCCTGAAAACGAACGCATCACAGAGGAAACTTAAAAGCCCCTAGCTTCACAAGGACAGAAGGAACAGAAACGGATGGAGAGAATATGGAGAATGTGGGCCAGAATCAGATTAATAAAGCTTGTTATTATAACCATTAAGTGCCTGATGAGTCAAATGCTACTAATGTATAAAATGATTTGATGGATAATCTTCTATTACATTCTCAACTCTAACAATCCCGTATTGAGGAGAAATCAAATGGAATGTGTTAACAGATCTTTATCCTCTATGCCTTTCAAACCTTCCCTGTGTAGGATTATAGCTGTTTAAATACAAACCATTTTTGCTCAGAGATTAATACAGTATAGTGCTAATCTCTGAATAATTCTGCTCCAATTCAAGCTACTCTTTAAGGTGTGCTGATAATATGAATTATGTACAAACAGAATAGGTTATCAGTGTTTTGATCTTTGAACCTGAAAAATCATAAACTATTACATTATAAAAATGATTTGTGTGTGTGTGTGTGTGTGTGTGTGTGTGTGTTTGAGAGAGCAATATTTACCTGGATGTTGCTGTTATCATTACTTTTGCTGACAGAATCCTTTACTTTTACATTAATTTATTATATATCTCTCTCTCTCTCTCTCACTCTCTCTCTCTTTCTTCTCTCTAGCTGTTTCATTCATGAGACATAGCGCATCAGCCTTTGGATTTGCAGTGAGTTCCATTTATACTTATTAATTAGTCATAAAGTCACGGTGTTAATTTATTAAGTCTGGTTGGGATCAGACACAAGTTGTCTGCCATTGTTTCCTTGGTAACAGCCAGGGAAGCATGAGAGCACATCAGAACACTGTGTGATAACAGAAATATCCCCACAGATACTGTGGGAAGCTCTAGAATGCTATAAAAGCACTATCATACCATGTCAGCTAAATGAGGACAGGTTACTAGAGAGAGTCAGCATATTAGACATGGATGTTAATGAACCAATGACGAGCTGTTAAGGCAATAATAGTTTGTAGGCCAAACCGTTCGGACACTCCAGACAATTTTGTGAGAAGACCGATTTTCGGGATGTCTCATGGTCTGACAAACACCGCTCTAGCTCTGTTACTTTTCACTGCAGATGCTTAAGTGCGACATATGCTGATGTGGTAGATTGAGACGCATCCAATGCAAAAAACAACAGATATCTCTAGCTTAAACCTTACAGATTTTAATGGGGATGTTTATCCTTACTGTTCAATAACCAGCCTAGTCTGTTAGTAGAGTATATGGAGTTTATATAGGGGGGAATGGGAGGTGGGACTAGAGTTGAGTGTTTTCCTGAATGTATTGTACTACATACTTTGTTATTTGATGTATCCCCACTGGAGACTTAATAGCAGATTGTCTGCCTTTACAGTTTGACGCCACGTTGGACGTGCTATCTTCAATTATCGTGCTGTGGCGCTATAGCAATGCCGCAGCTGTCCACTCTGCCCATAGGGAGTACATGTGAGTAAAACTGCCACAAAATTAATATTCATCTCATTGAACATACAGGTTGCATGGTGTTCCCAATTAGAACATTCCCTGTATACCACCATAACAACAGTTCTCTCTCCCCTAGTAGCCTACTGGGTTATTATCTTCAGAAACCTGCCTTATAAATTCCCTTAGCCTTGAATCTATATCAGTGTGTCTCATACATTACAGTATTGAGCTGTTGAGACATATTAAATGTATTTTTAACCCAGGCAGCCACATCCAGGTACAGTTATCTCTCCCAGTGTACAATGATATGGTATATCTTCCACAGTAATACAGGGGTTCGTCCTAGTTTACATCTTGTTCCTGGTTGACGGCCTTGTTCTGGCTTGTCACAGCTACTTCCTCAGCACTGCAGGTGCTACAATGATAAAGGACAACACCGCCCATCTACCATCCATCTTATGCCTGCCTGCTGTAGAGGGGATGGAGGTGGAGGGAGGGATGGATGGATGGATAAAGACATTTTGCGGAAGTGTCAAACGAGAGATAAATGGAGAAGTAATGGCGGAGGACACAAACATCTTTCTCTGGTGCCAAAGTGCTGAACTGTGAAGCTGCTGCTGGAACCGTAGCCAGGATCCCAAAGAACAAACGCTTTTCACTTTTATTTAATTGGAACAGATCTCCCCTGCCTCTCTATGCCTGATTACACCTGTGTTAAAATAGCATTCACAAACAGTTATGGTTCCCTGGAGAACCAATATATATATTTAAGTGCACCATGGGGAGATGCAGCTAAACAAAACTGCAAGGCAATTTGTTAACTTAAAAATATGTTTTTGCTTCCGATTTTTGCTTCCGATTTTACTGGAGGATGACAATGGAAGAAGCCCTAAGACTTGGTTTCCGTCTGTCCACAGAGCGTGCGTGGTCCTTGGGGTGGTCTTCATCTTGTCCTCCCTGTGTATTCTGGGAAAAGCAATCCATGACCTGGCCACCAAGCTGCTTCCAGAAGTGGTGAGAGACCCCCCTCACACACACACATGTGCACGCATTCACACACACACACTAACACACACACACAGACTCATACGGCAATATATAACCGGTATTTTCAGAAGCTTTTCTCAAAGTCTTTACCATGTTTTATATTGTATGTACTGGCAGGTGTCTTTTTATAGCCCCAGTTTGTGCCTGTGACGTCAAAGAACTCTGTGCCTCTTCCTCTCTCTGTTTCACCTGCCCATGTGATGGAGTGCAAGAGCTGCTGAGGTTAAGGCGAGGAAAAGGAAGCAGAGAAAAGAGTGACTAGGTTTATGACACTAATCCCGGAATAGTCTCACCTCGCTGTTGCCAGGCAATGCAACCTTTCCTACACCTCTGTAGATTGATGCTGCGGTAAACATCAAAAACATCAACAGGAAAAAAGTTGCAGAATCAAAACAATTGTTCAGAGATTAACATTCTAGGTAGACAACTAGATAAAGTATGCACTGGCAGCTATGAGAGCAGAATTAGCACTTTTTCAGACTTAGCCCTTACCATTTCTTACAATTTCTTTCTTTATATATTAAATCCACAATCTGCACATATCCTATGTGATACTACAATGTTTGAATGAATTAAAATACACTTCCACCGTCACAGTCTCTCTCTCTCTCTCTCTCTCTGTCTCTCTCTCTCTCTCTCTCTCTCTCTCTCTCTCTCTCTCTCTCTCTCTCTCTCTCTCTCTCTCTCTCTCTCTCGCTCTCTCTCTCGCTCTCCTTTCCTTATTTGCTGTATCGGTTTGTAAATTAGTGGTTTCTCTCTCTGATTTGGAGCCGACACCTGTAATCAGTGGAGCAGAAGGGCTGTTAAGTCTTTTAAGTCTGCTCCATGGCAACGAAGCGCCAACAGCTGCTGTGCGATGTACCCACTGGTCTGAAAACGACCAATTAGCTGCACATTACCACGGCAGGAAGTACAGACCGACAGCCCAGCCTAGCCCAGAGTCCAGCCTTGATCCGTGTTGTAAGAACAGAGATGGAGAGAGGGAAACGGGCCGAGAGAGAGTGAGTTGATAGGAATAGAGGGAGGGAGGGTGAATTGGGGAATAGAGGAAATTGGGTGAGGAAGGTAGGTAGAGAGAGCGTGAGATGGAGAGAGAAAATGAGAGGTAGAGAGAGACAGAATCAGAGCGAGGGGAGGAGTGATAGATTGAGATGAGTGCGGGTGAGGGGATATCTGTTTGAACCAGCAGCCCTGCTATGTTAATCAAGGCAGTGAGTCTTGTGCTCAGGAGGATATGTCAGTCCGGGGAGGGCCCATTAACACTGGCTCTTCTTCTGGCACATGCAAGCACTATCTAAAAATATCTGCAGTATTTTGGTCTCTCTCTCTGTCTTCCATTTCAGTTCTCACCCCCCCCCTCCCTCTCTCTCCCTCTCCCTCTCCCTCTCTCTCTCTCTCTCTCTCTCTCCCTCTCCATCTCCTGCTCTCTCTCTCTCTTTTAATTCAATTCAATTCAATTTAAGGGCTTTATTGGTATGGGAAACATGTTTACATTGCCAAAGCAAGTGAAATAGATAATAAACAAAAGTGAAATAAATAATAAATAATTAACAGTAAACATTAGACTCACAAAAGTTCCAAAGGAATAGAGACATTTCAAATGTCATATTATGTCTATATACAGTGTTGTAACGATGTGCAAATAGTTGAAGTACAAATGGGAAAATAAATATGGGTTGTATTTACAGTACAATGGTGTTTGTTCTTCACTGGTTGCCCTTTTCTTGTGGCAACAGGTAACAAATCTATCTCTCTCTCTCTCTCTCCGACCATGCGTACACTCAACTTCTAGTGGTTGATCTAGCAAATATTGCAAGCAAATATTGTTATTTTGGGGGAAATGGAGGTGTTTGATGCACAGGAATTATAATAATGGGAGGCTAATAAAAAACATTAAAATGTAGGCCTAATGATAAAACAGATACATTAAAACGTAGGCCTAATGATAAAACAGATACATTAAAACGTAGGCCTAATGATAAAACAGATATATTAAAACATAGGCCTAATGATAAAACATACATTAAAACGTAGGCCTAATGATAAAACAGATACATTAAAACGTAGGCCTAATGATAAAACAGATACATTAAAACGTAGGCCTAATGATAAAACAGATACATTAAAACATAGGCCTAATGATAAAACATACATTAAAACGTAGGTGTCACGGTCGTCTATGTCGTCTAAGTATGACCAAGGCGCAGCGTGTCCAAGAAACATGACTTTATTAAATAAACGTTATCGAACTACAAAACAAAAGACGACTCAATGAAGTCCACGGTACACTGACCGAAACGGAACAAAAACCCACACCCTCATGAGAACACAAATAGTTTAAATATGGCTCCCAATCAGAGATAACGAGCCGACAGCTGACACTCGTTACCTCCGATTGGGAGTCACACGACACCACAATTAACTCACCCAAAACACAACCAACCGAATACACCCTATACAACAAACCCCACAACAAAACCCAACAAAACAAATACACCCTGGCTCAAATACAAAAGTCCCGGAGCCAGAGTGTCACAGTACCCCCCCCTAAAGGTGCGCGCTCCGGGCGCACCAGCATACAGTCTAGGGGAGGGTCTGGGTGGGCGTCTGTCCACGGTGGCGGTTCTGGCCCTGGTCGTGGTCCCCACCCCACCTTAGTCACCACCCGCTTCCCTAGCCTCCTCCACATGACCACCCTCCAACTTACCCCACCTGGATTTAGGGGCAGCACCGGGCTAAGGGACAGCACCTGGCTAAGGGGCAGCACCGGACTAAGAGGCAGCACCAGGATAAGGGGCAGCACCGGGCTAAGGGACAGCATCGGGCTAAGGGACAGCCCCGGACTCAATGGCGGATCCTGGCTGGCTGGCTCTGGCGGATCCTGGCTGGACGGCTCTGGCGGATCCTGGCTGGACGGCTCATGGCTGGCTGACGGATCTGGCTGCTCATGGCTGGCTGACGGATCTGGCTGCTCATGGCTGGCTGACGGATCTGGCTGCTCATGGCTGGCTGACGGATCTGGCTGCTCATGGCTGGCTGACGGATCTGGCTGCTCATGGCTGGCTGACGGATCTGGCTGCTCATGGCTGGCTGACGGATCTGGCTGCTCATGGCTGGCTGACGGATCTGGCTGCTCATGGCTGGCGGAAGGCTCTGGCTGATCCTGTCTGGCGGAAGGCTCTGGCTGATCCTGTCTGGCGGAAGGCTCTGGCTGATCCTGTCTGGCGGAAGGCTCTAGCGGCTCCGGTCTGGCGGACGGCTCTGAAGGCTCATGGCAGACGGGCGGCTTAGCAGGCTCAGTACAGATGGCCAGTTCAAGCGCCTTAGAGCAGACGGGCCGTTCAGACCCCGTTGGGCAGACGGCAGACTCTGGCCGTCTGAGGCGCACCGTAGGCCTGGTGCGTGGTGCCGGAACTGGAGGTACCGGGCTGAGGACACGCATCTCAGGGCTAGTGCGGGGAGAAGCAACAGGGCATGCTGGACCCTGGGGACGCACATAAGGCCTAGTGCGAAGAGCAGCAACAGGGCATGCAGGACCCTGGGGACGCACATAAGGCCTAGTGCGGAGAGCAGCAACAGGACGCACAGGACTCGGGGGACACACAGGAGGCTTGGTGCGTGGTGTAGGCACTGGTGGGAAAAGGCTGGAGACACGCACCATACAGCTAGTGCGTGGTGGAGACACAGGGCTCTGCAGACGTACAGGAAGCCTAGTGCGTGGTGTAGGCACTGGTGGTACTGGGCTGGAGCGGGGAGGTGGCGCCGGAAATACCGGACCGTGCAGGCTTACTGGCCCCCTTGAGCACTGAGCCTGCCCAACCTTACCCGGGTTGATGCTCCCCGTCGCCCGACCAGTGCGGGGAGGTGGAATAACCCGCACCGGCCTATGTGGGCGAACCGGGGACACCATGCGTAAGGCTGGTGCCATGTAAGCCGGCCCGAGGAGACGCACTGGTGGCCAGATGCGTTGGGCCGGCTTCATGACATCCGGCTCAATGCTCAATCTAGCCCGGCCGATACGTGGAGCTGGAATATACCGAACCGGCCTATGCCTGCGTACAGGAGACACCATGTGCTCTACTGCGTAACACGGTGTCTGCCCGTACTCTCGCTCTCCACGGTAAGTCCAGGGAGTAGGCGCAGGTCTCCTACCTGACTTCGCCACACTCCCTTTAAGCCCCCCCCCCAAGAAATTTTTGGGTAGTACCCACGGGCTTCCAGCCTCGACTCCGTGCTGCCTCCTCATACCACCTCCTCTCGGCTTTAGCTGCCTCCAGCTCTTCACGAGGGCGGCGATATTCTCCCGGTTGTGCCCAAGGACCCTTTCCATCCAGTATCTCCTCCCAAGTCCATGAATCCTTGATAGGCGTCCATAAATCCTGTGTAGGTAGGTCCTGTTGCCGCTTGACACGCTGCTTGGTCCTTTGAAGGTGGGTTTTTCTGTCACGGTCGTCTATGTCGTCTAAGTATGACCAAGGCGCAGCGTGTCCAAGAAACATGACTTTATTAAATAAACGTTATCGAACTACAAAACAAAAGACGACTCAATGAAGTCCACGGTACACTGACCGAAACGGAACAAAAACCCACACCCTCATGAGAACACAAATAGTTTAAATATGGCTCCCAATCAGAGATAACGAGCCGACAGCTGACACTCGTTACCTCCGATTGGGAGTCACACGACACCACAATTAACTCACCCAAAACACAACCAACCGAATACACCCTATACAACAAACCCCACAACAAAACCCAACAAAACAAATACACCCTGGCTCAAATACAAAAGTCCCGGAGCCAGAGTGTCACAGTAGGCCTAATGATAAAACAGATACATTAAAACGTAGGCCTAATGATAAAACAGATACATTAAAACGTAGGCCTAATGATAAAACAGATACATTAAAACGTAGGCCTAATGATAAAACAGATACATTAAAACATAGGCCTAATGATAAAACAGATACATTAAAACGTAGACCTAATGATAAAACAGATACATTAAAACGTAGGCCTAATGATAAAACAGATACATTAAAACGTAGGCCTAATGATAAAACAGATACATTAAAACGTAGGCCTAATGATAAAACAGATACATTAAAACGTAGGCCTAATGATAAAACAGATACATTAAAACGTAGGCCTAATGAAAAAAAAGATACATTAAAACATAGGCCTAATGATAAAACATACATTAAAACGTAGGCCTAATGATAAAACAGATACATTAAAACGTAGGCCTAATGATAAAACAGATACATTAAAACGTAGGCCTAATGATAAAACAGATACATTAAAACGTAGGCCTAATGATAAAACAGATACATTAAAACGTAGGCCTGATGATAAAACAGATACATTAAAACGTAGGCCTAATGATAAAACAGATACATTAAAACGTAGGCCTAATGATAAAACAGATACATTAAAACGTAGGCCTAATGATAAAACAGATACATTAACATGTAGGCCTAATGATAAAACAGATACATTAGCCGTTGGTAAGAAGATCACGTAGGAGCATGTTGCCTAATATATTTATTTTACTTGTATTATATAGGCCTAAATCATGATCATATTGCAGGGCATATCTCTCCTTTTCAGACATGACAGGTTTATTCCTGCTACACAATAAATATTAGGCTACCATTTATCCATTGCTCATTCAATAGCCAACCAGGCTTGAAAGTAAATAGACCGGTAGCCTACGGCAGTATGGGTAAGCTACAGTATTGATGTGCGATAAGAGCGTGACATCATAGCCTATTTAATCTCAGTGCCTATACCAAGGCAGGAGATAGAAACACAATCATGTATTGATAAACAAAATATTGAGCAACAATTCGTCTTTTGCATAGAAGTGTGGGCTGCAGGCAGCAATTGTTCAATAGACAATCAATCTTGTAGTGTTTGGTACTCACTATAGGCGGCATGCATCTTTTGTTTGAAAAAGTCACTGCAAAAGATTAAAACATTCTGCCCACAACTCTACAGAAATGTGATCAAATCTGATATTCTGCTTCTATTAGAAATGGACATGGCCCAGTTCCAACATTTCCAGATCATACAGCAAATGAGGGCGTTTTTATTACCATAAAAGGTGAATGGATGGTGTTTTCCAGGCGGGGTTGTAACATGGCTCTGACTTATCAATGAAAACATGCCTATATGTTGCGTGTGACAGTTTGATAAATCCTAATAATTTGGCACATGCAAATCCTACAATCTCCATGTACGCCAGAATTTTGTAAGAAATGTATGTGAGAGGTGATCCATCAACCAGACAGGATTAACTGGCCTGGGTCCTAGTTAGACACAGTGTATGGTGGATAGGGGTCATTGCTCCCAATTCAGACTGGGGAAGACTGGGAGGGAGAGAGGGATCAGGCAAATGGCTTCATTTGGTGTGTGTGTGTGTGTGTGTGTGTGTGTGTGTGTGTGTGTGTGTGTATGTGTGTATGTGTGTGTGTGTGTGTGTGTGTGTGTGTGTGTGTGTGTGTGTGTGTGTGTGTGTGTAGCAGTGTATGGATGTGATTCCTATTATGTCCACCCTACCGCTCCCTCAGAGTGCCCAGTGAGTTTGAAGCCTCATTAAAAATGGAGTAGGGATATTGGTTTACCAGCTGCTGTGTGGGAGAGGACCTTTAATTTGAACCAGGGGAAAATGACAGAAAGATAGAAAGAACAAAAAACACCTTCTGTATTTTCTCTCTCTCTCTCTCTCTCTCTCTCTCACACACACACACACACACACACACACACACACACAGTCTCACAGCCAGAAGGTGTTTACAGTTTTTCTCGATTGCTAAGACACATTTCTTGAAAGCTGCTCTCCTTTTCTCTTAACTGTGAACACAAAACCCAATTTTCAAGCTACATTCACAAAACCTCAGTCTCTTCTTGCAAAACCAAACTTTCACCTCAAAACAGTTCAATCTGTGCTCAAAACTGAACTATGTTGTCAAATCGTGCCCCGAGTCAATCAAAATAAAAAACACTACTGAACAGTCACTAAACACTACGTAGAAAAATAGAAAACACAATGCTCAGGACATGAAGCTGGAGAAATAAATGTTTATTGTTCACTGTAGGCTAAATGCATGTTGCAAAGCACTTGTAAAAACAAACAGAAATCTTATGCGTTTGCCACTTGTGTACAGTAAGCCCATGTAAAAATAAAGTACAAAAATATACAAATAAGTGCATTACTCAGCCACAGCATCATGTCTCCGTACTGGGTCAGGCCACAGGACTTCATCCACATCACAGGCCACATTTTGTCTGGCCAGGCAACGGGGTAAAAAACCCCTGGCATGCCGTATCCAGGCTTGGCATGCCTCCACACCTATGTCACCACAGGCAAGTCCCATGGCTTGCAGGAGATTTAACCTGGTGTAAGGTTGGCGTTCATATACCTTCCACCGCCATGAGGAGAAGAATTCCTCAATGGGGTTTAGGAAAGGGGAGTACGGTGGAAGGCAAAGATTGATAAAACCTTGGTTCATATTGTACCACTCTCTAACCTGGAGGGCTCTGTGAAAACTCACATTGTCCCAAACAACAACATAGATGGGATGCTCATCCTGCTGCCCTAACAAAGCATCTCGCATGAAAATGAGGAGCTGGTGAGTGTTGTAGGGCCCCAGGTTGGCATGATGGTGGACAACCCCATGATTGCTGATGGCAGCACATAATGTGACATTGCCACCACGCTGCCCAGGAACACCAACAATGGCCCGATGGCCAATCACATTACGGCCTCTCCTTCTCCTTTTGGTGAGATTAAACCCAGCTTCATCCATGTAGATGTATTGATGGGGTCTTTCCATTGCATCCAGTTGAAAAACCCTCTGTAGAAATAGATATAGTTTTGTAAGTGATACGGAAAAAGTGATTTAGGCCACTACAGTAAATCACTACTTAGAGTAATCAACATTGAATGTGTCTGGATATATGCCAACCTGTACATACTGGAATCTTTGCTCTTTGACTCTGTCTGAGTTGCGATCAAAGGGCACTCTGTATAGCTGTTTCATGCGCAGTCTGTTGCGCTTGAGGACACGATCAACAGTAGAGAGGCTGACACTGTTGATACCCTCAAAATTTAAATGGTCCTCAATGATCTTCTGCTGAATTTCGCTCAGTTTAATGGCATTGTTCTCACGGACCATATCAACAATTAGGGTCTCTTGGTGTGGGGA